>NC_089038.1:27517500-27826250 GCF_034140825.1 Oryza sativa Japonica Group | reverse complement strand
ACTTATTATTTTGGCTGCTGCTGCTTGATTTTCAGGATGGATCATACTCTAGAGGGCCGGTTGATCTAGCGATTGGTGAATTTGATGAATCGAAATACTTCATTTCACCAACATATAAATTTGAGCAAGTATGTTTATTCTGCTTAGTCTTAAGTTATCTTATCATCTTCTGCAAACATGCTCAGGTTTTGAGTTAGTGCAATGATAATAATGTTTCTCCGTATATGCTAGCATGCGCAGATCCGGACTAGAAAATATTTCCTACAAGAGAATTGTAGATGAGATGCATCCCACGAGTTTACTAGTTAGGCTTTGCTAATAGGCCTTTTGTCTAATCAAGCACGATACGATGATGATGATGATGATGTAGGTTTGATCTAGTGAAAGCTACACTGTTTTCATATTCTTGATAAGAACCGTTTTTTGCTCAATGTCGTCTTCTGAGTGGTTGCAACTTTTTTTCATGCTACAAAGAAAAAAAAACCATTTTGATTTATGCAACTACTGAGAATTAAGGTTCTTTTGAGTTGAGTGAATGGATGTCTTATAGGACAACCATAACAAAGAAAAGTAGACAAGTCTTGTAATGAAATGTACTCCTCCATATCTTAAAATGGTGTTCTAGGTACTTCAACTTCTTTGTTATATATTTAAATTTCTTCTCAACTTAGTTTACTACTAATTAACTTTAGGCCTGTAAAGTATAATATCGCGGCCATTATGACTTATGACTTACGAGTGAGATGTGATTTTTTTAATGTATGCATAAATTAAAACATTTTCCCCTTTTACATTATAATGCTTTGGGGTTACCAATTGATAAATTATCCATCTCTGTTTCAGTGTCTGGTCAAAGGGTGTCACAAGAGATTGCGTATTGTACATACTATTGAGTTAAATGAAGGAGGGGCTAACATACAGATCGTAAGGATTGCTGTATATGAAGAAAAATGGGTCAGCCCAGCACATATTCATGTTGAAGAGTAAGACTCTGTTTTATTCATCGCAACAAGTTTATTCATCTTCTTTTCTGCTCATGAAGCATGACATATATTTTACTGCTGTTCAATAATAATGGGTTACTAGCGAGTCTAGAATTTAGTTACTTGTAATTCTAGATTGGCATAAAAATTGTTTTACAGAGGCCCTAATTTTTTACTAGCTAATCCACACATTTGCTTTGGATTAAAAGATCATACATGTTCTAATACTGTCCAAAATAATGAATGTCCTTCACCATTGTTAGTTAGATCTGACAAATTTGTCCATTCTGGACCTTTATATAAAGTTGGGTCTTTCTAAGCAAATAAGGAGAAATAAATATATGGAAGATAGTCTTTCTAGGCAAATAAAGAGGAATAAACATGTTGAAGGATTATAGCGTTATATTGAAGAATGTGAGGGGGCAATTCATTAAAACATACTGCTACCACCATCTTTTTTAAAGGAGTAAGGAAACCTTGAATTGCTCTTCTTCATTTCATCATATGGAATCATTGTTTTGTATAGTTCTGTCAACACATGTTCTGATTCTCTCTACTGTTCTCCAAAACATATTGGCCTCCTTGTATTTTGGAAACAATGTAATATAACCTTCATGACTCTGAAAATACCATCATCATATCGGTTTGCCATTCCTTTAACTTTTAGAGTTAGTGCTTACTTGCTTAGTGTGATTAAAAACTAGCACATCAGGGTCAAACACAGGTAGAACACCTCCCTGATAATTCCATGTTTTGCTGGAGGGGTGGGTTGGGGGAGGGGGCGGGTAGTGGGAGAAGATTGCCTGACAGGTTTTCTTTTTTTTTTTTTTTTGAAAATGGAAACAGTTCCATTTGTCTCCTTAAATCCCCAACAAAAATAATTCCATGTCGTCCAGAAGACCAGGACTCCAGGTGGACAGGCTATTGTAGAATTGTCTACCTTTGAACAATATATCGCCTTGAGGACTCGAAGAGTATTTGATGGACTATGTTTTTGTTTGATGCAGTGATACACCTGTTGATGTTAAGCCTTTATCTCAAAGAAAGCGGACCAAACCATCAGACCTTACTGGCTCCTGGAAAGTATATGAAGTTAGTGCAACTCCAATTTTCAGTGAGGAAAGGCAAGAAATTGAGGGTGGTGCCCTCTTTGTATACTTGTGCATGGAGACAGTGAAGAAGAGAAGCCTGCCAGAGAGCTCGGTTTTTTTTGGGGAGGAAGAGATGCTTGACATGCAAGATGTCACCATGCTTTGGTTACCTGGTGGTGTCACTGCCTATGTTGATGTGGACAAAGACGGTATACTCTGTATAGGAGTTGGTTGGTACTCGGACGAAGGGATTAATATGGTGATGGAGAGAGACTATGGAACTGATGGAAAGCTCAGAGATGTTCGATGGAAAACTGAAGTCAAGCGCAGGTGGAATCAACCAGTTCTACCATAAATCCTGGAACTAACCCTCGCATAATTTCTCTGTTTCTATTAACCTTTTGTCCTGGTCAGAAATAGGATCATTGATATCTATGTGCATCATATATCACCTGTAAATTTCATCGCCTCTGTGGAATGTGCATGTTTATGTTGTCAGTAAGAAATCAAACTCATGGCATCAGCTTTCCATGTGCATTGCTATATTTTATGCCATGGGCTGACTCATTTAAAATGGCTTGTTTATGCCACTTGGTATATAATTTGGTCATAATCTTTGGGAGCCCACACTTCACGTGCCGTAGATTTTCACCACCTGGGAGCCAAGATTGATGACTGGGCCATATGTATATTGTTAGCTGTAGTACATTGTGTATTAGTGTGATTGCTGGTTACTGGCTAGCAGTGATGGAGTCATGGAGAGGATAATATCATTTGCATTCGTTTATGGCAAGTGGCCCTCAATAGGCCATCCCATATCCCCATTAGGTGAAATGCTCAATTAAAGGGTGTTTAATATAATATAGCAATATAAAAGTTAAATATTCCTCCAGCTCTCAGATTTTATGGTATTATCTTGGAATGCAACTATGTTTCATGTGTATTCTGCCCCTCCAAAATGGTCATGAGCCAGAGCAAAGCTTCACACACTAAGGTAAGCAATTTTTTTTTACCGGGAAGCTATGCAGTATTAACCACAACACAAAAGGCAGTATGTTATCAGTTCTCACCCTCCTGTTTCTTTTTTGCTAGGTACTCCCCTGACATCAATCTAGCTGAATTAAGACATGGCAACTATTGACAGGTCAACAATCAGCAGACCATGGGAGCAGGAGCAACTGTGCCATGGTGGAGATATTTTACTATTTGTCACTCTTACAGATGACAATTAAGAATTTACCACTGGACTCACATATCATAGACGCATGAGGGCTCACATGTCATACACTGCGAGTGACAAATCCTTAATTGCCACATCTTAAAAGTGGTGAAAAGTCAGATTATAAATTGAACAGAGCAAACAAAGCAGAAGAACTCGACTCTAGGGTGACTATTGAAAGGAAGAAGGGGAGGAAGAGTGAGGAGAACTGAAGGTGGCTACAGAAAAAAAAAGTGCAGGCAGCTGATCGAGCACAACATGTCCAGCACCACCAGCTCTCGCCTCTTGCCAATGCCAATGTATGTGTTTATTACCCGGTAGATCTGTATATTGTAGATGCATGCATAACTCTGGATCAGTATGTTGTGATTGCCAGCATGGCTGCATCTCGACGAGGCGCCCCAGAACGAATACAGAGGACAGGGCAGAGAAGGAAGCGGGAATTTTTTTTATACAGAAGATGGATCGCATGGCATTACGACAAACCATGACCACATGGATGAAAAATCAATGATTAGCTGAGCCCAGATCCCAACTTTTTCTCTCCAGTGGAAAGCGGAAGGGATTATGCAGGTTTGAGTACAACGTGAAAATTTCCAGCTTCAGAGTTTAGAGTCGGCTGAACCACGGAAAGCGAAAGACGTCTTCATATGTTGGGGAGCTTGAAGTTTGAAAACGTGAAACAAACGAAGTGGTGGATGTCGATGGTATTGGCAGTTTGGCACCCATTTTCGCAGAGAATTTCTAGTTAGGTCGGCTCCTCAAAACATAGCACACGAATTATCCACCACAGCCACCATCGATCTGCAGCCAGCCAGCCAACCAGGAGAGCCAGGCTGCCAACCAAACAACGAAAGATAGAAAAGCGTCGCGGCGCGAAGCCTCTCTCCCTCTCTCCTCGCGATCCGTCCGTGGGATCTCGCGCTCGCGCACGCCTCTGTATTGGAAGCCGCAGCCTCCCCCCAGCCAGCCATGGGTGCCCGCGCGGATCGCGGCGCGTAGGCAGCCGGAGAGAGAGAGAGAGAGAGAGAGAGAGAGAGAGAGAGAGAGAGGGAGGGAGGGAGAAGACGGCGGGAGAGCAGCGCCACCGCCCGCGCGGCATGGACCGGAATGCCGGTTCCTTCGTCGCCATGCGCCGCCTCTCCGGCGGCTCCTCCTGCCACGACCCCTCGCCGAACACGTACGGTACGTGCTCGCCGCGCGATCGCCTGCTTTGCTTTGCTGCTGTTTCGGTTCGGGGCAGAGCCTGACGGCGACGAGGTTCTCTTCTCCTTTTTTTTTTTTGTTTTTTTTCCTTTTTTTTTTTGGCTTGCGCGCCGCAGCGGAGGTCGTGGCGGGGTCGACGGCGTGGATCGGGAGGGGGTTCTCCTGCGTCTGCGCGCAGAGGAGGGACAGCGACCAGCGCATCTCCTTCGATTTGAGCCCCGCTCAGGTGAAACTCCACAATGCAACAAACAAAATACTCTGCTCCTCGTCAATGCTTGGTAAAGCCATGTCGTGATGTGATCATGCGATCGGTTTTTACGTAGCTTGAAGTTGTTTTTTTGGATGGATGGTGGGTATATGTATGTATGCAAATCGGCCTATGGTAGTATTGGTATGATCGATCCCTGCAAGCGTAGATTGTGATTTATAAGAAAAATAAAATTGAATCAGGTTAATTCGAACCTTAATTGGCATTTGGAGAGATGGCTAGCGAAGGTGGTTGTGATAATGTGATGCCAATGTGGTAGTAAGTGAGGCATGGAAGTTCTCTTCACGAATGACGGAATTTTTTTTCTGCCCTGCAGGAGTGTTGTCTGCAGAGATTACAGAACCGGATAGAGGTACCGTACGATGGTTCAAATGGAGAGCATCAGGTATGATATGCGGATAGTATCAGCACCCATGGTGTTTGTTTGTGGAATTGTGGGTTCTAAGGTGCTATTTCAGACACCCATATTGTCGTACTATAAAATGAACACATTTTAGTCCTGTTAAATATGGCATGGAGAGTTTTATTTACTGTCTTTCTGTATGGGTAAATTAGCCACTGATCATACTGCACAATACCAGATGCTCGTCTATGAGTTTTCTTCTCTTTTTTTTTTCTGGTTAATATTTAGTTGCTTCTGTTAAAACTGCTTTCTGTCCCCTTAAGAAAATACGTACTATTATATTTTCATTCTCCACTTTCACACTTATCAAAGTTTTCATCACATCACTGGTTAGTGAGGTTAATTACTCTTCATCAAACCTTTTGTCCATTAGGAAGCATTAAAGACCCTTTGGCATGTTTCCTTTCCTGGAACTGAACTTTTAGGACTAGTATCAGACCAGTGGAAGGAGATGGGATGGCAAGGGAAAGATCCATCTACAGATTTCAGGTATTCCCCCTAGATTATCTTGTATGGCCTTAGTTACCAATTCTTAGTTAAATTTCAGATAATCATAAGTGTAATCTCATGCTGCATTTTAATTGCAGGGGCGGTGGCTTTATCTCTTTGGAGAATTTACTGTACTTTGCTAAGAACTATACTGTAAGTACAGATCCCCCTGACTACAGTGCTGGTTCACATATATATTTGATACTATCTTCAATGCTTTTCTTGTGCTTGAGATGGAAAGAATATGTTTCTTATGTATACATATCTGTTGAAGTGGCAATGAGTCATTGAGACCCACTTCCTTGTCATTTCTTCATCAAATGAACAGTTAATGATCTATTGACAATGAACCCATAAATATCCAATGGACCTAATACTATAGAAATCTGATATTTGCAGATAGGACCTAATTCAGCTCAATAGGACCTCTTTTTCCTTTTTGCAGAAATCCTTCCAGGAGCTCCTTTGTAAGCAGAATGGTGATAGAGCATTGTGGGAATATCCATTTGCTGTTGCTGGTGTAAACATTACATTCATGCTCATTCAGATGCTTGATCTTCAAGCAGGTTTGCTGATCTGTTTCCTTTGCAATGTTTTCTGAACTATGAATGAGGATTTGTCATTGCAACAATGGTGATTCATGTCACAATGACTGGTCTTGATTACCTCTGCAGCTAAACCAAGGTCGTTGATTGGATCGGTGTTCTTAAATCTACTTTTAGGTACAGTGTAATTATTAGTATTACATTTCTACAGGATTAATACATACAGAACTATATATGGGCCTAGTACAGTATAGTATTTTAGTAAAGTGATCTGCATCTATTCTACATCCACGAACCTATAACTAATAAGGGCCTACTTGGTAGAACTCCAACTCCTAAGTTTAGCTCTAGGAGTTGCGTCTGGCGTAGAGTTGTGGAGCAGCCTAAACCAGGTCCACCTCTCTAATTCATTTTGTGAGAGCGCTCCACCCAGCTCTGCTCCCATTTTAGGTGGAACTGTGCCAAACAGGCCCTAAGAGTTTTGTCGGTGACATGGGATCAGGAGTATCATGACTAGAGGTTTGAGGCAGACACAATCGCACACGTGGCCTGGTACCCCCGAGGGACGTCGGGCCCGAGGGTGATGCGTTCGCCCTCCTCTTAGTCCCCCCGAGGGGGTCGGGCCGCACCCCCCTCGGCCCCGAGGGCCGAGGCGCCCCGACCCCTCGTGGGTTTTTGCTCCGCGTGTATGGGTTAGGTGAGCACAGTGGGGCTCACCTAACCACATTTATTGCGGTTTGGCTGAGCGTGTCACGCCGCATGTAACGCAGTGCAGTGCACTCGTTTATCCGGTCTGTGACCAGTCACAGACCGGTCAGATCGCGGGTTAGGTGGCGACAGGCGATCTGACGCACGCCTCGCCCCATCCCGTCAGGACGAGGGCTTCTAGGCGCTCGTCCCCAGCTGGAGCTAGCGTGTTACCTCCCAGAGATGGCACGTTAGTCCTGGTCAGATATATGCCAGGCTTCATCCTAACCATTACAGGCAAGATGTTGTGTGAAGAAGGGCGAGCATGTAGATTGCTAAGCTGACACGTGGTGGACAAGAATGACCGACGTGACTGGTCTGATACCGGTCATGTCGTCAGCAGACAGCCACGATTCCACGTCGCACCTGCTCCCGGCGAAAGTGGGGGTAGTTGTGGGCCGTCTCATCAGAAGGTGACTCGGACGGCAACTATACAAATCTCCGTCCATTTATGAAAATGGGGGGGGGGGGGTAAGTCCCCACAAAAAAGAGAGAAATGGTGCATGTGGTATCCCCTTAAGATATAAAAGGAGGACCTTGCCCACTGAGAGGGGGGACTGGACTTTTCCAGATTAGAAACCCAGAACAAGGGAGAGGCTGGCTGATACTTTGTAGCTCCTTCATACACAGATCTCCCAAAACACAGGAGTAGGGTATTACGCTTCTCAGCGGCCCGAACCTGTATACATCGCCCGTGTCTTGTGTGTTTCCTGTCTCGCGAGCCTTCCACATACAGAGAGCTTAGAATCTCTCCCTGAGTCCCCGGCCGAACCGGCAAAGGGGGGCCTGCGCGGTCTCCCGGTGAGGAGCCCCACGCTCCGTCATCTGGCGCGCCAGGTAGGGGGCTCTGCGAGGGATTTTCTGAGCTCTCGCACTCTTTCGTGTGCGCCAAGCTTTTCCTGTTCAGCCCAATGGCCGAGCCAGCAAAGGCGCACGACCTCTCCCCGAGTATGAGCGGTGACGACGGGGAGCCAAACCCACGCCGTCGAGCTCGTACTCCACCGCCCCCTCCACGCCAAAGTCCTAGGCGGGAGAAGGCGCTCGAGAGGGCCGAAGGATCCGCGACTTCGACACCCACAGGAGGTGGAGAAGGGCGGCGAGATGGGGAGCGTCGCCTCCTCGTCTACGGCGACGGCAGCACGCCCCAGGGCGCGCTCCAAGCTGCAGGCGCGCTCCTACGTCACCCGCCCGTCGCCCATGACCCGGAGTCTCCAGCCCAACGTTGGCTGGACGATGTGGCCAAATTGGTCATGACTGCACGGCAGCGCCTAGATGCTGGTGGGCGGTCCTCCGCCACCAAGGCCTCTGGTGCTGCTACCACCGGCTCCGCATCATCAAGACGGAGGGCGCGGCGAGCGGCAGCCGCTGTTCGCCATTCGGCCGCCACTCCTTCGTCAACGCCTCCGACCCGGGAAGATCTGCGTGGGGAACCGGATGCTCGCATCAGTATCGAGCGCCGGCGTAATGGCCGACGTGCTCCCCACGCAACGGAGGGCGCCTCCTCGTCCGGAGTGTCACCTCACCACGGACGCGGGGATCAGCCCTCCGTGCCCCCGGTTGGTGGTGTCGGCTGTAGAGCCTTTGTGGCGAGCCTTCGGAATGTCCGTTGGCCCCCAAGTTTCCGGCCCACCATCGCCGAAAAATATGACGGGAGCGTCAACCCCGCCGAGTTTCTCCAGGTCTACACGACCGGGATCGAGGCCGTCGGGGGTGACGACAGGGTCATGGCGAATTTCTTTCCCATGGCCCTGAAAGGACAAGCGCGGGGTTGGCTAATGAACTTGCCACCCGCGTCTGTCCACTCTTGGGAGGATTTGTGCCAACAGTTCACCATGAACTTCCAAGGCACATATCCGCGCCCAGGTGAGGAAGCGGACTTGCACGCAGTACAGCGAAGGGATGATGAGTCACTTCGCTCGTACATTCAGCGGTTCTGTCAAGTCCGCAACACCATACCATGCATCCCTGCGCACGCGGTGATTTACGCGTTCAGGGGGGGTGTGCGGCACAACCGCATGCTTGAAAAGATCGCCTCCAAGGAGCCCCAGACTACCGCGGAGCTTTTTCAGCTCGCGGACCGAGTGGCTCGTAAGGAGGAGGCATGGACCTGGAACCCCTCCGGTTCCGGTGTGGCAGCTTCGGCCGCCCCCGGATCCGCCGCTCAGATAGGGCGGCGTGACAGGAGGAGGAAGAAGAGGTCAGCCCATACCGACGACGAGGGTCATGTCCTCGCCGTCGAGGGCGCTTCGCGGGCCACCCGAAAGGGGAGGCCTGCGGGAGGCAAAAAGAACGAGGCCGGCGCTCCCAACAGGGAGCGCCCAACCGGCAAGTGGTGCACCGTCCACAACACTTCCCTTCACGACCTCGCGGACTGCCGTGCAGTCAAAAGTTTGGCTGAGCGGACGAGGAAGTGGGAGGAGGAAAGGAGGCAGGAGCGCCGAGAGGGCAAATCCCCGGCGGTTCCTTCCGGTAATCGGTGAAGTGAGGCCAAGCAGAAGGCCCCCGCCGAGGACATCGATGACGGCGATGATGACCTAGGTTTCCAAGAGCTTGGGGCCACCATTGCCACCGTCGATGGGGGAGCGTGTGCTCACGTTTCTCGCCGGAGCTTCAAGGCCATGAAGCGAGAGCTTCTGGCCGCGGCCCCTACTCATGAGGCGACGTGTCGGGCGCGGTGGTCGGAGGTTGCCCTCACCTTCGACCAGACCGACCACCCACCGTGCGTTGCCCGGGGAGGGCAGATTGCGATGGTGGTTTCTCCCACCGTTTGCAACGTGAAGTTGGGGCGTGTCCTCATTGATGGGGGAGCGGCCCTCAATATCCTTTCCCCTGCGGCCTTTGACGCCATCAAGGCCCCGGGGATGGTGCTCCGGCCGTCCCAGCCAATTATCGGTGTGACGCCGGGGCACACGTGGCCGTTAGGTCACATCGACCTACCGGTCACCTTCGGTGGATCCGCCAACTTCCGCACGGAGCGGGTGAACTTCGATGTGGCGGACCTCAGTCTGCCCTACAACGCGGTCCTGGGGAGGCCCGCGTTGGTGAAGTTCATGGCGGCGGTCCACTACGCCTACCTACAGATGAAGATGCCGGGCCCCGGTGGCCCCATCTCTGTCCATGGCGACCTCAAAGTCGCGCTCGCTTGTCTGGAGCAGCGCGCGGACCACCTCGCCGCTGCATCCAAGCCCGAGGGTGGCGACGAGAGGCTTGGCGCTTCCGCCCCCGCCACCCCGAGGCAACGGATGATCACAGGCGACGAGGTCCCGGTCAAGGAGGTTGCCCTGGGCGACGGCCCGTCCAAGACCACACGGATCGGTGGTCTTTTGGACGGCAAATAGGAAGACGCGCTCGTCTCCTTCCTGCGGGCAAACGCTGACGTCTTCGCATGGAGACCGGCGGATATGCCCGGGGTCCCCAGGGAGGTGATTGAGCACCGTCTCGCCGTGCGGCCGGGCGCAAGGCCGGTCCGGCAGAAAGTGCGGCGGCAGGCCCCGGAACGTCAAGCCTTCATCCGCGAGGAGGTGGCGCGACTTCTGGAAGCCGGATTCATCCGTGAGGTCATCCATCCGGAGTGGCTGGCGAACCCGGTGGTCGTTCCCAAGGCGAACGGCAAGCTTCGGATGTGCATCGACTACACCGACCTTAACAAGGCATGTCCTAAGGATCCTTACCCCCTGCCTCGCATAGATCAGATTGTCGACTCCACTGCGGGGTGCGACCTTTTGTGTTTTCTAGATGCATACTCTGGTTACCATCAGATTCGCATGGCTAGGGAGGATGAGGAAAAAACTGCGTTCATTACCCCCATAGGAACCTATTGTTATACGACAATGCCCTTCGGGTTAAAGAATGCAGGTCCTACTTTTCAACGTACTACTTGAATTTCTTTGGGTAACCAATTAGGACGTAATGTTGAGGCTTATGTCGATGACTTGGTTGTAAAGACGCGCAACCAGGAAATGTTACTCTCAGATCTAGCGGAAACTTTTGAGAGTCTCCGCTCCGCCCGCATAAAACTAAACCCCGATAAGTGTGTGTTCGGTATACCTGCGGGCAAGCTTCTAGGGTTCTTGGTCTCTGCCCGAGGCATTGAGGCCAACCCTGAGAAGATATGGGCTATAGAGCGGATGCGCCCCCCCAGCAAACTTAGGGATGTGCAATGCGTCACCGGTTGCATGGCCGCCCTAAGTCGGTTCATATCGAGGCTGGGAGAGAAGGCGTTACCCTTATTTAAGCTTCTCAAACGCTCCGGACCGTTTACCTGGACGGAGGAAGCCGAAAATGCCCTCACCCAGTTGAAGGCGTATCTAAGCTCTCCCCCAGTTCTGGTCGCCCCGGAGCCAGACGAGCCCTTGTTACTCTACTTAGCGGCGACCCCGCAAGTAGTTAGTGCGGCATTGGTTGTGGAGCGCGATGAGAACAATTCTCATTTCACGCTTCCCCACCCTGTGCCGACTTGGCCCGGGAGAGAGCAGGGAGGAGAGGCTCCCGAGCCGAACGGTGGCCCAAGGCCCCCGACGACCGGAGTTGGCCCTCTGCCCGCTTGTCAGACGGTGCTAGGAGCCCCCGACCCCCAGGAAGGCCCTGAGGCCACTGTGGGAAGGCCGCACCTATCGCCCTTCGACCCCGAGGCTAACCCTGTGCTGACCCGACCCGGGAAAGAGCAGGGAGAAGAGGCCCCCGAGCCGAACGGAGGCCTAAGGCCCCTGACGACCGGAGTTGGCCCTTTGCCCGCTTTTTCGACGACGCCAGGAGCCCCCGACCCCCAGGACGGCCCCGAAGCCACTGTGGGAAGGCCGCCCCTGTTATCCTCCGACCCCGAGGTCATCAGCACAGAAGATAAGTGTGCCCCGCGAGGCTGCTTGGACGAAGAGTGCCCCAGGGATGCGGCCCCTAGCGAAGAGGATCGGCCCCACCGAAAGGTGCAGCGGCCCAGAAGATGCTTTACGCTATTCTGATGGCCTCGAGGAAACTGCGCCATTATTTCCAGGCGCATCGGGTCACAGTAGTTACGTCTTACCCCCTCGGTCAAATCTTGCATAATCGAGAGGGTACAGGACGGGTGGTGAAATGGGCAATCGAACTTTCTGAGTTCGATTTGCACTTTGAACCACGCCACGCTATCAAGAGCCAGGCCCTCGCCGATTTTGTGGCAGAGTGGACCCCGGCTCCCGAGCCCGTCTCGATCCCCGAGGCCAGCACGGACCCCTCGCAGCTGCCTCACACCGCCCACTGGGTGATGCAGTTCGACGGCTCCCTGTCTCTTCAGGGCGCCGGTGCGGGGGTCACGTTGACCTCTCCGAGCGGAGACGTCCTCAGATACTTGGTCCGCCTCGACTTTCGAGCGACCAATAATATGGCAGAATACGAGGGACTCCTTGCCGGACTAAGAGTGGCAGCTGGACTGGGGATCCGCCGCCTCCTGGTGTTAGGCGACTCCCAGCTGGTCGTTAACCAAGTCTGTAAGGAGTACCGGTGCTCTGACCCGCAGATGGACGCCTACGTGCGCCAAGTACGGTGTATGGAGCGCCATTTTGACGGGATTGAGCTTCGGCATGTGCCCAGACGGGATAACATGATTGCCGACGAACTCTCACGGCTCGCGTCCTCGCGAGCCCAGACCCCACCGGGCGCCTTTGAAGAAAGGCTTGCCCAGCCGTCGGCGCGACCCGACCCCTTAGGGGAGACGGATGCGCCTGACCGGCCCCCGAGACCTGTCGGAGTCCAGGCCTCGGGACCCGAGGGGAGTGCTCCCAACTCCCTTAGATTGATTGCTTGGATCGCCGAGATCCAAGCATACCTCACAGATAAGACTCTACCCGAGGACCGCGAAGGGAGTGAACGCGTCCATCGCATCTCCAAACGCTACGTGCTGGTAGAAGGGACCCTCTATCGGCGCGCGGCTAATGGAATCCTCCTGAAGTGCATTCCTCGGGAACAAGGCGTTGTGCTTCTTGCCGATATCCATGAAGGCGAATGCGGAGCCCACTCCGCCTCGCGCACCTTGGTTGGTAAAGCTTTTCGCCAGGGTTTCTATTGGCCGACAGCTCTTAATGATGCGGTCGACCTAGTCCGGCGATGTAGAGCGTGTCAATTCCACGCCAAGCAAATCCATCAGCCGGCCCAGGCCCTGCAGACCATACCACTTTCGTGGCCATTTGCTGTCTGGGGACTCGATATCCTGGGACCGTTTAGGCGGGCCCCGGGCGGGTTTGAGTATCTGTATGTCGCGATCGACAGGTTCACTAAGTGGCCCGAGGCTTATCCGGTCGTCAAGATCGATAAGCACTCCGCACTTAAATTCATTAAGGGCATCACGGCCCGGTTTGGAGTGCCTAACCGTATTATTACGGATAATGGCACCCAATTCACTAGTGAACTCTTCGGCGACTACTGCGAAGACATGGGCATCAAGCTCTGCTTCGCCTCACCTGCCCACCCCAGAAGCAATGGCCAAGTGGAGCGCGCCAATGCGGAAATCCTCAAAGGCCTTAAAACCAAAACCTTCAACATACTCAAGAAGCACGGCGATTCATGGATCGAGGAGTTGCCAGCGGTGCTCTGGGCAAACCGAACTACACCAAGCCGAGCAACCGGGGAAACGCCTTTCTTCCTCGTCTACGGCGCGGAAGCGGTTCTCCCATCCGAGCTCACCCTGAGGTCTCCTCGGGCTACCATGTATTGCGAGGTTGATCAAAATCAGCTTCGCAGATATGACCTCGACTACTTGGAAGAGCGAAGGCGGCGCGCGGCCCTCCGAGCCGCGCGCTACCAGCAGAGCCTGCGGCGCTACCATCAGCGCCACGTCCGGGCCCGATCACTCTGCGTCGACGACCTCGTCCTACGCCGCGTCCAAACGCGTGCTGGATTGAGCAAGCTTTCACCAATGTGGGAGGGTCCGTATCGAGTGGTCGGCGTCCCCCGACCGGGCTCCATACGGCTGGCCACGGGCGACGGCACTGAGCTGCTTAACCCGTGGAACATCGAACACCTTCGTCGCTTCTACCCCTGGGGGGGGGGTCGGGTGTCAGGTTTCGGGCTCGGGCCAACCCCGCACCCCCCTCGGGCGTGCAGGGTTGGCCGGGGGCTACAACATATGCATATTCTTATTTCTCTTATATCTGAATTTCTATAAAAGCAGTTTCAATTTCCTAAAGGCTGTATCTGTGCTGTTTTTTTCCTTTTGAAGAATCTTGACTTGAAATAGGTCACTCGTGCTCAATCCTGCCCTCGGGGGCTCGGGTCGGCTAAAATCGCCAAACGAGGCCCAGAACCGAGCCGTGCCCCGAGGCGTGGTGAACTCCGGGGGGGAATCGGCAAAAACCCACAATCGGGTCACCCATAACCCTCGGTCACCACGTTCCCGGCCTGGCCAGTCTCGACATGTGGATCTCCCCAGGCACTAGCCCCGACCCGCGCCTTTTGAGGACCAGAACCTGGGCACAAGCCCTTATTCAAGCTAAGACACAAAAGGACCACGGCACAGATCATCCTCATCTCATACTCACAGCAAGATGAAATTAACACAAAAATTTCTTCATTTTTGATTACAGATTAAGTTGATCTATACAAAAAAGAGGCCCGAAGGCCTTAGAAGAAAGAAAAGAAGAAAAAACTGAAGAATGGCGGGGGTCTGGGGGCTCAATCCGATGCGCCCGGATCGCCGGCCTCGACGTCACTGTCGTCTGCACCACCGGCATTGCCCTCCTCGTCGGAGTTGGGGGCGAACGCAAGCCGAGGGGCCGAGCCCTCGAAGCTGTCGACGATATGGTCGGCGGCATCCCGGACCTGCGCGCGCGCGCGGTCCTCGGTCCCAGGAGGGAACTCATCCAGCGCCATCCATGGAGAGAAATTGGGGTCCCTGGCCTGGTAACTCGCCAGGACGAGCTCCACCGCTCCTTGGGCGAGGTCCCTCGAGGATGACTTAATTGTCTTCTCGAGCTCCTCGGGGAGCCGTTGGAGAGCCCCGGCCATCTTCGAGAGGCGCTGGGCGAGGCCTCCCTGGTTGGCGGCGTACTTTACGGTCCGCCCTCTCCAGAGGCCCACTTGCCGACCGGCGCAATCTAGGCGGGAGACGGCGTCCCAAAGCATGCCGGGCCCTACCTCGCCTGCCAAGCGGAGGGCTTCGACCTCCCCGGCGGACGAGTTCAGCGCGCCCTGCAGATCGGCGATGGTGCGTTCGGCAGCTGCGAGGTGGGCGGCTAAGTCGCTTTCGCCCGTGGCCGCCCCGCCGCTGCGCGCCCTCGCGTCCAGCTCCTTCGCCCGCGCCTCGAGCTCAGCGGCCCGTTGGTTCAGTACGGCCCTCTCGGCGCGGGCACCTTCCAGATTGCGGCGCGCCTGCTCCTGCTACGCTGCCTCGCGGAGGGACAGGTTGACCGCCAGCTGTTGCGCCGCGGCCTCGGCCTCCTCGAGAGCTCGCTCCCGTTCGGTGAGCGCGTCCTCGCGGAGGCGGAGCGTGAACTCTTCTTCGGCGCAGGCAGCCTCGTGCGCCACCAGCGTTGCTTCCCGGATGGTGACGGCGGCCTCGCGGTCCGCCAGATCCCTCTCCACGACGCAGGCGCGCTCTTCCAGCGCCATGGCGCGCGCCTCAAGGGCCTCTTCGCGCCGCCGGGACGCCGCTTCGGTCTCCGCCGCCCGCTGTTCTCGGGCAGCGGCAGCGTCAAGCACCCCCTGGGCGGCGTCGAGCTTCTTCCCTAGCTCCGCCTCCCAGCTCCCGTATTGAAGGCGGAGGGTGTCCTGCGCCTCGTTCATCACGGTGGTGGCAATGAGGGCAGCCCCCCGCTCCTCCTCCACTTCCTTGGCGATCTCCGCCAGCACCTTCTTACGAGTTTCAAGCTCCGAGACGTGCCGGCGATGAGCCTTACGGCCCACCTCCACCATGGCCTCCACCGAGCGTCGCCCCTCTTCGACACGCGCCCACGCGGCGTCGAGCTCCGCCCGCTCTGCCTGCAGGACCTCCACCTAGGCACTTAACCCATCCAACACCGTGGTGTTTGCGGCGGCCAAGGCCTGCAGAAGGGGCTCTGCGTTCAGTAGGGCGATAGAAGGCGTGGGGAAGAGCCGCCTTGGAGAGGATGCCACGCGGCTCGGGCCGCCGATGGAAGTGCCGGACTCGGGGATGTCCCCCGGACCCGGTTGGTCCTGAGCGTCGCCCGAGGTAGTAGGCCCAAGCGACGCGCCCGCGGCCTCGTCGCCAGCTGCCCCGGAAGTTGTCGCCTGAGTGTCGCCTGAGGGAGTGGGCCCAAGCGACGCGCCCGCGGCCTCGTCGCGAGCTGCCTCGGAAGTCGCCATCGCCTCGTCCTGGCGAAATCCGGCCTCCTCCCGAGCGGTTTCCTCGGCCTGGCGAGCCCGGGCGGCCTCCTCGGCTTCCCGTAGGCGATCCGCGGCCTCTCGCCGGTCAGATTCCCGCCTGAGGGCCTCTGCGGCCGCCGGATCCTCGGCCTCAGACTGGCCGAACTTGGAATGGCGGGAGGGACGCGACGGGATCTCGCTGAAACAAAAGAAAAAACCAGAAGACGAACAAGATGGGTGAGTGAAAACTCGCGTTGAGAGAATGAATACAGCCACGATGGGTGAGAGACGAACCTGCGAGGGGGTCGGTTAAACGACCACTTTGGAGGGGAAATGAGGTTTCCCCGAGATGGTTCTGTCTCCCCCATCTTACGGGGCCGCTTCTTCTTGCGCTCCCCCTCGGGCTGCGATGTTGGCGCGGCCCCCTCCGGGCGCCTGTTACTGGCACGCGCCGCCCCGTCCCCTCGGGGAGGAGATGGGGGAGGTGTTCCTCCCTGCTTCCTCTTCCCCCGGGCGTCGGCAGGGCGGCTGCTCCCCGGGCCCCTGTCGCGGGACCCAGAAGCACGACCCTCTCTCGGGGTAGATTGTTCCCCCCTGCGGCTCCCGTCTGCGCCGTCGTGGCCCTTTGGAGCTCGCTCCTCTGAGGCCCCGACCGCCATCATAATGGTCAGGATGGAGGCGCGGTCTGGATCGCTGCAGAGGGGGAGGATTCCTTGGGGAATGAGGGCCGCCTCTACGGAGTTGAGATTCAGCACCCGTTGGACCAATATCTTGAAGTCCTCAGGAGCCCAGTCCCATCTCACTCCCTGGTGGGTCCTCGTGAAGTCTTCGGACCCGGTGTACTCCCAGGCGCCCCGAGCGCGTCGCTGGAGCGGCGCAATCCGACGACGGAGGTAGTCGCCGTACACCATGGCCCCTGTGAGCCCCTGGGATCGCAGGCCCGCCAGGCGGTCGAGGACGGCGTCATATCCATCCCCCAGATCTACCGGCGCCCGCCAGCTGGAGGTCTGCGCCGGGGGCTGGCTCGGAAGTCGGAGGCGCGCTTCGTCGGCGAGGGGAGTGTAGAACCAGTCGCTCTTCCAGTCGTCCCACTTCTTGCGGAGGGCGCAGGGGATGTAGCGGTTCAGCACCGACCCCCGTGGCTGGAAGTAGCAGCCACCAACTACCGATGGCGGCGACACCGACTGCACGGTGAAGAACCACCGGAACAGCCGAAGAGATGGGCGCACCCCAATGAACATCTCGCACAGATGCGCGAAGATGGCCAATGTCATCACCGCGTTGGGGGTGAGGTGCGCCATCTGGAGATCGTAGAACTCCAGAACATCCATGAAGAAAGAAGAAAATGGTGGAACCAGCCCTGCCATTGCAAAGGGGAGAAAGAAGACGGACCGCCCCGGGTAGTCTGGCGCCGGGCGTCCCTCGCCCAGCGTGACTATCTCCTGGCCGGTGGCAGATTCCGGCATGAAGCGGCGCGACAGCCCAGCCTGCCTCTTGCTCACGATCCGGGAAGGCGGCAGCACGCTACCATCGAGCAGAGCGGAACCCCGTGCCATGGCGCCGGAGGAAGAGAAGATTAAGAGCGAGCGCGTGTGGCGAAGGTAGGGCACAGGAAAGGAGTTAGGGCGCAAGCGGCGAAGACAAGGGGAATAATGGCGAAAAGAAGGAAACAGATCCCTTCCTCAGTGCCTTTATACTCTTGCCAACGCTGTGCCCGGCTCCTCGCTTCTCGCGCCCACTATTTCGCCCCCTCGTTTCTCGCGCCCACGCTTCCACTAATCCCATTCGCCCGCTTGCGGCGCATGAGGTGGATATGCGGTTGTGGCAGTCGAGATAGATCATATCGTGCGCGCGTTAATTACGCTCGCCGACCGAAGCGACGTTACCATATCTTCAGACGAAACGAATCGCCATGTCCAGATTCGTGTGCTACTCAAGTAATGTGGCAGTCTTGAAGAGACCGCTCATTGTTGACAGCCGAGTTACCATTGCCGATGTGCGTGGTTTGTGACCGTTGGGTTTCTGCCCAATTGTGGAGACCGGTCCCACCTGTCACCAGGTCTTAGGAGTGGCGTCACGCCCGACCGTTTCCCTTAAAGAGGGCGATCGCCCTGGCATAACGCCGGGGGCTACTGTCGGTGACATGGGATCAGGAGTATCATGACTAGAGGTTTGAGGCAGACACAATCGCACACGTGGCCTGGTACCCCCGAGGGACGTCGAGCCCGAGGGTGATGCGTTCGCCCTCCTCTTAGTCCCCCCGAGGGGGTCGGGCCGCACCCCCCTCGGCCCCGAGGGCCGAGGCGCCCCGACCCCTCGTGGGTTTTTGCTCCGCGTGTATGGGTTAGGTGAGCACAGTGGGGCTCACCTAACCACATTTATTGCGGTTTGGCTGAGCGTGTCACGTCGCATGTAACGCAGTGCAGTGCACTCGTTTATCCGGTCTGTGACCAGTCACAGACCGGTCAGATCGCGGGTTAGGTGGCGACAAGCGATCTGACGCACGCCTCGCCCCATCCCGTCAGGACGAGGGCTTCTAGGCGCTCGTCCCCAGCTGGAGCTAGCGTGTTACCTCCCAGAGATGGCACGTTAGTCCTGGTCAGATATATGCCAGGCTTCATCCTAACCATTACAGGTAAGATGTTGTGTGAAGAAGGGCGAGCATGTAGATTGCTAAGCTGACACGTGGTGGACAAGAATGACCGACGTGACTGGTCTGATACCGGTCATGTCGTCAGCAGACAGCCACGATTCCACGTCGCACCTGCTCCCGGCGAAAGTGGGGGTAGTTGTGGGCCGTCTCATCAGAAGGTGACTCGGACGGCAACTATACAAATCTCCGTCCATTTATGAAAATGGGGGGGGGGGGTAAGTCCCCACAAAAAAGAGAGAAATGGTGCATGTGGTATCCCCTTAAGATATAAAAGGAGGACCTTGCCCACTGAGAGGGGGGACTGGACTTTTCCAGATTAGAAACCCAGAACAAGGGAGAGGCTGGCTGATACTTTGTAGCTCCTTCATACACAGATCTCCCAAAACACAGGAGTAGGGTATTACGCTTCTCAGCGGCCCGAACCTGTATACATCGCCCGTGTCTTGTGTGTTTCCTGTCTCGCGAGCCTTCCACATACAGAGAGCTTAGAATCTCTCCCTGAGTCCCCGGCCGAACCGGCAAAGGGGGGCCTGCGCGGTCTCCCGGTGAGGAGCCCCACGCTCCGTCAAGTTTGTTCTTTTAAAAAGCATTATCCTTTTAGCTCATACATGCTTAGCTGAGTGCCTGAATGGGCTAACTCTGTCCACTTTCCGGAGTTCAATGCACTGAGAATTGGCAATTTACTAAGACCAGCCTATTTCTTGGCAAACAAAATCAGTTTACTTTGTTACATTGAAATCTATATACCAGATGGAACTATAGGTGTAATCATTAGTACATTGGCTTTAGCGAATGTTCATACTCTTACAAGTTAAGAGGCATGTATATATAAATGCTGACATATATTCTAACCATTTGGTTTATTTTTCTTCAGAAAATGATCGAGCTTTTGACATTCTCTATTGCATAACCTTTAAGCTCATGGATCACAAATGGCTTGAAATGCACGCCAATTATATGGATTTCAATGTATTCCCTTCAATTCGAAATCTCCTGGTCACATTATCTGTAACTACTATCAAGTGCCTTCCATACTGACTAGATTATGAAACTCGCTCTGCAGGCGGTTATCAAATCTACACGACGACAACTTGAGAGGGAGTTACTGCTTGAAGATATCCAACGAATTGAGGACATGCCATCGTACAGGTTTCTCGACCGCTAGCAACTGAATTCTCAGTTTCTCACTTAACCTCGCCACAGGTAGTAAATCTCAATATACAGTCACCTGCAAACCAAGTACAGCGAACTCGATTCGTGGGGACTCCAGGACCATGGACGTGTAACGTGTGCCAAATGGTTTGTGTTTTCACGTTGAAACTGTAACAGGCCTTGTTTGTTTTGGTCTGCTTGTTTATAAAAGGCACCACTCAGGGTTAACAGGGTATCTGATCAGCCGATGGTTTAACTAGTGTATGTAGAGTGTCCAGATTTTCAACGAGAGGGTTTCACAATGCAGAGCGACAAGTTCTTAGATTTCTCTGTAAAAAGGAAGATCATGTAAGCTAATCTGAGTCTGAAATGCTTCCTAGGTCCATTTTTTTCATCACTTGATATTGTTGAGTGTACGGTGTTGCTATGTTGTTACCAAGGACCGTAAGGTTATCGTGTGGTTATCATGGCTATCACGTATGGTAACTTTCTCAATTTTTTAAACCACGGTATATCTCGCGATAACCATATGGTTTTTTCTCTAAACCGTGGAGTGATGGTAACCACACTTAAAATGGTTTGGTGAACCCTGTTTGTTACCAATGACTGCGTGGGCATCAGTCAATCTGATTTGGAAATGAAGGGGGCACCTGATGCTTCACAATGAAATGTTTAGTTTCTAGCACTTAGAATGTTGTCCATACTTCCAGCAGAGCATGCTGCTGAATTACTACAGTACTACTACAAATTAACCAAAAAAACCGGTTGCTATCTCTTTCATTAATGCAAGCAAAATTGGGAGTCTTGTTGGTTGAAACTTGCTCAATTCAACCCATCACATCAGTGATCACTAATCAGTCTGTTCTAATATTAACCTGATCTTGTTTATCCATCAACCTCAAACTTACTACTCCATCTCTTTCCTGTTTCCTCCCTCTGCGCCAGAAAGGAGGCGACAAAACGAGCAAGAACGGATAAAACACTATCCCTACTCTACATCAGCAGGTGGCTTCAGTAAATCCAGGGCTGCAGATCGGATGGGATCTTGGGATCACATCAGACCATCAAAAACAGGTCATCTCAAGCGCGATTGACAGGCGAAGATCAGATTAGATATCAACACTCTCCCCGTACCTATCCTTCTCTAGCTAAAATGCCACCCCACCAGCTACTATTGGATGACATCACCAAGATTTGAGAGGCATATCATGATGAGTAATCTTAGGCGCTGGATCTCTTCCGTCACCTACTCCTGGAGCTTCTCCTTGACAGTCAGTCCACAACTCCTTTTGCCACGCGGTTCTCGAGCTAGTACGACCTACTCCATTCTTCCATTTTGAAACAAGGATGTGTTTAGTTCACGACCAAAATTAAAAGTTTGGTTGAAATTGGAATGATGTGACGGAAAAGTTAGAAGTTTGTGTGTAGGAAAATTTTGATGTGATGAAAAAATTAGAAGTTTGAAGAAAAACTTTGAAACTAAACACGGCCTAAGTTCATTTTTCACTGTTTTCATATATAACAATACAAAACTAAAAATACTATAATACTTTTACTTTATTGCATTTCAATATAATTATATCTACTTCGCATTTACCTTGAACTTTTATAAACTTCGATACAATGATTACTTAAAATTAAGCTTATTTTGAGACAAACTGCTAAAAATAAACTTATTATATTCTTGTACGATACCATTGTATTCTTGTGCTAGTGTAGTACTCCTTCCATCTCAAAATAAACCAATCTCTACGAGATGTGACACATCCTAGTATTACGAAACTGGACATACGCTTAGCATTTGAATGTGTCATATTCCGTATAAGGTTAATTTATTTTGGAATGAAAGGAGTACTCGTATGGAATAACCAATCTAAATGGAGTAGTAGTCTAATGTAAGGTCCTCACGGCGTGTCTCTTAGCGCCTGGCTCCTACTTTCTGTACTCCCCCTGCATCACGTGCACGAGGTGCACGTGATTCTTGAACGCATACGTACACCGCTGTCCGCTATAGAAAACGTTCCATTTCAGAAAAAGATAACGGCAGGCCCGACCGGGTCCCCCCGGCGGTGAACAGCGGGAGCCGCACGCGATGACGCGAGAGACGGGACGAGAGCAAACCGAGCAGCAGAGCAGAAGCCGCGCGCCACCACCTGAGGACGCTCTCTCGCATGGCCGCCTGGGTGGGGATAGCTAGGGAGGGAGCACAATAGCACATGGACACGAGCACAATAGCGATGATTTGACGATGCAAGTGCTAACCGTACGAGTGACGGACGAGTCCCTAGCGAGAGGCGGCTGGGAATCGCGAGCAGCTAGACGCGACTGCCGTGAGCCCCGTGACCGGGGGCCGCACTCGCCGCGGTAGCCCGGCCGACAGAAATTTTTTGTCCAACACCGTGCTCTCTCTGCCGTATTTGCCCGCGCGATCGCGATCGCGACCGCGACGCTGTCGCGTCCGTGTCCCGATCGAGAGGCCGATCTACCAATTCGTGGGAGCCCTGCATGCGCGCGCGGGCGCGCGGTGCGCGCCCACGGCGCCGGCCACCTAGTACAAAGCCGCGCGTTACGCAGCAGCGGCCGGCAGCGCCAAACTTCCATTCTGGCCCTGTCGCGAATTGTCGATCAGGGTTGTTCGATCGCGCGCGTCCCATGCATTCTCGCACCGATTGTCCGATTCAGCGAACATGGAAATTGAACATCAGCTTCGCATGAAAATATCTAAGTGTAAACTTAGGGCTGGTTTGGTTTGAGGCCTAAATTAGGTTACCAATATTTAGCAATTTTAATAGTATTTAGTGTCTATTTATTTGAAGCCAAATTTTGGCATGTCTAAGAAAATAGGCCATTTCAATAGTGAAATTAGGCTATTTTGGCTTCAATCCAAACACAACTTTACCTTACCAAAATTAGTCATGCCAAAACTTGTTAAAATTTAGCATTGGCCTATTTAAACCACAAACCAAACCAACCCTTAGAAACTACGCTGATGAAAAATGAACACATCACTATGAGTTTTTACTCTATCTCAAACGCCTATTTTAATTTACATATTTTAATATATAGTTTCTAGACTTTCACCATATATTTTCTCCGGTATCATCACTTCAACATCCAAACTATCTTGGGTCTCATTGTTTGGTTTGTACTTATGCTTGTAAGTTAAAATTTAAATTTTAAAACTTAATTTTGAATTTGATTTTTTTGTTTTTTATTGCATTTTATTTTACAATATTTATTTTTGAGTAGTTAAGAACACATATATAAAAGTTTTATTAATAATTTTTTTTCTTTGCTAATAAATAATTTGGATAAGCATATCAACAAATGAAACAATGGGCTGCAAGATTTCTCTCCTCTCTACCTGATGGTGTGGTTGGAAGGGGACACACGGGAGAGAAACTTAATTATTGGGTTTAGATTAGCGTACGTATAGGAAGCTGGCTCGGAATGTGATCGATATAGCTAGGCACATCTAGCGTTTCGTGGGGTGCAAAAAAACTAGAGGTGTGGTACGAAAAAGGTATGGACCCAAAGGGCCAAAATCACCATCATGAGGGAGAGGGAAGACGGGGGACGTCATGATAGTCTGATCTCTAGGCCGGTCGAGTGTGAAGAGGCAGTGGGGGTGGGAAACTGGAAAGGCCATTTGGAGCCATTCGGATGGCTCATGATTCTGATCGGAGATATACTTACCGATCAGGTGCATCGTCCATATACCGACCATATGGAAAATGCAAAATTCCAATCATGTCTATCGAAATTGTAAAGTTTGCAACCAGTTTGTTCATTCAAGAGATTTGATTCCGGATAGTAAGGTGTTCAAATAAATGGTGTAGCAGCGCGCAAAGTGAGAATAGTTCAACTGATTTTTTTTTAAAAATAAAACGAGAGTAGCTTAATTGGTTTCTTGTGGCATAACCTGTTTTTATTCGATTTCAACTTAGCATGAGTACTCGTATTTACAAGTATTTATTATTTTAGCGGTAAAAGATATACTAATCGACATCGAGTCAGTTGTAATAATTTTGTTTCAAGATATACCGGCCTGTCACTATGCATGTGAGCGCTTCGTTCAAACTAATGGTGGAGCTAAGAGCACCGTGGTCCGTGGATACCTTGCAGCAAGGGAGTACTTATTGGTCATCTCTAGCATGGAAGATAGCTCCGCTACTTGTATAAACTGAGCCTTAATTACAATTTTAGTATAGGGCTAATCAAATTATTTATAGATAAAATTATATTATTTTTCATTAATTTGTCTTGTAAAATTTGTGCCCTTGCTATATGTCCCACTTACGTCCCTGCCTCTATCTCTGCCCCTCTATTCATATATATATGTTTTAGAAATGTAATATAGTTGTTGGTGCACAATACACACACGAAAAGAGATTATGATCAACTTACTCCCAGAATATAATTAAAGCCCTTTTTTTCTCCAGAGGTACTACTCCATATGCCCCTTGAGCAGTACAACGATCGCTAGAATAGAAGTTGTGGCCTCTTTCTCATGTGCCGCGTCGTGGCTCCTCACATCCCACCAACTACACATTTCTCTATATTCATTGCTCCTCTCCTTGTCAAACCTTTTGAAACCCCACTCCTTGTAAAACTTGATGCTGTCAATAATCGTGTTGCTCCTATCAACCTAATTAATTCTCCTCTTTATGTGTACAGAGAAAACACCCAGGGGTCTTCCGGCTAGCTCCACAAGGTGGTGGGCTGGGCGATCCGGGTTCGAAGCCTCACCCTTTCTAATTATTTGATATTATGTCATTCCCTAATATTTGTGTCTTTATGTGTACACATTCTTATGATTTGAGGTAGTTTTAGCTCACCTCTATAGCCTGCCATCGAAACTTCCACATTGCATTGATGCATCCCTTCTTTCTATAAAGCTAATGACCACTAAATATCTAAAGCTTAGCATGTAAGCATAGTATTTGTAAGCACTCCCAAAACCTAACATACAAGCATGCCATATCAACCCACTAAGCAAACAAAGCTCAACATACAAATATATAGTACCTATATCTACAATTTATTTCATTCTAAAACTAAACACACACGCTAAATCATCATTCTCAAATAATTTTCACAATATTTCACCCCAAATCATTTAATCATTTCACAATATCCAACATATATCCCGTAGCAAAATACAGGGCATCATCAAATTAATATAATGCTTGTGAGCATCCTCACCAATAACCCTCATTTTAAGCCTCCAAAAGTTAAATGAGGGTTCCCCCATTTCTTGAGCACCCTAAAATCCTCTAATACTCTATTTCTTAGCCATTTCTTTTTCTCTTTAATTTTAACATAAACTAAAAATTTATGTCTGTTTTAATACCAAACAGTTTACTAATCCAAAATATAAAAACATAAAACACTACTTCGGAAATTTAGAACCTAATTAAGAAATGATAACTATATAGGCTACCAGGTATATCCATATGTACATATAAATTAAAATAAGCACATGAAGACAACAAGGCGTGTGGTGGAGGGGAGGTTGGTGAGGGTGGCGGTTAGAGCGGAAGCGGATGGTTTTGGTGGAGGGGGAGGTTTGCGATGGCAGGGGCCAAAGTGGAAGTGGATTGTGGCGATGGTCAGAGTGGAAGTGGATGGTGGCGATTGAGTAGAATTGTCCGAGGTGATATGGGGAATATTAGGGGCAGTCGGAGCAAAACCGCCTGGACAACGTCTGACGGTGTGCTCACGATAGAGATCGGGGAGGATGGCAGCGGCACGGGAGGGAGGAGACGATGTGCACCATTAAAAAATTTTTCCCGACAAAATTTAAAATGGATGGAGTTTTTTTTTTATATAGGTAAAATGGATGGAGTTGTGGTCAAGAGTATATAGAAATAGGGTTGCGGTGGGAGATTTTGGGGCCTTTTTGTTTCGAGGGGTTTTGTTGGACTTATTTTTCTTGTCCCTAAAATTTTTTTAAGGGTTATGTTTAGGGGTCTACTTAAGATGTTCTCTTACAGAATTTTGGTTCAATTTTTCCCGACAGCCCTTAATTATAGGTAACATAGAGTTATCATAGTTTTATGAAAACCATAAAATTGTTATAATCTTTTCAGCGAAGTTCCAGAACAGAATAATTCTAACAAAACATATTTTTAATCTTACAATAAATTTTATGGATGAACGCTCTATCATATATTAGCAATTCGATAAAGTTCAAACCAATCCGTAAGATTTTGCCAACTAGATCATACTCAGCGAAAGAACGAATACTTGATGAGCATTAGTACGATTACTCATGAACTAAAGGCCAACCCGGCCGGAAGAGAGCATGCACGAGCTCGACACCATTTCTCTCTTTCTTCTTTCCGATGCCCCCCCCCCCCCCTCTCTCTCTTCTCTTCCTGGTGCCCCCCTCCGGCGCAAACGGACACTGGTGCCGTCTATCTGAGCAATGATGGCCATTTTTTGCCATCAAGCAGGCCAAGATGACTATGACTCTGAAAGCATCAACTAGCCAGGGATGAAAAGGTGAAGCGAAGGATCAGACATAACAGTTGCACGCAAGAACACCACCACCACCCAGCTAGCTACTAGCTCACCTGTATACTCCCTCCATCCATTTTGAGTGTAGTCGTGGGTTTCGTGTCTAACGTTTAATCACCCGTATTATTTACAAGAAATATAAAAAAAATAAAAAAAGTCATGCGTCACATATTATTCACGTTTTATCATCTAAAAACAATAAAAATACTAATCATAAAATTTTTTTCAAATAAGACGAACGGTCAAATGCTGAATAAAAAACTCACAACAATACTTAAAATGGGACAAAGAGAGTAGCTGCTTCCCTCCTACTACCCATTCTGATTGACACCGTGTTTAGTTTCAAACTTTTTTTTTCAAACTTCCAACTTTTCCATCGCATCAAAACTTTTCTACACATATAAATTTTTAACTTTTCCGTCACATCGTTCCAATTTCAACCAAATTTCCAATTTTAGTGTGAACTAAACACAGCCTGATCTGTGTTCTGCTTCTTTCTCCTAAAATAAATTAACAAATTCAGTACAAAATATAACATATTTTCATACTTAAAATCTAAACGGAAGATTCATCCATTTATAATATTAAAACATGTCACATTCAATACTAAATTTTTTATTTTATTATAATGTATCATATTTCGTACCAACTTTATCTTGAAAGAGATGGAGTACTCCTCATCCATGGCTGTCCTCTACCGCTCCCTTGTCTCTTCCCTTCCCTTCCCTTCCCTTGTGTCTTCCTTGTACAGTACCTGTATGGCGGTACTACTCCTATAGGTTTCTATTCTTTTCTTGCTGCTGACTGCTGTTGCTGTAGTAGTAGACTCGCAGTACGTACTGTCTACTTCTCTCCCTTTCTAGGGACACAACGAGTTGGCAGCTGAACTGTACAACAGCAGTGCTCTTCACATGCTTCCTGCCTTCCTGTCCGTCAATATCTTGGCCGATTGCATTGGCACGCTGCACTTTGATCGATTATCTCCAGTTCACTACTAACAGTCTACTAACACTGATCGGAACACTCAATAGCCCCTAAAAAAAAGAAAAGAAAAGAAAGCAGCGTGTGTATCGATCTGGGAGCACAATGTGTCAATGTGTACTAACTGAAATTAATGATGATTATGTATATCATGAATTGAGAAAAATTGCTCATATGAATAAATTAAATATTATAAAGCTAATAAGTACTCTAATAAAATGCTTATGAGTAGCTTATTAGCTTTATACGAGTAATCCTACATTATAATAGAGTTGATGTCCACTAACTTTTAAATCACAACATACAACCACACACTCTTTCTCCTCTCCCTCTCTCAGTGTAGGTCTAGTATCGGTTAGTAACGACACGTATCAGCTGGATACTAATTATAAGGTGCTAGATCTGATACCTTATAGGTATCCTATTTTGAATATGATCCTGTACACAATAGCAGCCCTCATTATTTATATCAATGCATGGTACTTAATTTTAGAAACATGACACGAATAATCCACACACATATTAGCTGTTTAGACCGACAGCTCAAAGCCATGTAGGGTATATGCATATGGCCTCGCACGGTTGCACAGGCTTAAGCGAGAGGATGGCCCTGAAGAAGAGGCTTTTCTTTGCTGTTCCGCTCTGCAGATGCAATGATAAAAATTCCCTCGCCCCCAGCTGCGAGCTGTGGCTTAATCCGGAAACCTCAGCGTGAGTGCTTGCCGCTGCTGCGAGCTGTGTGTGTGCGCGCTGCTGCATGCATGCTGCCGCCGCAGTGCATCTGGTTGGCCATGGTCGCTGAGATCGATCGCTAGCTAGCCGCGGTCGGTTAGCCCCACCACTCGATCGATCGGCCATTAGAACCCAACTCCCAAGTTTTTCAATCTGTGTATCATGCACCATATGCATGAGCAGAAATGCATGGCTGCCACACAGCTATATAGCGGTTTGTCCCCACTGCAGATATATGATTGGTGAGAGTACTGCGTCCGTTTTCCTCTCTTGTACTCCTACTACTACATGGAAGAGTACTGTGTGTGTGCATAACTGCATATATATGTATATGATGATTCAGGCGAGCTGCTAATAGCTTTGCCAAATTATTAGCAAGATTCCATGTACAATTAGAATGGGTTGCTGTGCAATTGTGCATGCATATCAGGTATGGTAGCTCCAGGCATGATGGCTGTGTTCTTCCAATAATTAAGCACTGTGTTCTCCCAATAATTAAGCATGGATCATTTGCATTCGCATGCACACGGGCACGTATCGTCTATTTTATGTTTTATGAATTATGATCTTATTCTTTTGCGCGTTCGAGAAAAAATGAATTATGATCTTATTATGTACTGGTAGTATATACTCCCTCCGTACTCGTAAAGGAAATCGTTTAGGACAGCGACACGGTCTCCAAAACATAACTTTGACTTCTTTTTTTATAAAAATATTTATTGAAAAATGATATATGTATATTTTTATGAAAGTATTTTTTCAAGACAAATCTATTTATATAAATTTTATATTTTCAAACTCAACAACTTAAGAGTTATTTATGATTTATATTCTCAAGATTTGACTTAAACATAGTCCTAAATGACTTTCTTTATGAGTACGGAGGGAGTACATCTCTGATAGCTAGCTTTGGAATTCGGATTTGATGATCATGTTGTGCCCTGGATGCATGTATACGGGCAGATGGATGGTGATGATTCAAGAAAAAGAACAGTGCGGATGCGCATGTGCTACAGTGCATGTGTGCAAGGCTTTTAGTGGAGAATGCCCCACAATTATTGAGCAATTTCAGGGAGCAAAAGGTACAATGACTGCAATCCTGTACCCGGAACAAACGCGCTCCTGCAGTAATATATGTTCCTCCTGAAATTTTTTGCTCAAAGTGGGGGAAAAGCTCTGCTGAAAACAGCACTAAAGCTGTGGTGGAAATGATTTTTCATTGAAGGTGTGTAGGGTCCTTGCAATCTCAGTTTGACTAGGGCTTAGTATAAAATAATGTTTTAGCTGCACAAATATTCGGGCAAAAATATAAGATCATGAAGTAATTTTCTTGGGGATCAGAGCTATAGCTGAATTTAACCACATCAGTACAACCCAAAACTTCTTTGAAAGTATATTAGCTTAGTGCAACAACAAATCTCGAATTATGCCGTTTCCGTGAGATAATCGAAGAGATTGTTGGTTTGCTTGTCCCGTCGATCTCATCTATTACTGCAATTTTCAATTAAAAGACTCGCTTCCTTATTACTAGTTCAGTTAGCTTGACTTTTCGAAAGAGTGGTTTCAAGTGGCGATGTATTGGGAATCTGGGATTATATTCCCTTAATGGACTCTGTTCTTAATCTACGATAATACGATGTTTCTTAAAGAAAAACACTGCACCTGACAGACAGATCAAGGAGATAACCGGACTACTAGTTGTCAGTCAGAGTTGTACGCTACACACACGCTCTATACTTTGCATGCAGCATCTCGGGCCAAAACAAAGCCAGCGTGCAACCCTCGACAAAGCACATATGGACAACAGGTAGTAGTAGCGTTGGTTTATAGGCAACATCAACGAGACACACAAGCTAGAGCTAGGGAGCAGGGTGCTGATGAATCTGCAAGCACTACTCGTACGATCCAGCTCTCTCCCCAGCAGCTACAGCAACACGTACAGCCATCGCACCACCATTTGAGCAAAAGGCTCTTTAAAGGGATTTGTCCAGTACTCCTCTTCCTCCCCATCTCTGTCTCTCTTTCTTCTAGCTCTCTCTCTCTCTCTCTCTCTCTCATGGTCATCGCTTCCCTTTTAACCTAAAGAAAGAGATCTTTCTTGGCATCTCGATCGTCTTCGATCTCTCTCTAGCTAGCTATACCTCACCGGCAATCCAAGCTGCATGATCTCTTGTAGAGCATACTACTAGTAGCTAGTTAATTAGTTGCTGCATGTATGCGTGCATGGAAGGGAGCCAGTTGGAGACGGCTTGCCTCCCTGCCGCGCTCTACGCGCCGCTCTGCCCGTACACGCCGCCTTCCCCTCCTTCCTTTCTTGCGCCATTGCCGAGCCTGCAGCACAAGCTTCCCCAGCTGCCGCAGCTGGTCCACGACCACGCCGCCGCCACCGGGACGAACCATGGCGTGATGTTCTCGTCGGACCATGGCTGCCTGTACCCGCTGCTCCCGGGGATCCCGTTCTGCCTCGACTCCGGCTGCGGCGCCGCCGCCTGCGACGACGACAAGCCCGCCGGTTTCGCGCACTTGGGCTCCGCCGAGGTGATCAATTAGCCTTCAATCGATCTCAATTTGGTCATGGTATGCCGTTCTTTAATTACTTGTTGCTTACAATCTTGGATCTCGATCGATCGATCAGGCGGACACATCGGCGGCGGCGGCGAGAGTGGATAGCGAGATTGCTGCAGCTGCCACCGCAACCACTTGCCATGGGCCTAATTCATGGTGAGTACGATGATCGATCACCTCGTCCTAGCTAACACCTTGAATTGAGGTTGTAGCCTCCTGTTGATTAGGGTTTGATGAGGTAATAATAGGCCAGATTGACTGATGGGCAGGTGGAAGGGGACGGAGAAGGGGAAGATGAAGGTGAGGAGGAAGATGAGGGAGCCGAGGTTCTGCTTCCAGACCAGGAGCGATGTGGATGTGCTGGACGACGGCTACAAGTGGAGGAAGTATGGCCAGAAGGTTGTCAAGAACAGCCTCCACCCAAGGTATATATATACACGAAACATAATACATAAATTGAGAGATATGCAACCCCTAGAGGTTCTTCCACAGCTGCTAATATAATTAACAGAAGTCTACCATAGCTGCCTCCATAGCTAATATGCTCGAAACAAGATCAGCGGGATCAGAATCGATCCATTGCCTATCTTTTTTTCCCGGTTACATGGAAGATGCATACCAGTGCACACCGTTAAATATGTACACCACCACACTCACACACTCGCGAATGCGGCCCCTAACACAAGATCGAAGAGAGGGAGAACAGCGACAATTCCTATTTTAAGTATTAATTTGCCTATCTTGAATCACATATATATTATATAGTTTATCTGGGGTGAGGTTTAACTAGTTTTGTGGCAATATGGTTGTGCAACTATAGTTGAATTACATGCTTCACAATAGCTATAATATTAAATGGAGAATTGCTTCTTTGTTAATCTTTATAGATCAAATAAAAGAGCTTTCACAAATCTAATAACTTGATTACATGAGTGCGAATTCACCCTTTAAAAGAAGAAAGAGTGAATGCAGATTTTTGTAGATTAGTTGACGACTAATTAAGGATCAGTTTGCACCTAGCCTACTCTTGCTATGATGTTACATGTGTGTATGTGTGTGTACACTGCAGATTCCTACAGGAATTATGCAAGAGAAATGTCCAAATGCACTAGAGGAACCATAAAGGAATATTTTTTTAATAGATGAAAAGGGGGAAAACAATTTTAATAACTTAAGTGGATATCCACCCATCTGTTTCATGTTAACTAAATGAATATAAAAATTTTCAAAAAAAAATTGACATGATAGATTGATATATGTAATATGTCACTCCACCAACATGCAAGTTTAAATTCAACTTCTACAAGTTATAATAAAAATGACATATTTAACTCTAATTATTAGACGTATATTCATGGTTTGATTTGTTATTTTTGTTATAACTTGTAGAAATTGAATTTAAACTTTCATGTTCGTAGAGTGATATATTTTATATTAATCTATTTTATCAATTTTTTTCATAATTATTTATTTAACATGCAATAAACGGATGGACATCCACCTGAGTGATTAGAATCCATCTCAAAAAAAGAGGGGGGAGGGAGAGAGAGAGAGAGAGAGAGTGGGAATGCATATAAATTTTGAAAACGAGGATCTTGAGCTCAACTCCTTTGGTTCTTTTTTTTTTCCAAATAATTCCAAACATGATGTTTGAGTTCATGTTTAGAACACTAGAAAAATGAAGAAAAGGAAAGATTTCATAGGAATCTCTCCAACCATTCCTACAATCTAATGATGGTGAGGATTCGGTACTTTTCCCACATATTGTCGAAACTAGAATTCGGCAATATAAAGGGATAGCGCACGAGACCTAACAGTGAATGGATGCGGAGACAAGAATTTGGATAGGTTCAGGCCCTCTCGATAAAAGGTACCCTACTCCTATTTTAGGATTTTACCCGCTATGTGTAGTATTAATCTGATGATCTGGTGTGAATCCCTGTGTTCATGCCCCTTGGAGAAGGCAGGGCTCTCTGCCCGCCTTATATAGGTTGGGGGGCCAGGGTTACAAAGAAGAAACCTAGCCAGACACGGCATCAGTTTCCTAATCTATTACATAATATATGGATGTGGCCCACCTCCTATCTCTAGTAGAATATGGAGGCCGTGTGGGTACCCGGTAGGCCGGTACCCATATTCTCCACACATATTTTCCGCAAAATTTCTTCATTCAAAACACAACATGATAATAGAGGGTTCGTGGATAGATGATGGTACGGTGCTGGAATATTGCTTAGGGATATATATGCTGGCATTGCATCTACACAGAAATTTTTTAGAGGAAAAAGAACCGGTCTGTAGTTATAGAAATTGTCCACCTTAATTTGTGACACATCGATCATCTTATGCTTTGAATAGTATCGATAAAACATCAAATAGATATATGTTTAATTGTTCAGAAGTAAACGGTCGATTTAATTTGCCATGCATATATCTTTGGAGTATTATATGTTTTACACAACAGTTTTGGACTGAATTGCATGCATGTAAGCTGATCTGATTAACAAACACGCGCCCATTTCTGGCACATTTGATTTGGACTAGAAGATGGAAGGCATCCTTATAATGACAAAGAACCAGAAAATATTCCAAAATTTAACTACCCATTTAATTTATTGGGACTTATTTTACAGTAATTAGTCGTGCCAAGTGAATCTAGCTAACATTTGTATACTATATATGGCATCCATTAATTCTTGTTGACAAGAAGCCTGAACTTTATGCATCATGTTGCATTTGTTGACCGAAGATAAGTAACGAGTAGTTTATGGTATTGAAAATATGGGAACACTACAAAATACGGTCTCTTCAGGAAAAAAAATTCCTAAGTGTAATACGTCGATATATCATAGATATCAGTGAAATCAGAGACGGATCCAAAACAAGATTTAAGGGGGGACTCATTTCCTTATTACTTCTTCAATCCTCCTATTTTTCATTTTCTCCCTATTTTTCTCCTTTCATCTTCCCTTTTATCAACGATGATCCAGTGGGGCAGAAGGGACTTAAGTCCCCCCACTACCCACAATGGATCCACCCCTGTCAGTGATCGAAACTCCATGTGGCCATTCTCAAAGTTCATATTTGCATATGTCATGTGTGTTTCATATATACACTATAAGCATCAGCATGAGCTGGTGAACTTTGCTGAAAGAGTATACCATGCAATAATAATGCACCATGCATGCCACAGTATGATGCATATATTTCTACTAAAGAAAAAAAAACGAGATATCTAGAGCATCGAATCCCTATGCTAATTATTAGTATCCCTGAACACCTGAGTTTAACCCTATGTTTTGGCACGGGTACCTACCGAACCAGAGACTGCCACCTGATTCAGAAAAGCCGATTTTGAAAAGAAAAAAAAAATAAAGCCGCTACTATTCTCTTTTCTGCTTGGTCTAAGTTCTGATCATGCGTCATCTTTATGGCACTAGTAAAACCTATCATGATTTTTGATCTGCAGCGCTAGGACAGGCGCTTGCACATCCACCTGTGTGCATATGGATGCACCGGGACAAATGGTGCACACATTTTCAGATTGCAATATTTTTCTTCAGAGATACTTAGTACCCGTAAGAAGGGGAAGCCCCTGTTAGCAGCTTGTGCATGATTTCTTCCTGTAGTATATCTCTGCAATCCTATGGTTTTAGGTATAGTTTGAGTGATAAAATTGATATGCAAGCAAGCACATAAGTCCAACGAAAACAGCGTATATTCAGTGAAAACTCATAGTAATTGAATAGCAGAGCTCCTGCGTCACGTTCAAACATAAAAATGAAAACTAACAGTCTAAAATACCACTCCCTCCGTTTATTAATAACGGATACATTCATATCATGTTCAAAGTTTGAACAATAATAATTTCTATATTATTATGTTTATACATCAAAAGTCATATTATTAGATTTATTACCGCTACCATTCAAAAAAGACCACATTTTAGCCCATCTCGTTTGTCCTACAAAGACTTCATTTTGGAGCAATAAATGCATCGGAGTTTGCTAAAGTACGGGATAAATACATTGTAGTTTTCTAAGGTGAAGGATATTCTAGCATTTTTTATTGTATTGGTATGTGCCTAAGGAATTGGCATTTTTTCGGGTCATTTTGAAAAACATTTGTCCTAGGGGGATAACACTGGAACGAGATCTAGCCCGATTCGAGGACACCCTCGAAGGGAAAGCAAGCACTTTCGAAAGCAGGGGTTATGGACTAAACATAGAGTTTTTTTGGGATGGGGAAATAGTATCATATTTTCATAATAGTTGAACAAAGTCATCGATGATATTTATTTTCGGGAAAATATTTATTTTCGCAGACACCTAGGTGCAGACGGGCAAGACCTCCGCACGAAAAAATCCTTTTTATAGTAGTGATCCTAGCAAAAAAAAAAGAGGGGGGGGGGGGGGTCAAAGTATGCATGTCTTGGTCAAAACTGTGAGTTACACCATTCATGTCTGTAATTCGATGGTTGAGGTGGGGCAAGGCGCGGGATGTGGGTGTTCGGGTTAAACAGAGCCACTATAGCATTATTTTTTGCTAGGATGACCGAAGGATTTGGCCCCCACACATTAGTAATGGTGTAACTAAAATGTCATCGTTTAGGAGAGAATGCGCTACTCCTGCATGGTAGTAGGAACTTTTATGATGTTAAGGCAAGAGAAAGTAGAGAGGAAAAAAAAAATTGTTTGTTGATTACCAGACGGCCTGATTAATAGAAAACTTTATACTATTTACACATTTCATATATGCTATCTATAGAACTAAAGTATTTCTTATACTACTGTATGAGTTATTAATTTGTATATCGTCTAAGATATAACATGAAAAAATTATATAGACAATAGTTCATGCCCTTAGAAGTTATAACTCTCCATGTTTCCTAGCTATGAATTGCTCTAGGCGAAAACAATATTTCCTAGTAAATAAATTGCAAGGATTTTGATTTTATCTATAGCAGTTCACAGTACTTATTAAGAGATATATGGGGAGTTCTGTTGTGAGAATTGGTGCCGGTGTGCTTGACTTCTAGTCTAGTTTCTTTTGGATTTACATGCCCTAAGGGTCTTATTAGCCCCATTTTCTCAATGTACAAATGATGCATGCATCCTCTCTTTCAGGAAATGGTGGAGCTCTTATTAGCCTCATTTTCTGAAAGAGAGGATGCATGCAGTATTTGTCCTTCCATATATTTGAGTATTGAGCCCAAATTTGAGCTCATTATTAGCTATTATACCCCGTATGAAACTTAATTAGTATTCAGATGTATGCATGATCAGTTACGAGTCGGTGATCATGACATGCGGAAATTGCGTACACATTAAATGTTTTTCTTATTTGTGTAACACAATTTTTTTCTAATAATATATTAGCAAAAAAAGGGTTCATGTCAATTAAAATTGTCTCCCCCCTTTTTTTTTTGTTTATAATTAACCTTGCCCATTTCATCGTACAATATTCATGATGAACTCTTGCTGAGTACGTGACAGCACTAGTAGTGCTCATCAGTTTGAGCATGCAGGCATGTCACCAGGCCAGTAGTGCCATTTCAGATCAGCTAGCAGCATCCGCTGCTGACGCTCTTCTTCATTTGTTTGTGATTGCAGTTTCTCTGTAGCATGCATACAATGAATCGCTCTCTCTCTCAGCTTGCTGACCAGTCCGTACTTAATCTGTGTTGGTGTGCGCGTGTGTACTGTTTGTGTGCAAATTGTGCATGCAAATGCAGGAGCTACTACAGGTGCACCCACAACAACTGCCGCGTGAAGAAGCGGGTGGAGCGGCTGTCGGAGGATTGCCGCATGGTGATCACCACCTACGAGGGCCGCCACACCCACACCCCCTGCAGCGACGACGCCACCACCGGCGCCGCCGGCGACCACACCGCCAGCTGCGCCTTCACCTCCTTCTGACGAACGCATGCTTATGTACATGGATCGGTGATGGATTATTGTTCTCTGATCTGATGGTGGCAATTGGGAAATCGAAGAAGCAGGGATCGATGTAAAATGAAAATGTACTAGGAAAGCTTTTAGAACTCTTATGGATGCTATTTAATTTCCTGGTCAATCAGCTAGCCGATCGATCAACACGTTGCATGATATTCAGTCTAATTATGAATGAAAATGTAGTAGGAAGCTTAATTAGAACTCTCAAGTCTCACTCACCTGCATGTTATTTCCTAGTATCAATCAGCTGATCAAGTTGCATAATATTCAGTCGATCTTAATATGAATGTGGAGACATGCATGCTCCTACATATACCTGACGAAGTACCAAGCACAGTGAACACTACTGCTAGTCTAGTCTGGCAATTTGGATCATGCCTGCCTGCTTAAAAGCCCTTGGACATGGCTGCTGCGAACTGCGATGCATGCAAGGGCACCGAAAGCGAGAGGCATATGCATATGCACACCTTGCCTGTCTGTCGGCCATACATGCACAGTCGCAAAGTGGTACTGTATGGTACGAGCAACACCCTGACGAATCAGGGAAGGCACAAAGCTAGCGGTCGTCCTTCCACTCGTACTCGTACTCGCCCATCATGCTTGCTGCCATAGCCGCTAATGATTGTGGAACTGCACCTCCACAGCGCTTAAAACGAACGTGAGCTCTCGGACAAACTCGCCTTCTTCACATGTTGTCTCCTCTCTGTCTGATGACAGTGTGTGGTGACTGTCTGACTGACACTGCATCCGTCTCTGCTGGAAGAAACACACGTTTTCAGACAGGCTAATGATAGGCGCACCTACCGCGCGTTTTCAGTTGAACACTTGCAATATGCAAGACGATTAATTATGTTGTAGCAAGTTTATTTAATTTCCAGATTTTTTTTCTTTTTTGGCCATTTGGCCATTTGTGCTGCCCATCTTAAAGAGGACATGCATCGCAAATGCCCAGACAAGCATTTTGTTGCTTCCAGAAAATATATGCAGTAAGAAATACTCGTCACTTTTGTTTGTCAATTACTCAATTTGCAAAGGCTTTACTTAAAGCGTTGCAGGGCAGCACGAGATATCGTGCTAAACCACTAAGCATTTTTCATCAGGTGGCAAATATAAGATATCTTAAAGGTGCTAGATTAGCCGGCTTCTCAGCGATTTAGGAGGCCAGTGCCCAATACGATCTCACCACGTCATTTGACTACTGCTTTCAGCGGGTTTGCACAAGACGATGGGCTTGCGAGCCATTCGGCCCAACCGACTGGTCAACGGGCCCTTATTCGTCATCGTGGTCTGCTGATATGGTCTTGTAATAGTAAGGGCCTGTTTGGTACAACTCCAACTCCTAAATATAACTCCAGGAGTTGAGTCTGGAGTGGAGTTGTGGAGCTGCCTAAACTCAGCTCCACAACTCTAGTACATTTTGTGAGAGAGCTCCACCCAACTCCACTCCCAGTTTTGGTGGAGCTGAAAGTGTTTGGCTGAGCTCCAGCTCCAGGAGGGGTGGAGCTGGAGCTGGAGTTGTGCCAAAGAGGGCCTAACACTGATGAATAAATTCAAGCATCAGGTATTTGGGCCTTAGGGCCCAACTAGCTGAGTGCCACTCGTGAGGCCTAGTCCATCATGGCCTGGCCCATCTAAGCCACCTAGTAAGAGGCTAAGCTAGGCCGGGCCCACTAATCCGGATGCGTCAACCAAACCGGACTCCGACTCGAGCACAGCCTCGCCGATCTGGCTCGACCAAGCCGCGGAATTCCGGAAGCGACTCGCTCTCGTCGGCTCGTCGCACGCGCGAGCCCACTTTGCCGGCCACCGGGATGGCGCCGCCGCGGCCCTCGCCGGCGGCGAGGCTGCTGAGGGAGTACGGTGAGTGCTCTCCTCTCGCTCTCGGCCTCGCGAAGCCTCTCCAAATCAGGGCTCTGCTGCGGTGGTGGGAGGGTTTTTGGGATCTGATGCGTCGGGGGCACTACTCTCGCTTGCAGGGTGGGACCTGTTGCTCGGATCGATTGCCGCGTTCTACGCCGTCATGGTGCCCTACACCAAGGTGGAAGAGAGCTTCAACGTGCAGGTTCCGGTTCCGGCTCCCTCTCCGTTGAGCATCCGAGTGGCTGGATTACATTGTAGTCGTGCTTTGTGTGCAATTACAGTAGGGATTTTCTGTTGTTTGCTCAAGTAGTAGTGTGTGTCCTTATTCTCTGTTGCTGTTCAGTTACTAGACACGGGATTCAGGATGATTGCTGATAATTTGCTAATGTTCATTTTGGTTGCAACTGGTTGCTAGATGATATTGGTGTGCACATGTGAATTGTAGGATAGTATGACTTAACAACAATCAGCTTATGTGAATTCATTTACATTTTCTGCAGACACGCAGAATCCATGCTGAATATTGATGAATCGGGTATCTTTGCCGTAGACATCCAAGATGCACCCTTTCTATATTTGGTAGTTCATACATCATATATATTATATCATGAGCGTTGAAAAGCTGAAGTTGCTCAAGTTCCAGTGTCACCTATGCAATGTTAAAGAAGTAGAGGAAAATTTGCAGGATAATTATGAGTTTCAACTTTCAACCCTTCATGTCTAAAAACTAATGCTTTATGTTTGATAACTTCCCTTAGGCTCTGCGTGATAATCAATTTGAATGAAATTTGCTTTGGGAAATTGTTTCATTCTCTACTGCTCATTTATCTTTCCTTTGCCTGGTATTGAATCTTTTACTTGCTAATTCTTGCCTTTTTCCGTTTAGTTTGGTAAATTTTTTTTACCTATTCCACAGTGTATGTTTGCACTTTTACTGTAATGCCATTACAATGTTTAGGCTAACACTTTGCTCATGTATGTTCTAGGCCATGCATGACATTCTCTACCACAACTATCATATTGAGAAGGTAATCATTTCTGCTAGTCTATCAATACAACATGCTTGATGCTTATTTAATTTCTTTCTTCAATTTGCTGCAGTATGATCATTTAGAATTTCCTGGTGTTGTCCCTCGGTCATTTATAGGTAATACTATGTTCACTTGAAGCCTTGATCTGTGCACTATGCTACAATTTTTCCGCTAATGACCATTGCTTGGCTCAAGCATAATGAAATGGCAAGTAGATGGTCAAGGTCAGATGGCATTACCAGTTTACCACAATATACTCCTACTAGATATGCCTGTAGTGTCTATATATGGTATGACTGGCCTTGCAGATTTTGTAATCTGGACATGACGCAGATCATTAACACCGTTTACTACATATATTCTTCAGGAGCATTGGTTGTATCTGTTATCTCATCGCCTGCAGTCTTCGTAATGCATTTATGTCATGTTCCAAAGGTTTATGGTCTTCTAGCAGGTGCTGTCAATAACTTAGCACATGTCTTCTTGCATGTTGTATCTGTTTTTGTTGCCATATTGATGTTCTTCTATTTTGCCCTTTTAGTTCGGATAGTGTTGGGTAGTATTATCCTGATGACTTTGAGACTTCTCCGAGTTCAGGTATTCCTTTTCACTTCTTGTTCTGTTTAAAAGGGTTTATTGCAAGTATGCACTGTTTCTCAGTTCTCCTAGGTACTACCAATATTCTGAAAACGCTGTTTCCCTGAAAAGGGGTAAACCTCAATCCTTTTACCTGTATAACCTTCTCCTGGCCTTGAAGTGCAGCAACTCATAGAATGGCCACCATTTTTTTTAAAAAAAAGGAACCTTGCTTATCAAATTTGGTTTTTGTTTTGATGCGTCTGTGAATTTGCCAAGGGCCTAAGATGCATGGTCGTCTTGCCTGTGGCATACCTGCTGCAGTATGCTAGCCTTGTTTGAATCTTCTTTTTTTGGCTTGGTTTGGACCATATACCTTACGATACCTTTCACTCTGTGCCATTTATATTCCATACAAATCTGGATAGAAGAGAACTTAATTTTTGTTTCTACTATCTCATGCACAAACTTCTAAGTGCTGTATATCATCAAGATATCCCTTTGGGTTATGTGTTTATGTCAAACTGTTCTATGCCCATCTTGAGTAACATTTGTTTTCTATAATTTGCACTGAATCGTCCCGTGAGCACGAGTCTGTTATTCTGTCCTTGGACACCATAACGTTTTTCTCAGTTCATTTCTGATATACAGGTAAAAAGGAAGTTTGGTCATCATGCTGAAGCATTCTATCTGATACTAACTGCTACCCAGTTTCACTTATTGTTCTACTCAACCAGGCCCCTTCCGAATGTCTTAGCTTTAGCTTTTGGTGAGGACATTGTTTAAATCAAACACAAGTCTGTTCGAGTGTTACTGATTTTTGTGACACTATTGGCAGTAGCATTAATCATATGTGGGGTTTGTGTAATAATCGTGCAACTCATTGTTTCTTTCTGTCTCGCAGTTAACTTGACATACTATTTCTGGTTCAAGGGAAACCATCGACGCACATTACAGGCCCTGGTATGCTAATTTTTTAACACTTTTACCTTACTTTCACACCATTTTGTTTGCATGCTGCTGTTTTCACATTTTTGTATACACTGCAGAAAGCAAGAATTTATTTCAATTCGAGTTGCATATATTGTTGAATTCAAAATTTGACATCCTGCACTGCACACAATAACTCCAAAGAATCTGAGTTCTGGACATGACATTCTAAAGTTGCAAGTTTCAACATGAAACTGAGAAATTCTTTCTTTACTCTTCGTTCAGTTCAATTTCTTGTTGATTTACTAAATTGAGAAATGATTCTCAGTTATTTATTTGCAGACCAATAAAGATTACAAATTGGTTTTATAGCATTGAAAGATCCTCAGTTCCGCTTTATCCTTCTGAAGTAATTCTCCATATTGCTTGCAGATTGTCGCAGCAGTTATTTTTAGGTGTGACATGATTTTGCTTCTTGGTACAATAGGACTTGCACTTTTGCTGGTGAGTTTCACCTACAAAACCTGAATTTCTCTTGGCAGTTGCACAGTCATTTCATACTCTTTTATGTAGTGAAATCTTTGAGGAAGCAAGGGTCCAAAGTTTATATTACTCATTTTTTGTAGGCTATGCACAAATAGCTCTTATCTCGTACACTAGGTACAAATACCAATTGTCAATACTCTCTATTACTTCCCAACTTTGTGTTTGTTCAAATTCAATGCAAAGTAACTTTGTCATAGAATCATAAGGGCTTCATGGTTCAACCAGATTTTGCGGTTTTGTGCTTTCATCATTTGTGTCTCTGTAGTGAATTAGTAAACTTGTTTGAAGGACCATGAGGGGACTGTGGTTAATTATCTCTATAAGTTATTTTTATTGAGGCATGGCTAATAATCTCTAAGTGAGTAACTTGGTATGTCACCAGGCTATTAAAATGATAGCACTCACTTATACTATCATATATCAAGTTGTTATATCTATTTGGACTTTGTATGTATTCTTCTGCTTACTTTATCTGGGAAAGTTGGGGCTGAGGTGCAATTTGACTATGCTGTGACAGAGCAGGTCTATTTCTCTATTGGAAGCAATCAAATGTTGTGTAAGCACTGCCATTATATGCATTGGTATGTTGCTTTCTACTTTCTTGAACTTTCTCCAATAGTCTAACAGAAGTCTGTGCAAATCTGCAAGAAACATTTCTCACTATGAATAATGTTCTTAGGCTTCACTGTACTGGTTGACTCTATACTGTGGCGGCGAATCCTGTGGCCAGAATTTGAGGTTTTGTGGTTTAATTCAGTTCTGAACCGGAGTTCAGAGTGGGGTGTATCCTTTTTCTATTTGTGTGCATGTGCCAAACTGCAGTTTCCTTTTTTTTTTAATAATAATTCTAGTTAATACTTTCAGTGCACAATGAAACACCGTTTTTTTCCTCTTTAGCCAGAATTTTATTCTTTTTTCCTAGCAAATATATGCATGTGTTCTCTCTTTCACTAAGTCACTTCACGGAGACATTTTCATATGCACTCCTTTCTCTTTAGCCAGAATTTTATTCTTTTTTACTACCAAATATATATGCATCAGTTCTCTCTTTCACTAAGTCACTTCACAGAGACATTTCATATGAGAATATGCAAAGCACATATCTTTTGTATTAAGATTGGGAAGATTGAAGTTTCATTTTCATATGCACTGAACATGATGTTAATCTCTATTAGTCACATGAATACAAAAAAGGATGCAACATATATACACTTCTTGTTCAAGACTTATCCTCTTCTTCTTTTTAGATTCATGTGGTGAAATCTATGTATTATCTCCTGAAACTTATGCGAAGCTCCCAGCCCTGTTATCCATGACTACCATAAACTTTAGACACATTCCATCCATTGGTACTTCACCTCAGCACTTCCACGCTCCATGCTGGTAGCATATCCTCTTTGCATGGTGAGATAAGAAACTTCCATACAAGAAATTGTGCTACTTACGTGGCTAAAAAGTGCATGTGCCTTTTGCTTGAACAAGTATATAACTTATTCCATGCCTTCTTATCATGTATTTAATATGCATGAAACATGATGCTTAGCTAGTAATAGTTGATTGGCTTCCCATCTCTACATGTACTTTATATCAAAACTGTTACTTCATACTATTTGATTGAGTCAACTAATTATATTTTTATGATGTATCTTTTCTGATGGTGGTACTATCAATGCATTATTGGTTATTGTTTTTTTTATTTGATTTTTTATTGGAAGTAAGAAATGTATCTCATGAAGCCTTTTCAGTGACAGGTCGGTGCTCTTCTTGACAGAAGGATAGTGCCATACATACTTCCAGTCTTCTCATTTGTTGTGCTTTATTCAAAGCTTCCACATAAGGTATCTCTACATCTCTTGATACTAGTTCCATCCTTATATTTGGCCATTCTTGTACATGATGACTGATGTTGTGTTTCAGGAGCTTCGCTTCATTATGGCTTCGATTCCCATGCTTAATGTGTCTGCTTCACTAGCAGCAAGCAGAATGTGAGCATAACCAATCTTCTGTCATATCTAGTTCCTACTCCCTCTATTTCACAATGTAAGTCATTCTAGCATTTCCCATATTCATATTAATGTTAATGAATCTAGACATATATACCTATCTAGATTCATTAACACCAATATAAATGTGGGAAATGCTAGAATGACTTACATTGTGAAACAGAGGAAGTACTATTTTATCAATTTACTGATCCAAGCTAGGAATGCTAGCTTCATTATCAGAACTCCTTTTATTTCATACCCTTCGTATTGAATGGCGTTTCCTCTCTTTCTTTGCTTTGCGATTTCGACCCGTGAATATATGTTTGTCTATCTTCAGATATAATAACAGAAAGAAAACTGGGTGGAAGTTACTTTATGTTCTCATGATTGGTGGCTTTCTTTCCAGGTACAATAATTTAACCATGGTTATATTGTAAAATATTAATATGGTATCCTTTTTCAAGTAGCACAATATATGCTACTGTTGGAAACTCACATATAATTATATAGTCTAGGATACTCTGGTGTAACTTTCATGGCATCCTACAATAATTATCCTGGTGGATATGCTCTAAAGGCTCTACATGAAGCAGGTGAGACCTACATAAGTTATGTGGAATACGTGAAATTATGATAGTTTTCTTCTGTTAACAAAACTGCAAGGGCTTGGCTGAACCGCAAGCAGCACATTACAAATTGAACAGCTAGTAGTGTCTCATCTAGTGGTGTCTACTGTTTTAGCGATTATGGGGTATGTTGACAATAATATCTTTATTGATGGCACATACTATTGGTTGCTTCTCTTTTACCAGATTCTGTAATGAAGGACAAAATTGTTCACATTGATGCCTTCACTGCAATGAGTGGAGTTTCACGTTTCTGTGAAAGTGAATATCCTTGGAGGTATCCTCTGTAGTGTTTTATCTTTGTTAGTATCTTTTATCATGCCATTTATGAGCATCTCAAAATCTGTTCACTGGCAGATATTCTAAGGAGGAAAAAATTTCCATCGAGGAATATCAGGAAAGAAATTTCACATATCTGCTGAAGTAAGTTTACTTACTTCCTCCGTTTCACAATGTAAGACTTTCTAGCATTGCCCATATTCATTTAGATGTTAATGAATCTAGACATATGTATGTATTTAGATTCATTAACATCCATATGTACGTGGGCAATACTAGAAAGTCTTACATTGTGAAACGGAGGGAGTATTTGCTAAAATACCTTATGCACTTATTTTTGTTACTATCTGGATATTTAAAGATTGAAGCGGACTTTTGCAAGCACCACTGAGAAGTGGGGCCTACATATATGGGGAGTTCACCTAATGTTGGAAAAGTCCTTGTATTACCTCCATGTTTGTTTGAGTAGAAGCAAATTACCGAACAACTCTTGTTACCATGCATGAATAAATATAATCAAAGGCACAACTGGTACTCATTTCACGCTGTAATGCTTTTCTTATTTCTTATTGTTGTACCAAACAGTGAACACCGCCATATCAGTGGCTACAAGTGCTTGTTTGCCGTGGATGGATTCTCCAGAGCGAAAATTCAACCTCGAATCCCACTACTCTCACTGGTACGCTATCATTCTTTACAGAGTAGCTATCTACCTTATCGGCATGCAGATTACATACTCCAGCCAAATGCCAGCATTGCCATCCTATTTCTGGTTCTGTCAAACATTAAACTCACGGTGGTGATTGAATACTGGCTCTGGTCGCTAACCTCAGCATTTACTGCAGGTGAAAGAGCCAAAAGTGTTTGCACATGGGAATACGAGAGACCCTGATATTCTTTCGCTGAATTGGCCCGGTTGCCCTTGAGGTGAGGATACTGATCGGATCTCTACCACAGGACCACTAACTGCCAATTGTGAAGATGCCCAGCCTGTGTAAATCACTGGATCAATCGAGCCCCTTCCCAAACCCCAGCTCGGAAGATACTACACCTTGCCACCTTTGGGCTATTCAAGGCTCACACTTTAGCGCAAAAAACTCGCGTTTTTATGTTGAAACCATGTGCTTCGGTTTCTGACCTAGTTGCTCGTATCTGGTGGCCAAAAGGAGGGGAAAAAAAACTGAGGAATAGGAGAGACCATAACAATCTTGTGCTCTAGCAAGTTGCTCCATTTCATACACAAGTACCATGTATCCTATCTTACATTACGTCAACCCACTTGCTGTATAGCGTGACTCTTGGCCGATGACATCTCCGTCGCACCATTTTCCACGCATTGGCCCCAGGCACGGAGCAAAGCCCGTTGGCTGTAAAATCATGCGAGATCTCTGCTGAAGAAAGAAAAAAAATGATTTGTTGCAATGATGGATCTGTCATGGGGATGATGGGTCTCGAGTTCTTATTACCGGCATTAGAATTATAGGAGTCTCATTAAACTTTTCATTAAAATATATTGTCATATGGAGTATTCATTAGAAGAAAGGGTATAGGCTTATCTACTTTATTAAGTCCCTTCTAGTCCTTCCTAGATCCGCCCATGATTCGCTGAACCAGTGATTCAATGTGTAGCCGTCGACAAGCTTGCTTGGAATTAAGTTCACAATTTCGATCGAATTTACCGTCTCATTGTGGCTCGCATTTTCAAGTTTTCAACCGCAAGCCCTTGCAAACGGCCGGCGAGCTAGGCGGTGGCCGGCGGAGCGAGACGTCTCGGCGGTGGTGTCGCCGTCGTCGTCAGTTCGTCGCTTGGGACGACGGAATGGAAGTCGTCGTCTAGATTGATTAGGACGGGGGAGATGTCATGGGCTGGCCGCTCATGGGACAACCGAAAGTAAAGCATCAGCACCAGTACCAGTACACTACTCTACTCGCCAGTTGCCAGGGTCAAGGAACCGGGACCCCACCGGCTTCGATTCCTCAATCCTCAGGCCTGTTATCATTATTCATTCTCATCATCTCATGGTCGGTCGCCTCGCCATTAGTTACGACGAGCACATCGTCCCTCTCCTCCCGTTTTTATTTCTCGAGCTAATTCAGGGAGAGAGAGAGAGAGAGAGAGAGAGAGAGAGAGAGAGCAGCCTCAGCCTCCATCCAATCGCTACTGGCCGGGGTGAACCCAACTCCCGAATTTGGTACTTGCAATTCTCTACTAATAATAACAAATGGTGGCATCCGACTCACTGGCGAGAGCGAGATGAGATCGAGTCCCTAACCACCACCCAAAAAAGAAAAAAAAAAACGCACACACACACACACGAGGAAACATGGGTTAACTGAACTCCTCCCCCTCCCCCCCGGTTGCTTTACGCTTTACGTGGTGATTTATGTACGATTGATTATACTTGTTTTAGTTCCGGCTCGGTTCACATGACGTGGAACCAACACAGAAAAAACGCAACCAACCCAACCCAAGCGGGCGGCCGGGGGCAGCAACAGCGCCCGCGAGAAGGCACGTCGCGTACGGGGCGCGCGGGCGCATTTGATGCGGTGGTGGTGGTGCGTGTGCGCGTTGGGAGGGAGTCAGGTGAGGTGCGGGGGATGTACACATCTGCCCAGTGTGCGCGTCAGATCCAAACCCAGACGAGACGAGGGCGAGCCGCGACCGCGAGGCGACGGAGACAAAAGAAAAACAGGAGAGGCGACGCCGCGTCGGCCACATGGAGCGGGGACGCGATGAGCACACGGGACGACGCTTGGCTGCGCTGCTTTGCTTGGCTGGCTCTCTCGCCCATGGAGCGAGCAAAGCCAACCCAACCCACAGCAAAACTGAGTGAGGGAGACCTAATCTGGTTGAGATGGTACTATATCCATCCAATCCAAGTATCTAATTACCATCTTATGAATCAGCACCGTCTCATCGTGGGGCCCACCGGCTTCCAGGGAGCAAAACTTTTCTTCCTCTTCTTCTGTTTCCTTATTTTTGCATCTTTGTAAACTTGCCAACACAAAGAGATTTTTGGGGTGCGTCATGTGTATATATGCATTCGGTGGCCTCATTGCGTACTAATTAAGAAAATGGTCACCGGTTCCCGTTTTCGTTTTCAGTTGGCCTCATTTGTGTGAGGCGATAGATCAGAGAGCCAGTCGGCGACGTTGAACGTGTTGATGGTAACACGCACGCACGCACCCCTTTGACCCCCATCAAGAACATCACAAGAACAGGTGCTTCCATGTCAAGGTACCGCGCTTTGACTGATGGCCACCTAACTGGGAGCCAATAGCAACAACTAAATAAAGCAGGTACAATAGCAACTATAAATCAGCTATAAATATATTTTAAAGAGATAAAAGAAGAGAGAGAAGAGCTGCGGGCTGTAGATATATAGCCAGCTGTAGCACGGACTCCAATACGTAATGTATGTATGACATGTTGGACCAACTATTAATAGTGTAGTAAGCAACTATTATATGAATTGATATTATATTAATTATAAATGATTTGGAGTTAGTAGTTGGCTATACTATTAAACTTGCTCTTACTGGCGGTCATTGCAATTAGCAAAGTGTGAATTGAATTAACATCTGAAACTTCGATTGCAACTTGTAGCTTTCCCGGGTCGTTTGTGAATAACTCGGAGCATAGGAACAGTGGAGCTTGAATGCAAGACCGGGGATAATACCATATGATGCATACATATCAAAACAAGCTCTTTGGAAGAGTAATCACTAAAATAAATTCCTTTGTCATTTCAAACCTTACTAATACTTTGCTAATGGCAAGATTTAGCGTTGCCAAGAATTTTGGCAAGAAAAAAAAACAGTTTATTTCAGTGACTAATCTTCGTATAATATATTCGTAGCAACATGTTAGGTTTCAATGTTTCATCTAAGTTTCCATGAAGCTTCTCCCCCTTCCTATCTCTCTCAGTATGGAAAACGATTTGTTATCCAAAAAGTATAATATATATTTTTACTACAAGGGCAACTCTCGAAAAATGACTTAGATTCCCGCGGTCGGTCTTTCCCGCGGTCGGTCTTGCTAGCCCTTCTCCTCTAGTGTCCTCAGCTCCTCGCCAGCGTCCTGAGAGGGAGGGGACTTGATTTTTAAAGAACGGCTTGTTTTAACTTGACGCTAAGTTTTCCCCATAGTAATTGGTTATTGTGTATGCATGGGAAATGAGTTTGCTCTAATCCTCCTTTGCCGATAATATTGGGTTTACTATCCTCGTTAGTCACTATAAAAAAAACCATCTTTACATATATCCTCTATTTATTTTTACAAATAGTCTGAAATCCTTAAAATTGGAGACCGGGCCGGCCGCTCCAAGCCACAACACCCTTATCCCTTTGCCTCCCTCTCTCCGCCCTCCTCACTCCCCTCTCCCCCTGAGCTAATAATCAAAGTCATATGCTCCCTTCTCCTCCTAGGCACCACTGCCGACGTGCACCCCTGTCATCGCCTCGATGTATGTGTCCCCATTGTCACCTCTTTCCTCATGCACAGCTACGCTACCACCACCACAGCCACTGCATCAGCCAACAAAGAGGCCAGGGCCACCAAATCTGATGACACTGGCTCTCCTGGTAGTGGGTTCGGTTGGGCGATGTTGGACGACGATGAGCCAAAGTCGGGCGCAGGCGGGGAGGATCGACGAGGAGGAGGAGCAAGACTGTGGTAGGACTCAGGACCGTCAAATATAGTGGTAGAGGTTCTTACTAGCGAGTGTTGTGGCGGCAGTAGTCCTCGGTTACTTGGCGACGACGACTATGGCCCAGGGAGGTCAAAAATGGCATATCGGGGACGTGGATGGCTGCTTCATGGGCATCTAGCGTGAGCTTGTTGAGGAGTGCGGGTTGCTGACCCGAGTGGCGCGGCCCCGGTGGGTTGATGACGGTCGTTGGTCCTGGGCGTGGTGACAAACGCAACTCAGTGACGGCGATGACGATGACGACCGTAACTACATGTTCTTAGGGGATTTGTTTCTCTTTTTCCCCCAAAAAAAATGAGAAAATCTATTCTATACCACTGAGTTTGTTCGAGTTCAACGATTTGCTATCGATATTATCTCTTTCTATAATATACTGGCAACTTTATCAATTGTTCTACGATATACCATTAGGCTGAGCCTTCTTTTTAAAAATAACCAAAATGACCTAATAGACATACAAGGTTAACAATTAATTTATCTCATTAGAAATTTCATAAAAATATGAAAACTTTTATGTGGCCTCCTTACATAACATGGAAATTCGTATAGAAGTTTCAAGTTTTTTACATTTCTTTTTTATAAAAAAAATATAATTTATTTGTTATATGCCATATAAAATATTTTTTATTATTATTTTTAATACAAGTCATCTTTCATAAACTACATAAGATATTTTTGTGCTATTATCTCTTTTATAAGAAGATTTTTCTCTCATATACGACATAAAAATATTTTTTTACGAAAATTAAATATACCAGAAAAGACTCGAAACTTGTATACAAACTTCCATGTTGTGTACGAAGGCCACATAAAAATTTTCATATTTTTATGAAACTTCTATTGAGATAAATCAATTGTTAATTTTCTATCTCTAAGAGTACTTTGGGTATTTTTAAAAATAAGGCCTAGCCCAATGACATATTATAGAACAATTGATAAAGTCGTCAATATATTATATATTATAGAAAGAAACAATGTCGATGGCATATCATTAAACTCAAACAAACTCGGTGGTATAGAATGGATTCTCTCAAGAAAAATCATCTCTGCATGCTATTGGCTTAACCTTGTTGCTTGTGAAAATTGATTTTCATAGGTAGTTGGCTTAGGCTGCGTTCGAACCTGAAGGTTCCCAACCTCTCTATCTCATTTTCCATGCGCACGCTTTTCAAACTAATAAACCGTGTGTTTTTTACAAAAAGTTTCTATACGAAAATTGATTAAAAAATCAAATTAATCTATTTTTGGAAAAAAAATTAGCTAATACTTAATTAATCACGCGCTAATGGACTGCTCCGTTTTTCGTGCGGAGGGATGGTTTCCCAACCCATTCTATCGAACGTAGCCTTAATCTATCCACCTATGAAAATTTGATTTTCATAGATAGTTGAACCCCACCTATGAAGATCGTTGATTTTTACATGCCTTTGATCATAGGTGGTGCGCTCGGCCATCTAAAAAACTTATTCTGACCGCCTGGGATGTGTGATTTCGTTGCAGCGTGTAGCACCAATATAGGTATGTTGCTAATATAACTTACTGAACCTAATTTATTATATTTTATGATTTAGAAAAATACTCCTGACCTATTCCTAGTAGTATTGGCTCATAAAATAAATTTAACTTTGTAAATTTCAATCCCCGTTACAATATACAAGAATCTCAATAGTACAATAACTTCACCGTGTTTCCTTTCTAGACGTAAATTCAACATATCTCGTTTTAATACGAAAAAGTTGAGCAATTTGATGGTGACAATGTTAGATGCCTGCTGGAGCATAAATCTGGACTAGATCGATAGCTAGATAGCCGAACCACGAAAATTGAAGAATGTGGTCATGATGTGAGCATACATTAACAAGGCCAACCAACCAACACCTATACCTCTTGGAACAACTCAACTCCTAGTAGTTATTAATTTCCAGACAACGGCAAATCAAGCCAGCAACCAGCGAGTTTTGACCAGATACCACTCTGTACGTCGCCGTTCTGTGCACACCAGAAACAATAACAATAATAATCTATTAATTTTGCGCTGTACTCTCTGCAGGTTAATAATACTTATCGTTTTTTATAAGGGCACGGTCTCTAAAGAACAACTTTAACCATTATTTTTTATTATAATATGTATAAAAGTGTTAACAAATACATGATTTTATTAAAGTACTTTTTAAAACTAATCTATACATGTAATCACCATATTTGAAAGACAAATATTTTAGAAATGATTTATAATCAAAGATTCGAGTTTAACCTCACTCTTGTTTAAAACGATAACTATTATGAGTCCGGAGGAAGTATACGTAGTACCGCGGGTAAAATAAATGTAAATTGTACACTTAGATCTTCTTCCATTCCGAGATAAATGCGAGCTGGATTAATTCCCTCTGCAACAACAACAGCAAATTTCCTTGCTAATTCTGAAGAGAGTGACACTGCACGGGAAGCTCAGCTCTTCCGGGCTTCAGGCACACGCAGGAAACGGATTGGTCTCCCTGTCAACGAAAGCTCCGAGTTCCCAACTTATACGCAAGGAAATGAGAACCCTGCTTTCCACAGCTTGAAAGTTCTCATCAGGCTTTGCAGGCTCAAACAAACTCAGGGGATATTTAGTAGGAAGCAACCTGTGGTTGGCACCTTCTCCTGCTATTTTTGCCACACTTTTACACTTATCAAGAACAATTTGCAGAAGTAAAAATTGAATAAAATGTACCATCCCCATTATTTCCTACTTATTGCTTTGATTATCAACATTCTCCAATACAAATGTTTATGAAGCTACTATTAGAAATATAACCATATAAAAATATTTTTCATGACAGATCTACCTATATCATTTATTCATTTTTCTCAAGCTAAATCCTAATATCTCTGTATTCACGAGCATAAAAATTACCATTGAATTCGCAGACGCTCGCGTCGCCCTCCCCTGGGATGGCACGGGAGGCGATGAACCCGGCCGCCTCTTTCCTCCCACTCCTCCCCCTCCGCCTCGCCGCCGCCCGAGCGGCCGCCGGCAAAGCCGGCCGGCCGCAAGGACGGCGGCGGCGGGGCCTCTCTCACCGACCTCGCTTCGCTTCGGGCGAGCAAGGAAGCGTCCACGACGGGGCGGCGGTGACCGCCAGATCCAGGCCGCTCCGGCCAGATCTGGCGGGGTGGCGGCTAGCGGCAGGGAGGGCGGCGGCAAAGGCAGGGGCGTGCGGCGCCGGGCGGTGGTGGTTGAAGGCGGCGGGGATGGCGATGGCGGTAGGGATGGCGTCAGCCGAGGGCGCGAAGGTGGCAGCGGTGGTCCTTGTGCGGCGACGGCGGCGGTGTCCCCCAGATCCGCTCCTCTCGGCCGGATCTGGAGGGTGGCCAGTGGTGGTGGTCGGCGACGGCGGTCGAATCGCGACGGCTGGCGACGGCAGTGGGCGACGGCGGCGGCGGTGGTGGTCGCGGCAGTTGGCGGCGGCGGCGGCATCGGCTGACGATGCCGGCGGAGGACTTGGCGGCAGCGTGGCGGAGGGCGACAGCGAAGCGGCCGCTGGCAGTGTCGGCGGCGATTCGTGGAGGCGGTGGCTGGCGTCGGTGGCAGCGGCGACTGCGGCTGACTTGCGGCGGCCGTGACTGTGGAGGCGGTGGTGACGTTGGCAGATGAGGGTTGCTGGCGGCGGCAAGTGGAGGCGGGGAAGGAGTCGGCTGCGAGGTGAGGATGGCGACGGCGAGGTGGCTGGGCGTCGATAGCAGCGGCTGCTGTGGTGGTGGCTGCGACTGCGGTCACCGGAGGTATGGCGGCCTCGGATGGCTAGCTGAGGGCGTGGGAGACGGCCGTATTTGGCCGGTGCGGCATCGTTTGGTGGAGGGGTCAGAGACCGGCTTGGCGCAGAGAGGCGCAACCGATGGCAGCGAAGGCCGGCTCGGCGCGAGAGGCGCGATTGGCGGAGATGGAGGCTGGCTTGGCGCGAGAGGCGCAGCTGATGGAGGGAGGCTGGATTGGCGCGAGAGGCGCGTCCGGTGGAGGAGGCGACCTAGGTGTGAGGAGGAGCTGCCGGTGGGTGTAGCGCGGTCTTAGGCGCACGAAGGCTGGCCGGCCGGGGACGCCGGTGCAGGGGTCCCACATGTTGGCAGAGTTTGTGTGGTGGTGGAGCATCGGTGCATCAGCCGTGGATTTGCAGGTGGTGAGTGGCGGGTGAAAACTCAGTTCGGCCTTGGCCGGACTGACAACGATGGTTCATTCTCCCTCCTGAGTGCGTTGTCGTGCTGTCTCAGCCCTCAAGGATGATTGTCGGGCGAAAGCCCAGTCTTGGCTCCTTTGAGTCTCGACGGACGGCGGCGGCGGTTTTTCCTTCACTTCTCTTCTTGAAGACGTCGTTTTGGCATCCCCTAGGAGGCGATCTCGTCTGTGTCCCTTTGTTGGTCTAGTGGCGGTCGGTCACGCTTAGCGGCGGCCGGTCCGGTGCTAGCCTTCTCCTGGGCTTGTGTGTTGGCGATGTCGGAGTGTGGGTGATGGTATAGTTTTTTTCCTTTTTCCTGGTTACGACCCTCCAGGGTTGTAATCTTGTAATTTTTTTTCTTCTCTATCAATAAAACTTCGCATCGTCTCGTGCGATTGGTTAAAAAAATATCTCTGTGTTCATTAACTATTCAAATTTTTAGGTTGACTGCACGTATTTAGGACACAATCTATTTCAGAACCGATGTAATTACTGTGGACGAAGTGAGCTTAAAAAAAATCAGTAGAAATGGACAGTAACAGTTTAATTATGAGCTGGGTAGGACCGTAGGAGAGAGAGAGGGCGAGGAAAGCAAAGTGCGAGTTTGGTGGTATTTTCCTCGCATCGCATGGCATGCGTTCGTTCGGACGGGGTGACGAGGTGAGTTGGCACCACTGCCTCGTCCTCCCCCTGTTTTGATACCTCCATTTCTTATCCCCTCCAAAAGAGAAAAACAAATAATACAATCCTATCTATCACCAAGGAAAGGAGCATGCTTTGCTAGGTCAACAAGAGTATACTACATATATGCACCAAATATTCTCTCTCTCTATCTCTCTTTCCTGTCTGTCACCGTCTCTTCTTTGGTTCTTCTATCTGAAATTCTGAATGAATATCTTGCCTTAGCTGAGCTAACCTAAATCATACCCACAAAGATGGGTACAATGAACAGTCACATGGGTGATGAATGATGAATCCCCTGGTTTATCTGCCGGGTCTTGCGAGGTTGTCTACGGGCTTAATTAACCCCGCCTTCGAGATAAGGTGGGGAATTCATTAGGAAAGTAAAAATGGTACGAAAAAGGTCTATTTGTGTTTTTGACTTTAAAAAGATGTGACTCAGCCCTGAGGCTTAATCTAGCATTTTTAGAAAAAATGAAAATGTTGAATTCTAGTATTGTTTCTGAGATTTTGTTCAGGTGCATCTGGATTGATTTGTGGCTGAAATGGGGTATCCTGATGCCATTTTGTTTGCAACTAATTTTGTTTGGTATAACATGCAAAGTTTAGCAGCAGGCTGACCTGTGCCAACTAACTAGTAGCACAAGTGTGTTAACTGAGAGATGACCTTTTTTTAGTGGGGACGCAGCAAGATAATGCCAGCATGAGGCGACCTCCATGCTTTACCGTTTCCTACTTTTCTTGAGTTGTTATAAGAATTTTTTTTGGCTAATTTCTGATGCAACCTTTGTCTCGATTGTGTCATCACTGGATTTAAGTATCGCCTGGCTGTTCCGATGTGAAAAAATGCGTCAGCTGAGCTACTATTCTTGGAGCTTAGCTAGCACTTGTCGATGCTCTTAAGCGATGACGATGTGGTTATTATTGACCTAGTGTGATATGGCCATATCTTTGCTCCTTTTGCATTTAATTGGAGATAATGGATGGGATAAGATGAGATAAATGGGCGAAAGATTCTAAAAGAATATATGTAAGTGAATGAATTCTAAGGCATTGTTTAATTTGGAATGGATATTTCTTTTTTAATCCCTGAATTTGTGTGGCAAAGTTCAATCTCTTGTGACCTAAAATGTGGCATAATTAAATTAGGGAGCAATATAAGCATGTTGGGTGGCATATTGGCATAGTTTTAGGTTATTTAAAACATACCAGAATGAGGAGATAAAATGCATGTTTTTATTATGTGCCGTTTCATTGCTAAATGAGAATTGCCCAAAAACCTGAATGGAATTTCTTTTGCATAGATTGGAATCCCGTGCAATTAATTTTACAAACAAATCAAACATGCGGTGTGAGACATGTGCAGGTTGGGATTTGGAGTGCTATTGTTATCTTTATCCTACCATAGCTGCTTCCACCAAACCAATGTAGTAGTACGCTAAGCCGTTGAAAAAAGAATTCCTATATATTCAAGGGGAAAAGCCTGAAAAATGATGCTGGCATGCTGCGGCCAGGAGGGAGCTGTTCCTTTTGTGTTTACTATTTAGTCCCTGGAATAATGTTGGGTCTCATATTCTATATTATATTCTAGAGCACCCTCAATTTCTATCTTATTCCCGTCTCCTGAAAAAAAATATACATCTATTTATCATATAACTATGAAAATTGTCACAATAAAAGTGACTTCGTAAAAAGTAAATGCAGGTGCTCACATATGTATATAGGGTTATTGTTACATTAATTTTTTTTGTTAATTGCATTCCCATGTATTACTGGAATCGAAACAAATAGGCTATTTGGCGCTTTTGCATACTTCCTACCGGCACACATCCAACCGTTCATCATTATGTTTTTATGTGGCGCTATGAATCACTTTACGTCTATTAATACCACATTTAAATATACATGAATACATTTTCCCGCGCTTTATATTACATGGTTTTATAAATCGGTACATACCGCACCTATTCCATCAATAGATGAATGATTTAGAAGGCATGACAAATATGATACATTTCTTCGATAATAAAAATCAATCTAAACAATTATTATACATTGTATTGTGCTTGTTAGGAACGTCGTTTTAACACATCAAAACAATCTTTTATGCATCAACCTCAACATTCAACCACCCCTCTATTGAGCTTGTGTTGGGTGCTCTACACAAACATTGTTGTTTTTTTTTTCGTAAGGGGCGAAATGCAAAGGTCGTAAGGAAAAAGATTCTTCCAATGGCACCAGAAATGGAGGGCTTTAAAGTTAATCAAATTGACTAATTAGTGCTAGATATGTCCTGCACTTCTCCTTAGTCATACCCAAGCAACAATAATGAAATGGGATTGAAACCACCCATAATGAAAGGCTGAAAGAAACTAGAGGAGAAAAGAAGTGCTGGCCTTTGCTGTTGTATAGCCCCCCTCTCCTTTTCCTACCTTGCCCAGTTCCTAGTTGCTTCTCTCTCCCTCATTAATAAAAAGAAATTTACAAGCTTCTAAACTATATTTTCTTTTGGATTCCTCCCCAATGGCTTTCACCCAAAGACTCACCCGGCCTTTGTAAAATCTCCTCCCTTCCGTCTGCATTCCTTCCTCCATTATTTCTCCATCCCTTTCCCCTCTCCTCCTCTCCTCTACCTTCTCTCTAAAAGACTGGATACAGAACAAAAAAAAGGGAAAAAACAGAAAGAAAGGAAAGAAAGAAGAACACCTACCAAGCAAGTCTTGGTCTTTGAGTTCATGGGCTGTGGAATTGTTCCCAGGAATCCCCTCTGGCTCTGAAAAGATTCACACCGAGCAACAGTTCTTTGATTTTTTTCCCCCTTTGTTTTGCTGAAGAATTGCTTGTACAGAACTGCTTCTTTCCTGTTTCCGCTTGGTTTTCCGGTGTTTATTTTGTTGGAATTTTCTTGGGCCCTTTCTTCTTCGCTTGTGGAGGCGAGGGGAGAAGAGAGGCATGGGAAAGCAAGGACCTTGCCGTCATTGCGGAGTCACCAGTGAGCTCTTTTTTTCTTTCTTTCATAAAGTTAGATTTTTCCTTCTGCAGTTCTTTGTTTCCTTGTTTTAGTTCTGATTCCCCCTAGCTAGTTTATTTTTTAGGTGATGTTTTCTCCCAATTATGCATCTGGGAAGAGTCTTAGATAAAATCGCAAAAATCTTCAGAATCCGTCGGGCTGGGATTCCTAATCCTTTTTCCCTGTGGTTCCCTCTGTTTGTTCTCTGATGATTATTAGCTGAAATTCATTGAACCATCAGAAGCTGTCAGGAGAACTTTGTGGATATGGTTGAGGTCTCGGTGTCCTTTGGGTGTAAAATTCTGGACACCAGGAACAGATTATTTGATTCAGATAGACACATCTAGACTTGTTTGACCATGGCAGATGTATGCTGTTAGATAATTTGACAGATAATGCAATAAGATGCAGTTAACAGTCTATTGTTCAAGATAAAAAGAACCACCTGCTTTTGCCAATCAGACATTCAGAGTTTCATAGAAGCTGCAACTGCAGAAATGCTTGCTGTTAGGACAGTACTAAAGTGAAGATCTTTGCTGTGCTGTCTAGTTTGCACAGGCTGGGTCTTCTCTTTGCTTAAATCTCAGCAGCATTATAAGTTCTGGAGTTCTTAGCTCTTCCTAGAACAGCTGCTTAATTGAAATGATCATCTGCATTTAGTATGCCTCACCTTTTAGATTAGCAAATGAACAACTACATGGTTGTGCTAAATATTAAAAATAACGTCTGAAAGATGCAATTTGAGTATGTATGTGACTAATCAGTAATCACTCACTGTCACTGACAAATTATTCTTCTAAGTTCCCTTCCCTGATGCCATCCTATCCTGTAGCTTCACAAGCATGATTCTTCTAAATTTGTGATAAGAATTCCTTATGGACACTCTACTAATAAACTCTATACTTGTATACCACACATATTACTGCAAATCAATTTTGTACTGTTACTTATGGGAAATGATGGAACAGGTACTCCTCTCTGGAGAAATGGGCCACCAGATAAGCCAGTGCTCTGCAATGCATGTGGCTCAAGATGGAGAACTAAGGGTTCGCTGACGAATTACACACCAATGCATGCTCGGGATGATATTGATGCTGAGGAACCTAGAGCTAGCAAGCTGAAACCTCCAACATTGAAGCTGAAGGAACAGAAGCAACTGAAGAAAAATCCAAGCCACATCACAATGGAGAATGGACCATTTTCTGATCAAAACTTCCGTAAGATGGGAGATCCTGACCTAAGTAATCGATCTGGTTCTGGATCAGCACTATCATACTCAGAGAGTTGTGCCCCCTATGGCACTGCTGATGCAAGTGAAATGACTGGTGAGTGATCTCCAATTCCCTGGTGTGTTTCTGTTAAAACATTTTTTGTTCTTTCCATTCTTGATGTGTACCATATAGTATATGATTTGGTTCAGTTCAAACAAATAATGTTTAAGGAATTGAACTTGAGCTTTGAGATTGATGTCAGAAGTACATTGCTTAACATTTGTCTCCAATGTAATGCTCATGCAGTGCTACCCTCTTATAATGCATATGTGATTTTTTCTTTTCGTTGGACACAATAAAGCTATCGGAACCTTTTTTTTGGCAACCCCTCTTCAGTGTTGGTTTATTCTTTAGTCCAGCATTATCAATTCATAATAACTTATGCTGATTGTTATATCATTAAGAAATTTGTCCATGCATTGTGTTCAGATAGCATCAAGCCTATAATATGGTGAAAATCATGCTTTAGTAAAGACCAGTAATCCAGTACATATGAAACATCATTAATAATATATGTGTTTCTATACTACATGTTAGTATGATGAAGCACAATAAAGGCCCTCAGAAAAGGGATATTACTCCACCAACCATAAGCATTAGTTTCCATTCTCGAGGTTCCGTATGTAACTAAAGAATTGTTTTTTAGCTGTTCTCTTACAACTTTGTTTGATATATTAATAATTTTATTATCTGATATCTTGCCAATTCAGCTTCAGCACAATCACATGCTTGGGAATCACTTGTGCCATCAAAGAGAAGGAGTTGTGTCACTCGGCCTAAGCCTTCACAAATGGAAAAACTTGCAAAGGATCTTAATTCCATAATGCATGAAGAGCAGCTACTTTACCTTTCAGGATCCTCAGAGGAGGATCTAATTTACCATAGTGCAACTCCTGTGGATTCCTTTGAGATGGGATATGGAAGTATGCTTCTCAGACCAAATTCAAAATCACTGGAGGAAGAATCAGAAGCAAGCTCTATTCCTGCTGATAATAAGTCATATATTACTAGTGAATCTTACTCAGGGTCGGTCTCATTTGTATATAGTGAAAGCAAGGCAACAAGCAACCAAAATGTTATAACTGAACAGCCAAAGAAGTTTCTGGTGCAAACATCAGATAATGCTAGAAGGTATTTTACATCCTTATTAGCACGGAAGTTTATATTGAGTATTAGTTTATATTGAGAATTGTTGTGGACCAATCTAAGGAAGTTTTTGTTTGGGATGTCTATTTTGGAGGGCTAATCTCCATACTGAAAATCAGGATACTCTGGAGAATGCAAACTCACCTTTAGTTTCCCTACATATGGAGGTATCCAGCTTATGTATCTTTTTCTTGCTCAGTTCAATTATCGTTATATGTATTTTTAGAACATGTCTAACCTGAATATATGATCTTCAAAACCTTGGTTGCACATTTTGATAGTTGTTTCCCTTTGTACAGGGAAAAGACAGTGAAGAAACAAGAGTAAAGACCAGTGCTTCAAATCGCCTTACAAAGTCCACCATGAATCCTCTGAAAAGGCCTCATGACACCCACTTCCAAAGCTCCGTAGGTCAGCAGCTTCTGACCTGCATATACTGTTACTTATATTTGGAAAAAAAACAAATCCTATATATTCATTTCCTATTTCGTCCTTAGCTTAATGTAAGTGAAATGGAGAAACCTTCTAACTTTATTATTTTTATCTATTCTTTCTTTTTGTGCATACAGAACTAAGAGGAACCATGAGGAGTCCTAAAAGAGTTTCTAAATATGGTGATGCTATGGGTCTAAAGTGCCAAGCGTCGTTTATGCCGAAACCAGGCAATGGCAAAGATTTAGCCTGCAGTGACAGAGCACTTAACTTATTCATGTTACCCCCGGATAAACTATCCATGCTGGTTCCTCCTCAGTATGCCAACACTGATTCTGATCAAGACCTGTTGCTGGATGTTCCTCTTAATGCTCGGCACCCAGAGGCCGAGCTTCTTTGCCAGCCATCTCAACTGAGCTCAGTAGCCCACAGCTCCACCTCAGAGGCTGGGAATGCCGGAGGAGAGGGGCGCCTTAAGCAGCCCTAGTTCCAGTTCCAGTTAACAAGCAACTTAGGAACAGGAAGTAGCTGTAGTTTACTTTAGTTTCCCTGGATCATGGTTCCCTTTATTTACCGGCCACTGATGGGGCGTTCTGCGGTTTGTTCATGCTCTTATCGTCGTCGCCCTGGTTTACTAGGCAATGTGCGTCTGCCAAGTTGGCAAAAATTGTGTGTTCAGCTAACACTTCTAGCTGTGCTTTTGGAGTAGACTTGTGCTTGTTTGTAGCATATGGCTTTTGGAGAAGGTATATAACTCAACATGGCTGTATGGAAAAGAGGTAATCTCCTTATGGGTAAAATGAAAAAGGAAAGAAAGATGGAAGTTATTAGGAGTTCATGTTTGTGTTGCAATCAGTGTTGGGGTTTGCTCACTTCTTTTTACAATTGAGCACCATGGTGTCTTGATGGCAGGTCATCTTGAACAAGAAATTTGAGATTGGTGATATCATTGATGAATGGTATGTACAGTTGTACATAAACTTGGTTCAAAATAGCAACATCGCGTGTGATTTCGGTGACGCTCTCGTCAACAATCTCCCAAAATTTGAAGTTACTGCTTGGCTTGTTGTGGTTCCTCGGTCATGTTTGGTTTCCTTGCTCGGTATGACTTTAGGCAAATTGGACAAGACTTTCCTTGCTTTTGAGTCTCTCCTAGCAATCTTTTCCTTGCTCATCGTAGCTAGGCAAAAAGTCTAACATCTAAGCTCACTGATGTTCGCTACTCCACCAATTTTTCATCTGCTACTCTGCCTTTCAACGCACTTTCAAATAGAGCCAAGACGATGTGGTAGGACGCAAGGACCACGAAATGACAACTACCTTTGACAAGGGTTGTTTTAGATGTGCATGAATAATTTCTTTAAAAAGAAAAGCTGAAACTATATATTTAGTAAGTACAAAATGTTCGGTAATTCGGTGATGGTTAGCAAATCCCAACAAAATGTTGCTTAGTTTGTTGGTAAGAGAGGGAGTATGACAAATTGACAATTATCTAGAAAAAGAGGAATTTTACGGTCATTGGGAGGTATTAAGAGGTACCAATATCTTTTAATGCAAATTTAGTATCTTATAGTACTATAGAGATGTACCAAATTTAGTAACCCCCGTTACCTCCTCATGACTGTAAAATCACTCTATACATAAAGGAGGGAGTATGACATAATTCTCCATTTTTGGCATATGTTCGTCTTGATGATAAAATTTTAGCATGAGTTCGTTCAAGTTTGCTCCATAGTTCATTCCGGATCCAGCATCTCATTTATGTAAATCTTTTTTTTTTCCCTTTGTGCTTGGCTCCCAAAATTTGGCAATATTTTGTTACAGTTGCTCCCTAGCCCAGTTTTGGCTCCTGCGTCCTAATCAGAAATCACTCTCATCCTATCCAAACCAATAATCAGGACGTGTAATTATAATTGACGTGTAATTATAATCTTCCTGTAACCATTTTTTTTGTTTGAGTGGAACGAGCTTTCTTTTTCAGATAGGAAACTGTAATTATAATTGACCGATAGTCTAACACTAGTAGTCTATGGAGACCAAATGGGCCGTAGTCAGCCCATATAATAATGGATCGCGGCCCACCAATACAAATCCGCGCGGGAAGATGCGGAGGCAGCGAGGGGTAGGCCCCGACTCCCGCGGATTCGCGCGCACGAATCTCAACGCACCCGCTCCACTCCCACCCCCTCCTCTTATCCCCTCCCGAGCAGAGAGCCCCTCCTCGCCGCACCTCCACCCGCGCGCTCCCCGCTGCCGCCGCCACCACCACCACCGGCGACGCCAGCCATGCTGCTCCACATCCTCGGCTCCTCCACCCTGGCCCCGGCGAGGCCCTCCCCTCTCAGGCAGAGCGGCGCTGGGACGGGGGCCGCGACGGTGAGGTGCGCGTCCTCCTCCTCGAACCCGTCGCCATCGTCGTCGTCGTCGGCGGCCGCGGCGGCGGGGAAGCAGGTGGCGAAGGTGCACAGCTACGGTGCGCTGGACTACGAGCGGAGAGCCGCGCTGCGGTGGAGCAGCCTGTACCGGCGCATCGCGGTGGGGCACGGCGGCCGGCCGGTGGGGCGCACGCTGGGGGCCTGGGATGAGGGCGAGCGCCGTCTCGACAAGTGGGAGCTCTGCCGCATCGCGAGGGAGCTGCGCAAGTTCCGCCGCTTCAACCTCGCGCTCCAGGTATGCACATCTACTACTAATTTACCCCCTTTTTTTTTCTTAACTAAGTTTTTTTTTTTTTTTGGGGGGGGGGGGGGGGTTAGTTAATAAGAGATCCGACAATGTTGGGAATTTTCATTGTACTTTAGGTCGAGTTATAGCAGGATGATGTTTGTAATATCATTCCATACACATAGCTTAGCTAAAGACGTAAAATGGGGAATTTTCTATCTGATGGGCACAACGTTGCATAGGACTATAGGAGTACATAGATAGTTGCCATTTGGTAGTTGCAGCACTGCTTAGTCTGAAGTTTAATGTAGAAGTAATGCTAGTAAATGCCGTGTGAAAAATGCAAGTTAGGAAACAAGGCTAGTAGTTAAGGTTGGGTCAAAGTTGGAATTCGTCCGTGTTTTAAGATCTTCTAGGGTAGTATTTTGAGTAGATTTACCACTGATCATCACCAATTATGAATTCAGTGATGAAAGCATATCTTGCAGATATGTAAATATAGAATTGTTGAGTTTTGTGCTTACTCTAATAATGCATCAATTCAATATAATCCCTGGATAGTAACTCTAATAATTCATCAGTTCAATACAATCCCTGGATAGTAACTCTACTAATGCATAAGTTCAATACAATCCCTGGACAGTAATAACTCCACTAATGCATCAGTTCAATATAATCCCTGGATAGTCATGAAAAGGTAGTTGGGTGCATATACTTTGTACCTCTGAGGGTAGAAAATCATGGTACTTATTGGTATTTTTCTAGAATGGAAGTCTTCTCTTCTTGTTATCTTATTGTTTTTGGTATTTTTTTATGACCAACCTTACAAATTTAATAGTCGTATTAGTCTCATCAGGTCTTTTCTTGAACATGGTAGGTGTATGATTGGATGACAGAGCGCAGAGATAGATTTTCACTCTCATCTAGTGATATGGCAATCCAGTTGGATCTGATTGCAAAAGTACGTGGTGTTTCACATGCTGAAGAATACTTCGAGGAGCTTCCTGATCCATTGAAAGACAAGCGGACATATGGTTCTCTTCTCAATGTTTATGCCCAAGCTATGATGAAAGAGAAAACAGAAAGCACATTTGAGCAGATGAGAAAAAAGGGATTTGCAACTGATACATTACCTTTTAATGTGTTGATGAATTTTTATGTGGATGCTGAAGAGGCTGAGAAAGTGTCCATACTTATTGATGAGATGATGGAAAGAAACGTTGCTTTTGATGTCTGCACTTACAACATTTGGATAAAGAGTTGTGCGGCTATGCAAGATGCTGATGCAATGGAACAAGTCTTTAACCAGATGATTCGCGATGAGACTGTTGTTGCAAACTGGACTACTTACACAACTCTTGCTAGTATGCATATTAAGTTGGGGAACTCTGAGAAGGCGGAAGAATCCCTGAAAGAAGCTGAAAAGAGAACGACAGGACGGGAGAAAAAATGTTTTCATTATCTCATGACACTCTATAGCCACCTCGGCAAGAAGGAAGAAGTCTACCGCGTTTGGAATTGGTACAAAGCAACTTTCCCCACAATTCATAACCTGGGTTACCAGGAGGTACTATCTGCCCTTGTTAGGCTAGGAGATATTGAGGGAGCTGAACTTCTTTACGAGGAATGGGCATCCAAGAGTTCCAGTTTTGATCCTAAGACTATGAACATTTTATTAGCGTGGTATGCCAGAGAAGGCTTTGTTACCAAGGCTGAGCAAACTCTGAACAGATTTGTTGAGAAAGGTGGAAATCCAAAACCAAACACCTGGGAAATCCTTGGCACAGCATACCTGAAGGACGGTCAATCATCTGAAGCACTGTCATGTTTGGAGAAAGCCACTGCAGTTGCAAGTCCAAGCAAATGGAGACCAAGACCCACCAATGTTGAGAGCCTCCTTGCGAATTTCAAGGAGAAAAACGATGCAGAAAGCGCAGACAGGTTGATGAATGTACTTAGAAGTAGACGGTGCGAGGAGAATGAAGAGTACAAGTCATTGATCAATACCTATGCCTTTCAAGACACATGATTGTGAAAGAACATCAACAATCTCATGAGCATTACATCCTGAATGAATGCATTACTTGCTTGTAGTGCTTTTTAGATGCTATAGTTGTGTCTGTTCCAGACAGGGTAGATGCATTTGGCAATTGATTCCTTAGACAAAATCGCATGGCGTACATAGATATACCTTCTTTTCAGTTCAACTTGGCTCAGTTAAGAAAGTTGTAAATTCGCCTAATGGCCGCCAAGTACAAGGCTCATTTTATTTTCTAGTACATATACAATGAGTAAATGCGTTGTTGTTATTGAGGATTTAACAGAAATTTACTTTTTCTTGCTCTAGGGCTGTATTTTTCCCCCCTATATTTAATGAAAAGGCACAAGTTCCCCCGCTATATTTAATGAAAAGGCACAATCTCGTGCCGTTTTCCCTTAAAAAAAGATTTAAGTTTAACAGACATTTCTTGTTCTTTTGATAGAAGATTTCCTTACTGAAGAAACGCGTTTGTTTTTACAAACCATAAAATTGTAGTACCACATTGTGAATATCAGAAAGTAATTCAAGGCAACACTTTATAAAGAAAAAAGAAAAAAAGAAAGTCCATTTTACATCCCTCAATTATAGACAGTCTGATTCGCATGTTGCATCTCGGCCAAAAGGCCCAACCCGGCCCAGCAAAGGGCCCAATTCTCGTATGGAAACATTGAAGGCCGGCCCACCGCTGGCGCCGAGGGCCCCGGGATGCAGCGAGCGCCCCTCGCCGATTCTTCCCCGGACGCCGGACGTCTCGTCGTCTCCTCCATCCGTCCGCCTGAGCGCCGCCGATCACCGCCGTGTCTACGTCTGAAGACGGCGATCCTGATCCTGAAGAGACGACCCTCCCACGAGAGGTTCGTCGTCGTCTCCTCACCTCGTCTCAAACTATTACTTACTCCCCTCATCTGCCACGAAGCCGCCAAGAAGTCGCCCTCCATGATCTCCCTCCCAACCACCTGCCTGATCAGTTCATCTGACTGATTGCAGATTGCTCATGACAGTGCGAATTAGGGCATGTGGGGGTCACTCACTAGAGGGACTGCACGAGGGGTGGTGGTGGTTGCAGTTGCAGTCACTTCGCTTGATTCAGATCAAGATGCAGTATTAGCACTAAACTAATGGCCAGATTCCTTCACGAGCTCACTGCTAAAGCTATAGGTGAAAAATTAACAGCGAGGTAAATATGAACGATCTAGTGCTCACTTTATTCAGGCTTTATTAATGGAATAATGGCCCATTTATTTCTTTTCTGAACGGAACTCAGTTCAGGCAGCAAATTGTGGTTCTGAGTAATCAAATTATGTCCTGGTCTTATGCACTATTATTCAGATTAGGACGTTAGAAGTTAGAATGTGATCGAGACCTTCTACTGGTTCTCTCATTAGTTGGCGAGAAAGTTAACAGGAACACGAAAAATGTTTGGTTTAATCCTAACGATTACTAAAACGAAGCAGGCTCTAGACTCCAGAGTGCATAGCAGCGCATAATTACTGATTAATTTACTTCGAGGCAGAAGATACCAAGCATCTAGCGACATGAGAATATTCTCTTCTACTACGACCATAGAGTAGAGAAAAATGCTAAGAACAAACTATTAATGATTTTTGCACATCAGGATGAGTTTATAGGTGTCGAATCTGAAAAAAAGAAGTTTATAGCTTAAGGGCGTATTGTGGTGCACACTTGTCGTTTGACCTTTTAACCAAGCATACGTGATCAGCATTTCCGTCTGAAGAACGTCGTCAATATGTGACTAGCACGTCCTTGGCTGATCAATCCTGAGTATGATTATCTTTCTTCGAGTAATTAACACGAAACGATGAAAAACTGTACTCTTTCACTGGCTGGAATCAAATATGCAGAAGTAAGAAGAACATTACTCCTTCCTCTCGCAGCCAGATCTTAGCTCGCTTGCCGTGCATTTTTCGAGCTCTTCCAACGTCACACCTCTTATCATTTTGACACTTGTGACAGAATGTGCCAAGTAGAACAGCCTAGGATGCAACTATTGACAGTAAAGAATGGATTCTGGTCTCTTTACTTCACCAAAGATACTACCTAGAGTACCTAACTGATCAACAGCCAGCCATATACTGCTACCAACCAAGTCAAAAAAATACAACGAATATTTCCAAATGCAATGTACGGAGGTGTGAGATGAATTGAACCATTGGATTGAGATCCCAATGCTGGGAAAAAATGCTCGATTTAATCACAATTCACAAAACTACTTGGATGGTAGTGCCGTTGCGAGTAGTAGAAATTTGTGCGCGCTGCAGTCGCATTCCCTCCATTTTATATGACGAACACTTCAGCCATCCACCAGGTTCAGGTCCACTCCCCTCTCCACCAGCTGCAAGAACTCGCCACGCGAGTCCAGTGATCCTCTCCGATCGATCATGGCGGAGGAGGAGGACCTGGCGGACATGCCGCGGGTGGTGGGCGTCCTCGCCGCGCTCCTGGAGCGCGTGACCGAGCGGAACGACGCGGCGGCGGCGGAGCTGGAGCTGGCGGTGGCGGGAGCTCCGGCGGCGTCGGCGTTCCGGGCGACGACGAAGCCCGACATCACGGTGCGCGCGTACATGGCGCGCATCGCGCGGTTCGCGGGGTGCAGCCCGGCGTGCTACGTGGTCGCCTACATCTACCTCGACCGCCTCCTCCGCCGCCGCCGGCGCGCGTGCGCGTTCTCCGTGGACTCGTACAGCGTGCACCGCCTCCTCATCACCGCCGTGCTCGCCGCCGTCAAGTTCATGGACGACATGTGAGTTCGCCTCGCACTCGGCCACTCGTGGTCACGCAATAATTGATGCGATAGCCGTATGATCGAATCGAGTTTCTGGGTTCTTTGCGGTGTTGCTGTTCTTGGCTACAGTAGTCCAGTCGGTGCCCGGACCAGAACATGGCAGAAACAGAATGCTCTGTTTTTCTTTATGAATTTTGATCCAACATGCTAGGTAGATCACTCTGAATTTCCCAATTCATTCAGAAATACGCCAATTGGCCTATTCTTTGAACAATTACTTTTTTTTTGTGTAGATAGCTTGGTTTTCGGCCTAATTACGTTTGTTAGGCTTAATAAGGACGATTCAGTCTAGCTGCTGATCTTCTTGGACCAAACATTATTGTGCAATTCTTATCCTGCTTCATTTGTGCCTGTTCAAATCACTGTCAACCAAGTATTTGTTGGGAGTTAAGAGTTAATACCATCATGCCAACCCCAAATTTGGACTGTTGTGTGAGCAATAGTACGCAATCTTGGTGAATTATGGATAAAGAACCTTCTGATGAGATAATATCGTCATCAAAATTTGGAATTCAGTACCACGTAGGAACCTTTTTTTTTTCAGGAATACACCAAACACCACCATGTAGGAACTAGGAAGCATCAGCACAGTGGATTCTTTAAACATCAGAAACCAATAAACCCTTCCCTAAGTCCTAACAAGCACAGCCCAATTGAAAAAAGTTAAAAAAAAAACTTCATCGAACTGTTCATGAGAAGAACACGCTGCAGTGCAGAAATTTGATATATTATCTCACGGCCTCACACTGAACGCACCAAAGTGTTATCTGTTCTGTGGGGATATGTGTGTGTGGGCAGCGAAATTATGCTTGTCCAACAAAGAAACCATGGTGGTTCCACTGTTCCTTCCATCCAAACCACACATACACTGGGGACCCAAAGACATAAAGATAGGATTTTCATTTCTTTTCTCCACCCTTTTCCCTCTCACCACCTTTTTTCTCTTTTTGGAATTTAATTCATTGCCAAGTTGTGATGTCTAGCTAGCTAGCCTAGGATGGGGCAGTGTCAACTTGCCCTCTTGCTGATGCTCATTAGCCCCAACTCCCTCCTGCCAGGAGCATCTCATCTAACCCCAAATCTTCTTGTTTCTGAAATAATTACCCAGTTGATATTAACCGTACCACTTAATTGCCCAGTTGATAATAATCTAGAAAATAACTCGATTGGTGTGCCTTTTTGGCCCATGGTATATCATCTGGTTTGAGTTTGACGTTAGCTGCACATATGTTCGGTAGCCTACTACCACTAACAGTAAAAGCTTTAGCTTGTTTCTGCAAACAAGATGTCTGATCTGAAGAAGATGCGTGCACTGCAGATGCTACAACAACGCCTACTTCGCCAAGGTCGGCGGCGTCAGCCTCCCGGAGATGAACTACCTCGAGGTCGACTTCCTCTTCGGCGTCGGCTTCGACCTGAACGTGTCGCCGGAGACGTTCGGCCACTACTGCGCCGTGCTCCAGTCCGAGATGCTCTGCCTGGAGCTGGAGCCGCCGCCTTCTCCTTCCCCTGCTCCGGCGGCAAGGCTGCATTGCTTCCTGTCCGAGGACGACACAAGCAGCAGCGGCAGCACTCAGCATCAGTTAGCTGCGTGAACAGTCGGTGATCAGATGCAGGGATTGCTTCCAAGCAAGCAGGTGAGAAGCTGCATTGCAATGTACAGGCACGATTGCTTGGAAGCATCAAGCAAAGCATTTGCTCCTAGCACATAGTACTGTCACTACTGTGATGTCTTGTTTGCTGTAATGCTACTTAGATGATTAGATCTTACTACTACGTAAGTAGTAGCTTGTTAGGTGAGGTGGTACATATGTAATCGCTGTACTCTCACAGCGCCATCGTTTTCTCCCTGCTGTACGTAGATACCGGTGTTAATTGTGCTTCCTTTTTTTTATTTCTCTTTTCTTTTCCTCTGCTGTAGCAAATTAGGTTTGGTGTGATTCATTCACCATAATGCAGAGGGGAAGAAAACGATGTGAGATGATCAATTGGGTCTTGGCAGCGGTAGCGCTTCTGATTGATCCGGGCAAACCGCAGCAGATCACGCACAGATCGCCGCGCATTGCCGTGCACGGGTGATTGTACCACTAGCATCCTAGGTGGTGCCATGCTTGCTCACCAACTGAGTACTGATCACCAATTAATCTGGGAGTAGAACCAGTATGATTACGTAACAGGAAACCTCCTGCTTAATTAGATCCCAACTATTCCGTCGGTTTGTCTCCGTCTCTCACTCTGCTGGTTTGTGAAACAGAGCTGGAGTAACACTAGCAAGTCGGTAGAGCGATGTGATTGTGTGAAACGGAGAGACCGGTAGGCGATAGAGAGGGAGAAACGACGACGGAGAGAGAGACTGGGTGATCGCAATGGATTATTTGACCGCCTGACCGGTCAAAACCACCACGAGCGTGGGGGTGTGGGCGTGTGGCTGCGTGCCTGCGTCTCGCTGTACAAAGGCCAACGCCAGCGGCCTGCGCCACCACCACTTGGCCAATGCATGCCGCAGGGCTCCGCTCCCGGTGATACAAAGGCTGTGTTGTGTTTAGTCCAGCACAAAGTTTGGATTTTAGTTTAAATTAGAGATGATGTGACTAAAAAGTTGTGTGTGTATGACAGGTTAATGTGATGGAAAAGGACTAAAATTTGGATCCAAACTTTGGATCTAAACACAGCCACAGGCCCTGTTTAATTCCAAAGTTTTTTTTTCCAAACTTCCAACTTTTCATCACATCAAACCTTTCATACACACACAACTTTTCTATCACATCGTATCAATTTCAACCAAACTTTCAAATTTCAGTGTGAACTAAACACAACCACGGTTGTATTGTTGGATTCTAGGGTTCAGAGGAGAGAGATGGCCATGATATGTAGTGGCATTGTCGGATTTAAGGCTTTCCTCACTGTATAATTCATTTAGTGAGTAGTAAGATAAGACAAATCAGAGAATCGCTCATGGATTTTTCGGCTAGCTCCATAAGGTGGTGGGCTAAACGATCTGGGTTCGAAGTCTCACCCCTTCTAATTACTTGATATTAGGTACTTCTCTAATATTCGAGTTTTAAGATAAGACAAATCAAGTTACAGTTATTTCTAGCTCTCATAATGTGTTGACAGAAAATTACGATCCATATGTAGAACAGTGGTCAGGCAAAAATTTTAACCAAAAACATCACATCAAATGTTTGGTCACATGTATGGGGCATTAAATATGAGAAAAAAAAACAATTGCACAGTTTGCATGTAAATTACGAGACGAATCTTTTGAGCCTAATTATGCTATGATTTAACAATATAATGCTACATTAAACATTTGCTAATCATAGATTAATTAGGCTTAATAAATTTGTCTCGCGGTTTACAGAAGGAATCTGTAATTTATTTTGTTATTAGTCTACGTTTAATACTTCAAATGTGTGTCCGTATACTTCAAAAACTTTACACCCAAAAGAACTAAATACACTCTCAGTTGAAAAGAGAAAAGAGTTTAATGTTTTATAATTGCTTCTTGCCAAGTGGAGTTATTACATCCTTTACTATCCGTCTCCACAATGATAAAATAGGTAGTAAAACCCCTTACTATCTGCTTTTCTCGTACTCTATAAACTTTTGGTAAGTCTCCACCGGTATTAGTACTTCTTGTCAAATATGACAAACTAGTCCGACTAGATATAATATAGTCCTACGAATTTAGATAGGGGTTTATCCATATTCTTTCATATTACTAAACCATTTAGATACGTAGTATTAGATTGCGATCAACCCAGTATTAAATTGTTATATTTTGGCTGGAGAGAGTACTAGTAGCTAATTCAAGGAGAGAGAGTGTGTGCACTTTGGACCCATATTTATGATCTATTGTGTCTGCTAGCTACTCCAGCCGTTCCATCATAATTTCACTTTTGGCTCTTCCCATTTATTTCAAAAATAAGTTCATTTTTAGTAATTGATTCATCAGATTTTGGGTGTGTTGTTCACGCCGAAATTGGAAGTTTGGTTAAAATTGAAATGATGTGACGGAAAAGTTAAAAATTTGTGTGTATAGAAAAGTTTTGATATGATGGAAAAGTTGAAAGTTTGAAGAAAAGGTTTGGAACTAAACTCGGCCTTTGTGTAAGTAAGGAATAATAGCATTAAGAGTAGATAAAATTAGGGAATAATTTCATGAGGATTTGATAAAAATAGAGGTATAAAGTCTGCATCGCCCTCAACCACCTACTAGACGAGAACCAGTGGTTCGATGCCAGAATGAGTTCACCGCCGCTGTATTTCCATGAAAGGAGAGAGATGGGGGAACAGAGAAAGAGATGAAAGAAGAAGACGGAGGCAATTTGGTCTGAAACAAATGCGTCCGGAGAATAAGTAGCACTAGTATATTTTGAAATGAGCTATGAAATTGTAATACTATTATGGTTCTAAATAATTTAATAGTTGATGGCACTTTTTAAAACTGTCTTACAATCGTACGGATCCAATTAATCTTAGTGGCTTATGGGAACTCCCTTTTTCTCACAAATAAGTTACTCCTAGCATTCCAACGCAAAAATTAAAGGAGAGAATAAAAGAACAAAATGCATTTTATTAATAGCAAATTAGTATTGATGGATAGGCGCGTTAAAGTGTTATGGCTACGGATAAGGTATATCTTCTATCCTACGGCTTATATAATATACGGATACGGCATATCTTCGTATGTGCGATAGACTTCTGCATATAATATGAAAATCGACAAGACATTATGGAAATAAACCTCATAGGCAAATAACGTGACAGAGTTCTACTTGAAGAAAGTTAGGATTATACTATATCGTGTAGGGTCCGGGATCTCCAAGTTATACTTGGAGACTAAGGAGATTCACGGTATAAGTAGACACCTCCTGAGGGGTCCAAGGCATCGAATCATAGCACTAGCCAACCCACGACCAAAGCAGCAATACAGAGAACTTGAAGTCTACTCGCTAGGAATTTCGTCGAAGCCATCTCGACAAGGATCTCGTCGGTAACTTTGGGATCAGTTGTTCTCTCTTATAATCTATGGATTTCCATATCAATCTCATATAAACTGGATTATGACTATTAACTTACGAGTGGTCCAAAACAGTATAATCCATGTCTTCTTATTTGCTTGATGTCGAATCGTGTAGATTTTCGTACCAACGTACCCCAATACCCATACTATTCGGTTTACAGGTATCTCTCATCGACAAAGAGGTATCGAAGAAATAAATATTTTCGATTTATGAATCGAGATAGATAAGAACATCCCCAGCAGCTCATCTATATTTGGTCCTGCAAATGTCCATATGGAGTATCATCCAAAAAAAGAATATCCCATTATCCTATATTTTAGGAATATCTTTCCAACTAACTTTACATTTGTATTTTAAGGGATATATTTCCAACTAACTTAATTTTAACGGTGTTATTTATCACGATAATATTTTGAAACGAGTAAATTTTAACGGATATATTTTTAATTGATAGTTTTTTAATTGATATATTTGAATTGAGGGAAACATTTTTTTATATATTCGTAGCATCATCAATAAAATAAAATGTACATAAAAACACAGCAAAAAATATTCCTATTTCCTATTTCCTTTTACTCTATTCCTATTTCCTATTTCCTCTTCTCTACTACTACTACTCTTTTCCTTTTACTCTATTCCTATTTCCTATTTCCTCTTCTCTACTACTACTACTCTTCTCTACTCGCGACGGCGGGCGAGTTGGCGAGGGACGGTGGCGGGCGTGCGGCCGAGGGTTGGCGGGCGGGCAAGGGGCGACGATCGACGTCTGGGCGAGGGCGCAAATGGACAGGGAGGAGGCAGTCAATGGTCGCGGAGGCGGGCTGGCGGGCGAGGGCCCTGGATGGGCGGGGAGGAGGCAGTCAGCGGCGGGCAGGCGCAGGGGCAGAGGAGGTAGGCGGCGGCCGCGCGCAGGGCAACAACGAAAGGCGGCGACAACACGTAGGGCGACGGTGGAAGGCGGCGACAACACGCAAGGCGACGGCGGCAGGCGGCGGCCGCACGGCTCCTTCCAGATCTGGTACTCCTCTCCCTCTCCACGCCTACACCCTCCTCTCCACACTCCACGACGAGCAGCACAGGCGGCCGACAGGCTCGTAAGCGGCGGCGACAGCTTGCGGCTTGCGGCGACTCGGCGTCAGTAGCTTGCGGCCGGCGACGACGACGATGGAGGAGAGGTCGCGATGGGAGTCCGAATGTGGGCGGGAGATGTGGGCGTTGAGATATGGCGTGAGGAGAGAGAATCGCTATATTTGGCCGAAATCTACTCGCTTTGGCGCATCGTCCATATTTGGCGGACTCAATGCCGTATCTGTTGGAGGTCCATTTTCATCTCGCATATGCCATATATCGGATGGAGGACCGGATGAAGGATCTCCTGGGGATGCTCTAAGAAGGTAGTACTCTATCTGTCTAGAAAATAAAAACAATAAGAAACATTCTAGTGTACGAATCTAGATATATCTTTGTTTAGATTTATTGTATTAGAATGTGCTACATTCAATTCTATATTCGTTGATTTATTTTAAGAAAAAGTTTAAATTTCAGAAGTTGATTTATTCCATGACCGAGGGAGTACATACGGCAAACGGCTGCTTCGAGGTCGAACAGATTATTAACAGTCGGAGAGAGTGGAATTGGCAATTCCCAAATCGAAACGCCGCTGCGCGCCGCGCCCTACCCGGCTACCCCCGCCCGCCGCTCGCGTGGCCCAGTCCGACTCCGATCCACCATCCCGGTAACCATACCGCCGCGCTGCTCGGCACCCCCAAACCGGCGCTCGTCCCCACGCGGCGGTGGCTCACCGCCGCCTCCCCCTGACTCACCTCCCTCCCCCCCCTACCCACCCTCCCTCCTCCCCGCTCCACCATTGTAGGAGAACCCCCACCCCACCCACCTCGCCCCACTCCGCCGCGCCCCCTCCCCGCTGCCTCCGTGGAGCGTCATCTCCGCGTGCAGGGTTAGAGGCTTCTGGTGGTGGTGGGGGCAGTGCGGGGGGCGTTGGATGGGGATCCCGGAGGTGGTGGTGCCGCCGAGGGCGGCCGGCCCGCGGAGGTACAAGGGGCTCGTGCCGTGGCGCTTCCAGCCGGGCTTCGTCAGGCCGCCTCCGGTCAAGCCCCCTGCCGCCGCCGCCGCCGTTGCCGGAGGAGGGGTCGCGGGCACGCCCGGCGGCAAGGGTCGCGGGTTGGGGGCGTCGGGGGAAGGCGTCGGGTCCAGTGGAGGCCGGGGAGATCCTCAATCGAGGAGATGCACCCGCAGCGCGAGCGCGAAGGGCTCTGGTGATGCGCGGAGCGTGGAGGAGGGCGGTCCCCGTGTTGCCGGAGACGACGGCGGTTCGGGCAAATCCGGCGTCGCGGCGGAGGGCTCCGGATTTGAGGGTTTGAGGAATGGCAGGGGCGGTGGCGTTGGAACGGCAGCTGCCGAAGATTGTGGTTTGGAGAAGTCCAACCCCGATGGCATCGTCGGAGATGCTGATGTGCATCTTGAGAGCGGCAGCGATGCAAGAGATGGGGAATGCGTTTCTGAGGGTTTGAAGAAGCCTTGTGTAAATAATAGCAATGGTTCTTCTGCCGCGGATTGCGCGCCGAAGGTGAAAAAGGGAAATGACAGTGGCAATGGAGGTGCCGATGAGTGTAATGCTGCAGCCAAAAGTAGCAACTTAGCATGTCCTGGCAACAATGGCGACGAAACGAATCGTAAGGGGCGGAAGGTAGTACTTCCATGGAGGTTCCAGGTTGGGTTCAAGCGGTCGTTCTCGAAAGCTTTCTGCTCCGATAGTGAATCTTCAGGGCCCTCTGGTACTCAATTCTACAGAGCCCAAGACTCTTCGACACCGTGCACTCCAGCAACAAGAAGTTCTGTCCGGTGTTATGCGAGTGCTCATTCTGGTGTTAGAGTCTCGGCCATGCGTGATTTCTCAGTGAAAGGTGAGAAGGAAACATCAACTCCATATAAGAAGAGCAAAACTGGCATGGATGGTCCTAGTCAAGGGATGCCAAAGAATGGAGTTGTCCTCGCTAGGGAAAACATTATGGGATCTCTGCAGAATTTTCGCTTAATTTACAGGGACCTTTTGGATGAAGAAGAAGAGAAGTCGACAGAAGCAGTGATTAGACCTGATCTACAAGCTTACAGAATTTTCAGGGAGCGGTTCATCACAGACTGCGATGAGAAGAAATATATTGGCAATGTGCCTGGAATCAAAGTTGGTGATATCTTCCACTTGAGGGTAGAGCTTTGTGTTGTTGGTCTTCATCGCCCACACCGGGTGGGTGTAGATCATATCAAACAGGAGGATGGGACTTGCATAGCTGTTAGCATTGTATCATATGCACAATCTTCCGATATTAAGAATAATTTGGATGTCTTGGTGTATTCTGGAGCAATGACAGCTATAGCCAATCAGAAGATAGAGGGTACCAACTTAGCACTCAAGAAGAGTATGGACACTAACACACCAGTCCGTGTTATCCATGGTTTCGTCACTCACCTCAATGGAAACTGCCAGCGAAAGAAGATCCCTACTTATATATATGGGGGTTTATATATAGTCGAGAAATACTGGAGGGAGAAAGAGGGTAATGATCGTTATGTTTATATGTTCCGACTGAGAAGAATGGCAGGTCAGAAACACATTGACATCCAAGACATTCTGAATTCAGGACAAGCTGAATCATATGGTGGTATTATCATAAAAGATATATCCCGAGGATTGGAGAAGATCCCTGTATCTGTTGTTAATTCAATATCTGATGAGTACCCAATGCCCTATCGCTACATTGCACACCTGCAGTACCCCCGTAACTACCAGCCAGCACCTCCAGCAGGCTGTGGTTGTGTTGGTGGATGCTCAGATTCTAAAAGGTGTGCATGTGCAGTGAAAAATGGTGGGGAGATTCCTTTCAATGATAAAGGCCGCATCTTAGAAGCAAAACCTCTTGTTTATGAGTGTGGACCTTCATGCAAGTGCCCTCCTACATGTCATAACAGAGTTGGTCAACATGGCCTTAGGTTTCGTTTGCAAGTCTTCAAAACCAAATTGATGGGCTGGGGAGTAAGAACTCTTGACTTCATACCATCTGGAAGCTTTGTATGTGAATACATTGGAGAAGTGTTGGAGGATGAAGAGGCACAGAAAAGGTCGACCGATGAATACTTATTCGCTATTGGTCATAATTATTATGATGAAGCCCTTTGGGAGGGCCTATCAAGATCCATACCCTCACTTCAGAAGGGTCCTGATAAAGATGAGGAAGCTGGCTTTGCTGTTGATGCTTCAAAGATGGGCAACTTTGCAAAATTCATCAACCATAGTTGCACCCCTAACCTTTATGCACAAAATGTCCTATATGATCATGACGACAAGAGTGTACCTCACATTATGTTCTTTGCCTGTGAGGACATTCCACCCCGCCAAGAACTTTCATACCACTACAACTATACAATAGATCAGGTTCATGATGCCAATGGTAACATCAAGAAGAAAAAATGTCTCTGTGGCTCTATAGAGTGTGATGGTTGGTTGTATTAGGCTTGAGAGTGTACTATTTCCAGAGGCATAATTGAACTTCTTTCATTGGGCATGAAATCTTCTTCTAGCTTATACTGTGATTACAAATGAAATCGAAATAATTATTAGGTTAATGTTTTCTTCTTTCTTTGCAGTTCCACCATTGGCAAAGTGCCAAGTCATTTTTTTTATTTGCACTAATCATTTAATAACTTACTAAATAATTTTACATTGTGCTGATCAAATGTCTTCCATAATTGTTTCCAACAATGGTTAAATGTGTTGTTCTTTTAAGGGAAAGTTTAAGCATGTTGTTTCATGTAGCTCAATATATGCCAGAATATGTTATCTTGATACGATTCCGAGTCTGACACAATTTGTTACTTTAAATTTTGCAGTTGTGGTTAGTAGATTACCTTTTTTTGGTTTAGTTTCTTGTCTCAAGTTATTTTTTATGGTTCTTGTAACATTTGTTTAGGTCCTTTTGGACTACTAAGCTATTAGGATATTGTACAAACATTTCAAAGAAATACTGAAACCAGCAAAAGTTAGAAACTTCGAGATGATTTGGAATAACAACTATTCGCTCCTATTTATCATAGTTAGTGCTTCAGTTTTGACCAGTAACGAAAAATACAGCACCATATTTTGAGGATGAGATATGGTTCTATCATCTCATGGATTATTTCACATATTTGAAGGACTTAGAAAATACAGTGTTCACCTAGTTGCTAAACACTAGTGGGACGGCCACCTACTGACTAGCTACTAGGCTGATTAGGCGGCGACTAGACGGATTAGGCGAATTAGGCGTTTTTTCTATTTGTTTCACAGAAAAATACTGATTCTAGACATTCGGTACTCATTAAATATAGGCATTTAGGAAAATAGCATAAATCATAGTTAAGTTCAGAAATCATCAAGTCAATACAACGCACTGACACTGCACACAAAGCATTGGGTTTAAAGCATTGGGTTTAGTACAAATCTATAGGAATAGCGAACACATCAGTATACACATCATAATTCATAAATCAGAACTTTATATTTCATATTTAGTGTGTGTGTCTCTCTCTCTCTCTCTCTCTCTATATATATATATATATATATATATATATATATATATATATATAGGTATATATATAGCATAGAAGGCTAGGGGAGTAGCAGTACAGCACCAACACCAACACATGAGCATACCTCTCAAAAACTCAATCACATACATACAGATCTGATACAGATCTAAGGTGCTGGAGTTAGGAGAGGAATAAAAATTTACCTGGAGCTGGAAGAATAGAGGAGGTGAGGTGGTGGAAGGGAGTCTAGTCCCCTGATGGCCTGATCTAGGGTTGGCACTGGCTGTTTGAGTGGTTCCATGTTTGACTGCTTCAATCGATGTGTTTGCCACCTTCCATTGACGGCAAGGATGAAGGATGAGAGGGAGAGCAGGAGCAGCAGAGGAGGGGGAAGAACGTGAAGCAGCAAAGGAGGAGAGTGAAGAACGTGGCGGCGCGGTGGCAAATTGGTGGGTACGGTGGCAGAGCTCTCGCTTGTGGCGGCGTGAAAAGGGGAGTAGGCATGGGCAGCGCTCTCTCTCTAGGCTCTCAAATAAGGTAACCTAAATCCTCATCTATACTGAGTCGGCCCCGTGTGGCGCTTCCAAATTTTATTGCGCCCAAATTTTGATTTCTATCGCCTAGTCGCCACCTAGACGCACTGTCCCATTGTCCAATTGCGCCCAGGGACTGTCCCGTCCAGGCGGCCTAGGACCGACTAGAACCGTCTAGGCGGTAAATCGACTAATTCACTGTCTAGGGTGTAAACTGGACAAATTGTCGCTGACTAGCGATTAATCACCATCTAATGGGCTAGGTGGCCGTTTAGGCAAACACTAAATAGAAATGAGAATTGGGTAGTCTGAAACGTTGATATATTGTAGTAGGTGCAGGAGCCTCCATTTGTGGGCCTTGATTTGGAGAAGGGTTTCAAACGGCCGGTCTAAATTGAGAAAACCAACGTTTGCAGCGGAAGATAAAAAACCTGGTACCCATGATGCCAAGAACGTGCTGCCTTGTAGTACTGAAACTTCTTATCATAGATGAGTTCATGTGAAGCTCGAAATCTGCATTCTGATGTCTGTAACAGGGCCACAATTCCTTTGCCTCCAAAGAATGTCTATTCCATGAACTCAATTGTTATTTTTTTTTGTTCGATTTTGTATTGAGTTAACCTTTTTATTTTTCTCGAGAAACTTGAGTCGAACTACCTTTTTATTGAGACATGGCAGATTGTTCAGTCCAGAATTAAAACATCACCAACACGATCCGGAATATATATACGAGCATGATCAGCTCTGCACTTGACCCTATCTTATTTCAGCATTTCAGGTACAAAGTTTGAACAAAAATGGACATATTATACAGGAACCGAAGATAACTTAAGTACCCATATATCTTAGTAGTATTTCAGTAGGTAACAAAGCTCAACCAAAGATGGACATATTACACACAGCTACTGTGTACAACGGATGCAAGGCAAAATGTCCAGCGGTTTCAGAGTTTCAGTTGCCGCCACCGCGCTGAGGCCGGTGGCTGTCACCGCCGTGGAATCCCCCGCGAGCGCTCCAGCCGCCGCCGCCGCCGCCTGATCCACTCCCGCCTCCGAACGCCCCAGCGCCGGCTCCCCAGCCGCCGTGGCCCTGCCCGCCAGCCCAGCCGAAACCGCCACCGTGGCCGCCGCGGCCGCTGGAGCCACCGCGCCCGCCAACGCCTCCTCCACCTCCGCCTCCGCCGCCGCCGAAGCCAAACCCGAACGCGGTGCCGCCGGGGCTCTGCGCCGAGCTGTGGCCGTAGCCCCAGCCGCCTCCGGGCCCCGAGGCCCACCCCCACCCGTACCTCCAGGAGCCGTCGGGGCCGGAGCCCTGCCCGGACCCGGCGTCGCCGGTCCATCCGGGCGGCGCCGCCCGCCCGCGCCCCCGCCCCGGCTGGTGACCCCGCTGTCCGTCCATGCCGCCGGTTGTGGCCGAGTGTCGCGAGGGTCAGCTGAATTTATGCAAGCCTCGGCTTCGCATTTCTCACAATTCACACCTGTGTCAGTTTTGTACTTATGGGCAGTGAATGTCCACGGTTTTTAGCGCGGTAATTTAGATATTTATCACTTTTAGATATAACGTTTCATAATTTCACTCATATAATTTCATAATTTATACTCATATATATTTATGATACATGAATTTTTATGTGCTTATGTAGGTTTAGTTTCCAACTTTTCCATCACATCAAAACTTTTCTACACATATAAACTTTTAACTTTTTTATTTAAACTTTCAATTTTAGCGTGGAACTAAACCCACCCTAAATTATTAAACGTCATATCAAAAGTGATAATAGTTAAATACTCCATCTCCAGTTTGACAGCTATGTTCTGAAGTCTGAACTGAGCTGCCAGTGACTAGTAGTGAGCTTGGTCAATTGCTTCATCACTAATCAAACCGAAACAAGCCAGGACTTTTGTGTCACAAGAGATAGATGAGCAGAAGTGCGAACCAGCAGCAGAAGGTGAAAACCACGAGCATTCTTGTAACTTCGCAGACTGGAAAGACAGTGTGCGAAACATAAAGAATTCAAACAAACAAAAATAAAGCTCAGTTTTGACATTCAGAAGGGGCCCAAGTTTTACATTTGGAAACATAAGCACCTGGTGGTAGAAACCACACTATGGAGTTGGCAAGAGTCGGAGAGATACAAAGCTCTTGGGAATTTCGTTCCAATTTGATACAATTGCATACCATGCCTTGTTCCTGTTTTCTGGTATTGGAGGAGCCGTGGAGCAGGGGTCCTCAGTTATGTCTTGTTACTGTTTTCTGGTATTGGAGCAGCATAGGTAGCTTGAGGACAGTGGTCTCAGTCTAAGTATCAGATGTAAACAGTGTTGTGTTGATGAAATGGTTGCACGCTTACTGTGATGATCGCCGATGTTTAGATCACTGCCAAAATGTAAACAGTGTGTAGATGCTGCGAACCTGTGAATAAGCATGTCCTCAGCTAGTCTGATCAGCCAGGCAGAACTTTCGCAAACCTGTTGATAGAAGCTGCATCTTGAAATGAGAACATGAGCAAACAAAAAGAATTGCACACTGGAGATGATGTAATTAAGTTTTGTAAACAGAATACAAGGCGGGCCCTCAGACATCCAAGGAAGGATTTAACAGCATAAGCTCTCAAGCCTGGCGAGGCGAAAGCTCTTAGGCGGCAACTGCGAATGTTATGAGAAACAAGCCTTGTTTTCATCATCACTGGGCAGGCATAACAAGCACTCTACTAAGATGTAACAATTAAATATGAAACATGAAACTGCTTGAACATCAATCACGTGAAGTTTACTAGGCAACAGGCATCAGACATCCAAGGAAGGATCTAGCAGCATTAGCTCTCAAGCCCGGCAAGGCGAAAGCTCTTAGGCGGCAACTGCGAATGTTATGAGAAACAAGCCTTGATTTCATCATCATTTGCCCGTCAGCAAAGCAAACTAAAACATGACACACATGAACAGAAAACTAAAACATAACCACACACATGGATACTTGGATGACAGTACAATTATCATTGCTACAGGAGACAGAACTTAACCCTAATCATAACCAAGAATACTAATGGCAAGACCCAATAGCAAATGTAAATGTAATGAAAACCATATGGCTCAGACATCCAAGGAAGGAGTTAGCAGCATTAGCTCTCAAGCCCGGCAAGGCGAAAGCTCTTAGGCGGCAACTGCGAATGTTATGAGAAACAAGCCTTAAGTTTATCATCATCGCCATAAAAGATTCCGTATTGACAAAGTTTCAATCCAATTTAAACATCAAATTTGAATCAAATTTAAATGTAGTCACAGAAACCGGCTCTGTGGACCGATGGAACAGCAGTCCCCAGGTTCCTATCAACTTGTGAGACGCCAGAATCAGCTTTGTCTCGGCCTGATCATAGCATCACAGCTCAATGCTCGTGGCTAACAGTGACGTGGCATCAGGCCTAAACAACCCAACCGTGCGAGATTAGCATCGCTCGTGAAATTGGAACATAAACCAAACCAAGCAGAACAAAACGGAAAAAAAAACAATCTGGCCAAAGGGTTAAAAACAATCTAGCCAAATAGGCAAACAAAGCGCGAGTAAGCATGGATCATAGATGGCTCGGCTGAGCGGAAACTCGGCATACAGATCCCATCTCCAAAGGCCTTGGAGAGAGACCTGTGATTTGGTCTGTTGAGCTTGAATTTCACCTAGTCGTCACAGCCACCACGAATCCATGATTATACAAGATATGAAAACGAAGATGTGCATACAAGAGATACCAATATACTTTACCATACAAGAGAGATTATTGGGGATTAACTGACGGATACGAGGGGCTTGGGAGAATGTTCCGTTTTGGCGGCGACGGTGAGCTTTCGATTGGGGGAGAGGGGATGCGTGTATATAAAGGAGGCAGGGGGGTCAAGGGTGCTAGGGTTTGCGGCGTGCCGGAGCCGGACTATTGGGCCGTAGCCGCCATGGATGGGCCCAGTTGCTTCTTCTTTGGGGTTGGGCTTAAATGCCCCCAGTCTAGTGGGCTCAAATAATTCGGCCTGGTGAACTATATCCCCGTCTCTCTCTTTGTGCAATTTTTCAGTACATTTCTCTCAGGCGCAAAACATTCACAACTCCGCGTATTTTGCTGCGGTAGCATTGAGATTGAATGAGGGTGTATTGTGGGTTTGTTTGGATTGATGCCAATTTTTGTCCTGTTAAAATTTTGGTAACTTTAACATTGGCAAATGCATATTTGTTTTGGTACCAAATTTTAAAACTATAATAGTTCAAATTCAATGCTACAAATTTTGGTAGTACCAAAACCGTATTGGAACTACCAAAATATTGGTAGGGCAAATTTTGGCTTCAAACCAAACAAGCCCTATCAGTTCATGTGGGTATTCTAGTTTTTTTGCAATGTTATTTTATATAATTCAGACTTGGGGGTCAACCATCTCGCAGACTTTGAACCACAGAATGACAATGACAGAATACAACCTTTGTGAAATTCAAATTGCCTCTAGAGCTTACACCATTTTTTGTCAATACTATAATCACGCACGATTGAATCGGCCTTTTGTAAAAACGAAAGAAGAAACATCACATTTTTGTTAGGTACCCTTAATATATTTATTATTATTTTTCGCCGGAACGGTGGAAGGACGCCGACGCCGATCTATCTTGAATATTATTGCAAGTGAGCTCCTTCCAAGCCGGCCACTTCTGATGAATTTATCAGATCAGACATTGGTCGTCCAACATTTTCGGACATGGATATGAGTGTTGTTAATGGCCTCATGCCTCCCATCCCCTCAAGAGGGTGGCACGTGCAACCCGGTTGACTCCCAGGGTGAACGCCCCCATCCTCAGGTTGCAATCATGAGATTTACACATGGCCTTGATGTGCTGGAAAGAATTGTTCATGTACTTGTGGAGCTCCATGTTCACCTTCTCCTCATCCCACATGAACCCTTGAATGTTCTGCAACCGTTCAAAGCGCATAAGGGAGATGCTGTATTCATCCAAAGCTAATGCGAAACAAGATCGTAGGAACCGGCATTTCAATTACCTGAACCCACTCAAAATAGCTAACGATCACACCACCGGAGTTGGCGTAAATGTCAGGTAATATGGTCACTCCCTTCTTGGCAAGAATCTGTAGTGCATACAGCATCAATCAGAACTGCCAAAATTGGCAACATTTCTGATGTTTCTCAAAGACAAAGTTAGGGTACAATGTTTTGTTCTGTGGTTACCTCGTCAGCTTCTGGATCAGTTGGATGATTAGCAGCTTCAATTATAAATTTGGCCTTCACATCAGGTGCATTTTCCCTTCAGAAGATCAATTATATGTAAATTGGCTATTTTTTTCTTGGTGCATACTACTGTTGAACTAGAATAATCAGATAAAATAGGTTCTTCAACATGTAACAAGATTACCGTCTAAAACAACTGTGTACCATTTAATGTCAAAAGTACAAAAAAGAAAAAACAGATAGGTATAATGGGTGAAAATGCAACTGCAACCAGGTAAGGACAGAGTTTCAAGAGTCATCCCCGACCCCGATAAACAACTCATATTGGCAGAAAATTTAAGGATCGACATGGACACTAGCTTTTACCTGTTGAGCACTCCACCTAAAGCGCATGGGATGAGAACATCGCATTCATGCACTAGTAGCTCTGAAGAATCCATGACTTCCGCATCATGAAAATCTTTCAAAGCACCACCCTCATTTCTGTGCTTCATCAGAGCAGGTATGTCTAACCCATTCTTGTTTCTGATTGAGCCTGTCACATCTCCAAGTGCAATCACCTTGCCACCCTTCTCATGGATGATTCGTGCAGCCCATGAACCAACATTACCAAAACCCTGGAAAATTCCATTGATTATTACAAACAAAATACATATGTTGCTGGCATACTGATAAAATGATAATGAACAGACTGATTTGATAGCTGAATTGCGGTTTTAAAATTTTCAGGAAGAAAGCTAGATTTTTTTTTTTTTTTGCTGTTATGATGATGCATGTTACTCCCTTCGTACCAAAATATAACAACTTTTAGCCCTCAGGATTTGTCCCAAAATATAACAACTTCTCCACCAACATTCTCTTCCCAACCAATAACAGCACTCCACCATTCACTTTTTCCACCTACCTCCACTACTCATCCAATTATGACCATCCACCTCTCACTTCTACCTACTTTCTTAATAACCGTGTCCAAGCCTAAAACTTCTTATATTCTAGGACGGATGGAGTATTGTCCTTCAACCATCCTAGAAATAATCCGCATAGCAAAAATCAATCGATTATTAATTATGACTGACCTGGATAACAAAGGTTGATCCAGAAATGGACTTTCCATGTTCAGCCAAAAGAGCCTCAGTAGCGTACATCACACCTCTTCCTGTAGCAGCATCTCTACCTAATGATCCACCAAGATCCTACAACAAAAATATCCAAAATACAATCACTGGATGTAAATTGTTTATTTACACAAACTAGATTTGTGTTGTTGTATAGTATACTTACTATTGGCTTCCCAGTGACAACTGCCGGTGAATGACCATGGAATTTCGAGTACTCATCCAAAATCCAAGCCATGGTCTGTGTCAAAATTACAGGGGATGTTACATGATGAAGGGAAGTAGTAGAAAAATACTAGAGAAAGCAGAATATACCTGTGAATTAGTTCCCATGTCAGGAGCTGGCACGTCAGTATGAGCTCCAATAAGATCATGAATTTTCTGTGTAAATACACGTGTCAAACGCTCCAGCTCACTCGTGCTTAATTCACCAGGAGCGCATCCAATCCCACCCTTTGCTCCACCATATGGAATTGCTGCAACAGCAGTCTTCCATGTCATTAGTTGAGCAAGTGCATTTACTTCATCTGGATCAACCTGCAAAGCAGAATGGTGAAACCATAGCTTATTAGTTTTAGTTTTATTTTTTCTCGAACACGCAAGAGAGCTGGGTGCCATTTAAGAAGATAAGAAAGTTATAAAGGAGGGGGAACCTCACCCAAAATTCATTATCAATTGTAGTTTTAAAAATGAGAAACAGATGAATCTCAGACTACAATGAATAATTTATAAGACAAAGTATGGTCAGCAGAAAATATTATAGTTGACTTTCTACATTAGCTTGTGAAAGTCTTACGGTAATACTTACAAAAAATTCCTTTGCAAATTAACAACTGCTGACATCAATTGCTTACTCTAGGAATTGATTGATAGGTTAGCTGCTTTTCTGTTAGCTAACTGATAACAAACATCAATTCATCATCAAAGGAAATCCATTTATTTATTAAGTACAAAGTAAAACACGACAATAAAAGTCTCAGAAGCTCATAGCGCTTTTAATGCTTTATATTTATTAGTACTCCAGGAGACTGTTTTTTTTTTAACCTAAAATTTGAAAATCCCTCATCTTCATTTGGAACCTAAATGGTGCACATATATAACTCTGGCATTTTCAACAGGAAAATACCATAAGCTCGCAGTTTTGGAAAAACCTAAGGGATTATTCCCTAGGTTTAATTATAACAAGCACCTATCTGTATGAAATTTAATGGCTTCCAGCAACAAGAACCGAAGTATGATTGGAGCAGTAAAGAACAAAAGAAATTATCACAGAAGAAAACAAAGCTGGTTGAGTGGTTGTCTCCAATACTGAATACTAGCATCTGTAGCATGTCTGGGCATCAAACTTTCTAGTTTCTCAAAATGCCAGTTAAATAATAGTTCAAGAAAAAACAGAAATTACAGAAACAATTTGACAGAGGAAGAAGATTGGCATGTGCCCATTGGGATTCTTTTGTCAGTATGGAAAAGATACATTTAGGTTGACAGTTCAACAGAAAGAAATATAAATCTGAATGTAAAAGCACATAAGCGCATAGTAGTACAAAAGCAACACATGCTTTGCAAAATATCAAGGATTTTCAGTTCACGCCATCTGCATGACAAACTGACAGCCCAGTGCCCAGACGATCCACAAAATATCATAAAGTAGATTACAAATAAAGGTATGAAACTGAAAGTAACATCACGCACATTTCCTAAAAGAATAACTCACCGAACTGGAAAGGCCATATGCAAACAAGGAAGGAATAACAAGTTAACAAGTACCGTAGATCTAATAACTCACCAAAACGAAACAATGATCCCATTGACATGAGACAGTCACTGTCAAAACATTCCGAGTTTATAACCACTTCACTATTTATTCATGCTTAATCATCTCCGGTCAAATTTCCAGATAATAAGGAAGATGATTTACATCCCCGGCATTATTACTGGACAAAATCAAAAACAGATTCTCATCAAACCACAATCCTCACCTCAGGGTGATAGCGAATGCCACCTTTCATTGGCCCGCGGGCATTGTCGTGCTGCACGCGGAACCCAATGAAGGACGCCAAGGTTCCATCGTCTTTGGGGATGGTGCATTCCACCTGAACAGAGAGCGGGGTTACGCTACGCCTGATGAAACAACAAAGCCAGCAACCGCAGCAAAACAAGCTGGAAACAGGAATCAAAAAAAAAAAAAACCCCGTCTCACCTTGATCTCGCGGAACGGGATCAGGAGGCTCTTCTCGAGCTTGGAGTCGAGGCCGAGCAGCCTGGCGGCCTGCCGGAAGTTACGGCTGGTGGCGGCGAGCGCGTTCATGGCCGGGCCAAAGGTGGCGCGTCGCCCTCCAAGAAAATTAGCGCCCGCGGCCGGAGAAGAAAAAAAAAAAGGGACTCGCCTTTCGAACAGAGCACGCGACTACGGACCGCGCGCGAGCAAGATCGATCCGGGGGGGACGAGGCGTTCGCGCCCAAAAACGGAAAGAGGAAAAAAGATGGAGCCTTTTTTCTCTCTCCGGGGATCGAGGAGGAAGGCACGGGAGGAGGTCGGCCGGCTGCGTTTGGCTTGAATCGTGAGGAGGAAGAGGAAGAAGCGTGCTGTATTAATAGGGAGGGGGGATCCATCCATCCAGGTAGGCGGAGCAAGAAAGCAAAGATAGGATCAAAGAGCTGTGCTAATTGCTAAACTCAGCCAGAAAATCCTCTCTCATCTGTTGGGAAGGTGACTCATCAGAGCCGATTAGAAATTTAGAACCATAGCAGCACGTGTGTGGGGAAATTTTGCACGGTAATTTCTAGTACGAGGGATTATGACTGTGTATAAGCAAGAAGATTGAGGACGAAGCGGGTCAAAGATTGTAAATTTCGAACGCTTTTCCTATTTCCTACTAGTACAATATTACTTGGTTTCTTCCATTGCTTTGGGCTCTCTCTCATCTCTCGCTGAAAGCTGTGTTTAGTTCCACATTAAAATTAAAAGTTTAAAGAATTTGAAACGATGTGACAAAAAAAGTTAAAGATTTATATGTAAAAAAAATTAATGTGATGAAAAAGTTAAAAATTTAAAGAAAAAAATTAGAATCTACACATGCCCGAATCTTCCAGGCTCCACCACCACTAGCGTCAAGAACTACTCGTCGTCTACTCCTCTTTCATCATACTACGAGTAAACCAGTAGTCTGTGGTCCACCTGTCAGCGGAAGTGCACCGTCTCCTGCGGTCCTGCCCTGCCCTTTTTCGTTTCTCCCTTTTTTCTGGCCCAGCTACCGCCTGAAGCCCTGAGCTGAAATGAACGTGGTTTCAGGTTTTTTTTTGTCTGCATCTCACTCCGGATTCTCTGCCCTACCTTCAGGGCTGGATTGTTTTGAGGCCTAAATTAGTCTTATTAATATTTAGTAATTTTAATAGTATTTAGTGTCTATTTGGTTTGAAGTCAAATTTTGGCATGCCTAAGAAAATAGATCATTTCAATAGTTAAGTTAGGCTATTTTGGCTTCAATCCAAACGCAACTTTACCTTGCCAAAATTAGCCATACCAAAACTTGATAAAATTTGGCATTGCCAAAAATTAGTAAGACCAATTTAGACCACCAACCAAACCAGCCCTCAATGCCATGTTTGGTCTCTGGTGGTGTTGGTCAGTCAGTGCTAGACTGCTAGTGCTGGGACGATGCCACTACTGTATTTTGGCCTGGGGTGTGTTTAATTCACGTCAAAATTGGAAATTTGGTTAAAATTGAAATAATGTGAGGAAAAATTAGAAGTTTATGTGTAGGAAAGTTTTGATGTGATGGAAAAGTTGGAAGTTTGAAGAAAAATTTTGGAACTAAACTCGGCCCTGGTTTAGTTTCCAAAACAATTTTTTTTATCCATCACATTGAATATTTGGAGACATATATGGAGTATTAAATATGAAAAAAAAATCAATTAAACAATTTGCATGTAAATAGCGAGACGAATCTTTTAAGTCTGACGGAGCTTGGGGCTCCTCACCGGGAGACCGCGCAGGCCCCCCTTTGCCGGTTCGGCCGGGGGCCCTGGGTGAGGTTCTAAACTCCTTGTCTGTGTGTGGAAGGTTCGCGAGAATGGAAAAAGCACAAGACACGGGCGATGTATACAGGTTCGGGCCGCTGAGAAGCGTAATACCCTACTCCTGTGTTTTGGTGGATCTGTGTATGAAGAAGCTACAAAGTGCGGGCCAGCCCCCGATCGTTCTGGGATCGTTTTTTCCCCTCCCCTCTTCTAAGTGGGCAAGGTCCTCCTTTTATATCTCAAGGGGATACCACATGCACCATCTCTCCCTCTCTTTCTTTTGTGGGGACTTATCCTATCTTTTCATAAACAGACGGAGACTTGTATGGTTGCCGTCCGAATGACCTTCTGATGGGACGGCCCACACCTACCTCCACTTCCGCCGGAAGCAGGCGCGACGTGGGAACATGGCTGTCTGCTGACGACATGACCAGTGTCAGACCGGTCACAAATCGGTCATTCTTGTCCACCACGCGTCAGTTTATCAATCTGCATGTTCGCCCCTCTTCATACAATGTCTTGCTTGTAATGGTTAGGATGAAGCCTGGCATATATCTGACCGGAACCAACGTGCCATCTCTAGGAGCTAACACGCCGGCTCCGGCTAGGGACGAGTGCTTGGAGGCTCTCGTCCTGACGGGATGGGGCGAGGCGTGCGTCAGACCGCCTGTCGCCACCTAACCCACGATTTGACCGGTCTGTGACTGATCACAGACCGGATAAACGAGCGCGCTGCACTGCGTTACATGCGGCGTGACGCGCTCGTCCAAACCGCAATAAATGTGGTTAGGTGAGCCCCGCTATGCTCACCTACCCCATATACGCGGCGCAACACCCACAAGGGGTCGGGGCGCCTCGGCCCTCGGGGCTGAGACGGGAGCGGTCCGACCCCTCGGGGAGACAAAGAGAAGGGCGGCCGTATCACCCTCGGGCCCGACCCCCCGAGGGGGTTAGGCCACGTGGGTGATCGTGTCTGCCTCAAGTCTCTAAGTCATGATACTCCCGGTCCCATGTCACCGACAAAGTCTAATTGTGCCATGATTTGATAATGCGGTGCTATAGTAAACATTTACTAATGACATATTAATTAAGCTTAATAAATTCGTCTCACAGTTTTCTGGCTGAATCTGAATTTGTTTTGTTATTAGACTACATTTAATACTTTAAACGTGTGTCCGTATATCCGATGTGACAACCAAACTCAATTTTTTCCCCAACTAAACAAGACCTTTGGATCCCAAGTTGCTCCCTGGCAGCCTCATCATCTGCCTACAAGGAAAAAAAAACACAAATATTAGAAAAGAATCTAATATCAAATAATTAAAAGGGGTGATGTATCGAATCCAGGTTGGCTATCCCTATACCTTGTGAAGCTACCCCTAGCGTTTCTCATCTGCCACCATCTGTACTATTATAAAAATTAAAGATGTTTTCACCGGTATTTTGGTACGTCATTTGTGTTTGATTTGGTTTTTAAATTTGTTCGTTTTTAAATACATATTCGTGTTTGAGTCGGATTCTAAGTTCGTTTGCTTTTGGAAATGCAAAAGGAGTCGTATAAGAAATCTTTTTAAAAACTTGCATGCTAACTTGAGATAAATGTTGGACTCCTAATTGCAGCTCATGATTTTCTAGAAAAAATAATCAAGCGAATTCCCATAGTGAAATTCACCCTAGCCAAACCGTATAACAATAATTAGGTTAAAATAGCATTTATCTGTTGCAACGCACAAGCATATTTTCTAGACAAAACTCAATTTTGAAGATTATTTTAGAATTTTTTTAATTTAGCTTCCTTCTAATATTTGTTTTTAAGTCGTTAAATACACACACAAATAAGCATGTGATTAATTGAGGGTGGATTATTTAAAAAATATTTGTTTTAAAAAGTAACTTCTACGTATATTTTATATAAAAACACCATTTATCAATTTTAAAAACATACTAGCAAAAATTGAGAAAATAATCAAGCCGATCCTTTAGTCAAGAGCAGACCCGAAGAGGCTAGCATGGGGTAGCGCCTGACCCAGTCAGCATCTAGCTCAGTTGAGAACTTGAGATTCGTGAGATAATCTCGCTCGCGAACACTCGTGGACTAGAGACCTCCCCGCAGCCGGCTGCCTCCCCAGGAAAAGTGCTGTTCAAAAGAGATCCACCCCGTCCAAAAGTCTGGGCGGCGGATGTGTATGGCCGTGGAATGGGTGTGGGTGCTTTGGAGTTTGGACAGTGGGCAGCAGCACGCACAGAACAGTGCTCGCCCATGTCCGTAATTCGTTAAACAGATCATGTGTCAAACAAATCTCTTTCCCATCCCGTAGGGTGGCAAAATCTTCGATTCTGCGCGGGGACAATGGTCTGTTCTCAGGGTGGCAAATCATTTTGATTGCACATCGCTCGGATATTTCCATTTTCGAGTTGCCCGTAGATGGTGTCCAGCCACTCCGAAGTCCAATTGTCCAAGCTCCAAAATGCAAGGACTCTTAAAATACAAACACCTTAGAAGTCTCTGTGAGTATTAAATTGTTGAGATAAGAAGTAGATGAAAAATTATGATTAGTTGAAATAAAATAGTAGGTGAAAAATAAATAAGAGAGGGTTATAATAAATTCTTATGCAAAAGATGACTTATTTTGGAACGACGAGAGTATAACAAATAAGTAAAAAAGAAAAGCTATAAGTAGTAACTTTTATTTAACTATATATGTCATAATCAAAGGTAGTAGAAGTGAAGAAAATAGTAAATTTTGTGCCACACTATATATGTCATAATCAAAAGATACGGAGAGTACTAGGAGTAGGACATTATACGGGAACTGAAAAATTAGACCTTTTTATGGGTACGCGCACTACATCTTTTTTTTTCTTTTCTTTTTCTCAAACTGGTCCTCCTCTGCTCTCCACTACATGGCCTCCCCCACACTCTTGTTTCTCTCTCATGGTGGTTCCTTGAATGCAAAACTAACTAATTAACTAGCGTTGAATGATTTTTCCTTCAAAATTATTTATCCCTTATATTCACTACAACTAAAATTTTACAACAAGATCAAATGCAATTATATTTTGATGAAAAAAATACAAAACTTAGTCAAATATTTTAATTAATTTTATTAAAACATTTAACTAAGTTTCAATTAATTTTATTAATTCAAATGTTTCAATTAATTTTATTAAATATTTTAGAAAAATGCAACATTTAAGAAATATTGACAGTATCACTGACACCTTTTGCATAAAACGTTGAGTCACAATGAGTGCTTCATCGCAAAGAAAAAACATACGACAAATCTAAATATACTTTTACCAATAATTAATTATGTTGAATTTTTTTATCACAAGTGAAACATCAAGTTGTAAATGTTTAGACATCATAAAAACTAGTTGAAATATAAAAAATAACCACGTGAAACATCTACAAATGAACTAGTGAAATATCATGAAATAATTATTGAAACATGCAAATAAAGTTGTACGCAACATTAAAAAAAAGGCAACAACAACAAAACTTTTAAAAAATCAAAATATAATCATATAATATTTTGTCGTAAAGATTTAATTATAACAAATATAACAATATATTCAAATCGTATATCGGATATCGTACAAAGTTGCTTTATCACTTGGAAGAGTAGAAGCCAAAATGGTCCTCACATGTACTGATCCTTGCTAAATTGGGGCATCCAGTTTTTCTCCTCGCACCAAACGTCCGAGGAGTCCAAGGACTAGGCGTCCAATGTCCGATGAGAACTAAAATTTTGGACGCTACTGTGGTACGCATGCCATTGCTTGTTATATTGGGGCATCCAATTTTTCTCCTTGAGCCGGATATTTGAGGAAAAACATTCTTTTAGAGATGACTTAGCGTCGGACGTCCGACGAAAATTAAAATATCATATGCTACTGTAGTACGCATGGTGGTCCTCCTATGCTCTGCTCCACATGGCCTCCCCCCTTCTCTCTCACTCATCTTCCATGATGTCTCATTAAATACCAAACTAACTACTAATTAATTAGTTTTAAACAATTTTTCTTCTAAATTATTTATTCAATATATGATTTGATTATGCTGTTGTATTCGTTACAATTAAATCTTTGTAATAATTAAATCTTTATAATAAGATATTACATTATTACACTTTAATGAAAGAATATATATAAAAAAATGTTGCGTCCTTATTCTATATGACATATGAAACATCAATATGTAAATGTTAGAACATCACAAAACATTGGGTGAAATATAAAAAAAACATCACTTCAGCATTTAAAAATGAACTAATAAACATAGTAAAATACTTAATGAGACATATAAACAAAACTGTGTACAATATTAAAAAAAATCTACAATAGCAAAATTACTAAAAAAAAATTCCTTCCGAGTAACTTGTCATAAAGATTTAATTATAATAAATACAACGGCATAATACGATAATAGCTGAAATAAATAATTCAGGTGAACAATTATTTTGAAGATTGATAGACTTTATTTTATCGCTTAAGAGTGTGTTTAGTTCACGCTAAAATTGGAAGTTTGATTGAAATTAGAACGATGTGACAGAAAATTTGAAAGTTTATGTGTATAAGAAAGTTTTGATGTAATGGAAAAGTTGAAAGTTTGAAGAAAAAATTTGCAACTAAAGTCCTTAAAAGAGAGATGAAGTAGTGCACTCCTGCCATGTTTGCTATATCGGGGCGTCCCTTTTTTTTCTCGGGTAGCAGGAGAAGCATTCTCTCAAAGATACGACTACCTCCCCCAAAAAAAAAAAAAAATCAAAGATATGGGGGGTGTGTGGGGGGAGTTGAAATTAGTACCAGTCAAATAACGAGACCGGTTTTGCAGATCAGATGAAATCATATGATGTTCTCCATGCGACTAACGTCTCGGCAGTCGGCCCGATGTTCCTTCCGAGCAGCCACCACCGGTCCATTGTAAAGTCCGACGCCGAAGCTGTCACCGACCGACGGAGCAACACGCCATCACCCCTGCGCGCCGGGTGGAATATGGACGCTCGCCCCGCGGCCGATACGGAGAGCCCCCACGCCATCACGCTTCACGCAACGCAGACGCGAGCCCAGCCAGCCGGCGGGCGTCACATCCCGATGTGCATGCAGCTCACCTGCACACACACTCGCGAGTGGAGTAAAATCACAGGTCAAATGGTGGCCGCCATGGGTGAAAAGTGAGACCGTGAAAGCGAGCGGGCTGCGTCGTTGAAACAACACGCGCGCTATAGCTGACACCGCGACACCTCATATATACATACACATATTAAACATAGACTAATAATAAAACAAATTATATAATACACATGTAAACTACGAGATAAATTTATTAAGTCTAATTAATTCGTTATTAATAAATATTTACTGTAGCACCACATTGTCAGATCATGGTACAATTAAGCTTAAAAGATTTATCTCGCAATTTATACGCAAACTGTGTAATTATTTTTTTAAAATATTTAATACTCCGTACATGTGATAAAAAACGTTCGATGTGTGACTTGGAAAAAAAATTTGCCGTTTGATCTGAACCCCCTGTCCGTAGTAAGAATAGGTGGGTGCGGATAAGCGCGGCGGCCCGGGGGCGCCGCGTCGAGGCGGCGTCATGCGCCTCATCCGCGGATAATCCTTTTTCTAATCCATCGTTACCTGTAGCACGCATGCTCAAACGCGGCCACGCGGGTCCAACCGCGAAGGGGAAAGGGAAAGAAAGCTGAAAGTCAATGGCTTCTGTTCTACTCCAGAACAGAAGGGGATAGGGGAGTACCAGCCAGCGCGCTGGCACGCGACGTGGACTTCCGTATCCGTAAATGGCGTATGCTTCTAGTTAATATCATCGTTAAGAATGCTAAACAATCATTAGATCACTGGACACATCAAATCAAAAAAATTAAAAAGAGAAGCCACAGTCAAACCCGTCCATGGTAGTCTGGCATCTGGCAAAAGCTGCTAGAGATGCTCGACAAGCCGAAGTTAGCAGAGGCCGTTGCTTTGCATCAGAACGAAAGCCCATTATGGCTGACCAGCTCTCCTCCGTGCTCCGGCCCAACTAGAGGAATAACCCAGCAGGGGCACAGTCCGGTTGGTCCGTTGCGGCCCATAATATCCGATTATACGATACATGGCTCGTATTCTTGTTTGCTCGAACACGAGTATAGTGTATGTATACATGTTATTCATTCATCGTACAACTCCATCCGCTCGCATACGTATACGTAAGTAATATTTGTATATACCAGGACTATCCCTGTTCGGGGCTTCACGGGCTCAACGCCGCGGCGGGGAAGACAGCGAGGGGGATCCTCACGGTGTGCTTCTTGTCGCCCCTGAGGACCACCTCGCCGAAGCTGAAGGTGTTCCCCGGCGCGGTGGTGTTGAGCACGATCCTCAGCGTGGCCGTCGCGCCGGGGGCGACGGCGAACGTGTCCGGCGACACGCGCACCGCCACGCCGTCGGGCGCCTGCACGTGCGCCATGTACGTCTCGTTCTCCGCGCCCACGCTCGTCACCCGCCGGTCCACCCGCCGCGACCCCACCAGGCTCGCCACCGTCACGCTCGGCGCGTTCAGGTCCGAGCACCACCGCGCCCGCGACGGCGGGCAGGGCACGCCCACCGCGCGGAGCACCGCGGCGTCGTCCACGCCAGGCACGGCGCACAGGAACTGGAGGTAGTCCCGGTACCCGGCGTCGAACACCAGGCCCGGGTCGACGGCGCGCGCCGCGTTGATGGCCCCGGCGCCCATGTCGAACGGCGTCGCGCGCTCCAGGACGCCCCCGTCACGCCGCGCCATCAGGGGCCTCCCGGAGCGGTCGGTGACGTCGGCGGTGGTCATGATCGCCGACATGACCATGGCGGGGCTCCACTTGGGGTGCCTCTGCCTGATCAGGGCCACCACACCGGCGACGTGCGGGGTGGCCATGCTCGTGCCGGACAGCATCGCGTAGCTCTCGCCCTGGAACTCGACCATGGCGTCGCTCGTCGGGCTCCAGGCTCCCCAGATGTGATGGCCCGGCGCCATGACGTTCGGCTTCAGCACGTCCGCCGCCTGCATCTGCATGTCGTCGACGTCCGGGCCCCTCGACGAGTACTCGGCGACGACGGGCGCCTCCCTGGTGTAGATTGCTCGCCGTCCATCCAGAATTCGGATGGTTGCGCCGAACTTGGTGACACTTCCTTCCTTGTCTCGGACCAAGTTGTCGTCGTAGTACTCCAATAGAGCCTGCATCCGGTTGCAAAACACAACAGAGCCCAGTTACTGCATAAGAGAATAGTAAAACTGAACAAGGGCATTAGCAAATCATTTGGTCTGCAAAAATGTTTCTACAATCACCTGTGCATCAGCACTGTTCACAACTATGGCTGAAGGGATTGACGTCGGAAATGTGGGATGATATTCAATGTCGGAGTCACTCGAAGAACGGTCAGTGATGATAACTCCGGCAGCACCAATTTTCTGAATCGTATCGACAATGCCAGCAAGGAAGTCGCCTTCGTAGTAGTTTGACGACACAAACATGCAAATAATCACCTTCCCCTGGACAAGAGATCTTATGAAGACATCCGGATCTTGGCAGTTGGAAGATCCACCAGTTGAATTCGTGTTGCACACATCATCAGCCAATGCTAGAGGGTACATGGTCTCGCCTGGTGTCGATGCTGGACAGAACAAGGAAGACTGTTGAAACAAAATTGGTACCAGGTGAAGAAATTGAAACGAAGAAAGCCCCAGTATAATGTTAGTTTTCTAGCTACTTCAGTGCAACCCTAACAGAATGATGATGTAATCTAGGACATATAGAATCTAAGAGCAAAATGAACTACGAATTCTGAAAGAAAAAGAAAAGAGAAGTATGGAACTTAGTATCATCAGTTAAACACTAGAACTTGAGAAGGCTCCAAATTCATTAATTTCATAGGTTGAAATGAATTACGTGATAGGCCGCCGCAAGAGAAGACTTGCCCATTTCCAATTATAATTGATTTGTTATACTTCCTGTCAGTTGTGGATGCCCCAACACTTGTTATCCATGGGCTGAACGAAACTACTGAGTTTGCATCAGGGCCTCCATTGCCAACTGCTTGAACAACTGAGATCCCAGCCTTGGTGGCAAGGAGAAGTTGTGTCTCGAGCAAATTGAGGAATGATGCTGGCCCAGATGTAATAGTAGTTGGTCCCAGTGAAAGACTGATAATATCGACGCCATCTTCTACAGCCTGCATATAAGTTACACTGGCATTTTAACCTACGGAAGAGAATAGTAGTTATGAAAGAAGTATGATTTACAAACCTTGTCAACTGCAGCTATAACATCTGACATGTATCCACCAAAAGAATAGGCAGCTTTGTAGATTGCAAGACTGTCACATAATCAGAAGAGACAGCACAACATAAGAGTAGTTTTGCTTTGAACATCTGAAGAATGGAATAAGCATTGTTCACTCACTGAGCTCCAGGTGCTACGCCACTTGCATGCCCAAAGTTGTAGCCCTTTGATATTGCTGGCGTATGAAAATTGCCAGCTGCAGTGGACGCTGTGTGGCTGTGTAGGCAATGTTTTGATCAGTTGGTACTTGGTAAGTCCTTGAAATTAAAAATGCAACATAGGCAAGTCGTAAAGAAAAAGTGATTAGCATTGTTAGCAAAGGAGCATGCACCTGCCATGGCCATCAGGATCGTAAGGAGATGCATAGTGCATTGTAGCATTGAACTCTCCAGTTGCTTGACCAGCACGTGCAAACCACCTAGCTCCAACAATCTTACCATTGCATGAATCTGGAGGAAATCTTTCGCCAGTTTGACATGTTCCTTTGAAACTGGCCGGTGGTGGTTTTGCTTGGTCCGATGTGCTTAAAAAGCTTGGGTTGCTGGGGTCAATGCCAGTATCTACCATGCCAATGACTACTCCGTCACCAGCCTTCTCGGCACCACCGAGGAGCGGCCAGACTACATTAGCTCCAATGTACCTCGGAGTGTATGTGGTCATCTTGGCCATTTTTATATCTTCTTGGATGAGTCTAACTCCTTTTGCTCCACTAAGAGTTTTAATTGCCTATTACACATACAACAAAGACAGATAAATATTTCATAAACAGGTAAGCAGATAAAAGATCAACTAAATAGAAGCACCTTTTCAGATTTTGCATAGATAGCAAAGCCATTGAGAAGGTGGGTGTAACTGTATAGCTTCTTGTAAGATCCAGCTGGGAGAAATGAATCCAGGAAGATATCATGCTTCGTTGTGGTCATTGCCTTGTACTTCTGAGCTTCCTCACCTCTCCTGGATGAAAGTTCAGTCATAAATGTTCTTTTCCAAAAAGAATTAAACTAACAGGATTCCTAAATGGAAGTCACGTACATTACTTTCTTTTGGCTTGACTTGGGGGAAATGATTGGGTCATCCTCCATCACCACCATAAAAACCTTTGCAAGTACATGAGATGGACCACCATTTAGGATCAGAAAAGTAAGAACAGAATAGAATACTAGACATGGTTTGCAAAAAGCCATGACAATAGTGTCACTTGAACAATCGTATGAAGTTTGAAACTTATATGCCTGAAGGTATGCGTTTATAAGTGCAAGCATAGGATTGCCTGAAAGAATGTTAGGTGAGGATCAACAAATGTCTTCCTCATAGCCAAGACAAGCATGCAATAAGCACTTGCCTATCTCCATGGGAGCTTCGAGTCCTCAACTACCAAGCATTCTTTTTGATTGTCCTTGTTTTAATTAAAGTCGAGTTGGATTATCATCCTGGAGTTTGGTGAAGACCGAAAGCACACATACATCTCCAAACAAGATTGATGAATAAAACCAAACAAGCTGAAGCTGCATATTCGGAGGTTAATTAAGGGCAAGTCAATGCACTTTGGGATGCAGTTCTCAGAATAGTATTCCCCTGAATCTACATGGACAGAATCAGTTCTTTTTTTTTTTTTAGATAATGGATAGATATTGTGAAACATATATGCATCTGATCTGATTTCAAGAAAGAGCAGTTACACTGCAAGCACAAAAATACATTTTCTCAGTTTCCTCCTTGGCATTCTTTGAGTGACTGCAAGAACCAACCTAGCTTCCACCTCCACCAAATCACACAAAGATCCATGGTGACGCTGTTGTGCTTGTGCCCAATCACAAGGCGCACCTACAGGAAGAACACTCTTGACTCTTTGCGGCCCGAATGGAAAATCCACGGCACCGACCCCGCGCCGCCGCAACAATAACCGGAGATCTTGCGACAAGCTGTTACTACCCAACCATAGTTCTTCCGTTCCGCAGGGACACGAACGAGTTACTAATACACAGCTATGCTAAGGGGAAAAGGGCACAAACCATCGGCCCCGACGGCCTCGATCTCCATGGCTGCTTCCTTTTGCCGTCTTGAAGTGACACCACCAGGGTTGGGAGGAGGAGGAGGAGGAACAGGGAGTCCCTTCTCCTCCCCTCGCCGCGAGCTCCCCATTTTTTCCTCGTTTTGCTTCCGCCGTGCGATTGCCGGCTGCCGCAGCGGAGAACGAAGCTAGCGGTAGCGGAGAACGGAAAGAACGGTGGGCTGCAGTTGTTCTACTAGGCCCAAGGTTGACCAAGGAGATGGCTTTTCTTGGAATTTGGGTTTATCTTGGCCCACTAAATATGGCCCATTTACCATTGTGATGATTACAAATTGAAAAAAAAAAGAGTTTATTTAACTCCGAATTATTTCATTGGTTCATTTGACCAACTAAACTATTTTTGGTTCATTTTACCTTTAAACTATTAAAAATAGTTTACTTTATTGCTTAATATAGCATTTCTCATATTTGATTCTCTTTACATGAGTCGCATTTTAAACTACAATTTTGTAGAGCTATAGATAACACTATTATCAAAGTTCAAAAATATTTTCAAAAGCTAAAATTTTGTAGATCCATTGGTGTTTAAATCATGCTTAGTGCTTCAAATATTTGTATATAGTAACGATTTTTTTTGAATAATATTGTGAGGTAGGTTATAATGTACCTACCAATCCTACCAAATTTCATTGCAATGAACCATTAGGAAGTAATATGATCCGTTTTTAATAGTTCAGGGTGTAAAATAGGCCAAAAAATAGTTTTACTTGGCTAAGTGAACCAATGAAATAGTTCAAAGTAGTAAAATGAATTTTTTTTCTCACCGACTCACCAGAGCTAAGCCCTGTCGTTGTTTGATTGCAATAGTTGAACAATATAGCAATAGGGGGTGACAGATTCACCGCTACTAGGCTGTGTACATCCTTTGGGTGTAGAGACCGGTTTAATCCATTATCTAAAAAAAGATTCACCGCTACTACTACTCCTTTTTAAAGGAGTATAGACAATGGAATAATTCAGTAAGCAATGAAATATACATTCTATTCCAGGCATTGTTTCAAACATGGGTAATTTTTTCATGATTTTGATATGGGAATGAATTGTTCTCCAACACTTCTTCCTTTTAAATTTGTGTGCAATATTATTGATGTTCAGATATTTTGTTAGTTGTAAACATAAGCTTAAGTTACCTTTTCAATAAGGAAGAGGATTACATCTTGGCCTCTGCAGCATAATACAAAATCCAGATGGTATTTGACTTTGGGCAATTGGGCCTGAACAATCTCAGCTTTTCTCAATATATATACTGAACACCCACATGAACATGGCATAACCTTTTCTGAGTTCAAGGTATGGGCGATTGGATTAGGATTTATACTATCATACACCTCATTATCCCTATTCCAAATTAAAGGACAGGCTAGGCTGCATGCCTAGACCTGTAGCATCTAACCTACACCCTCCACTTTGATTAACAGATGATTCCATGCTAGCCTTCTGGCCACAAATCAAAATGATTAATTAGCAGTTGCAAAGCCGCCCTCTCTCTTTCCATCAAGGCCACCATTAGTGGCAGACGATGTGTCAAGTGTGATACCTTGTGTTGTTCTTTCTTCAGGAACCCCATATAGTGCCAGCTAGCTGCTGCTTAAGCCCTTTTTACATAAGCATATCCTACGCGAATAGTGCTTAGACCGCTCAGGCAGGAAGGCTGCAGCTAGCTAGACAGCTAATCTTTAGCTATATAATCTTTACTCGATCGAGTATTAATTACATACAGTATTCCACCGATCGATCTGCAGTTCTGAATAATTCTGACGCTTTCATGCAGCAGCTCGTCCTCGCGTTGATGTGTGGCTATTCGATCGTTTTATGCTTGCTCTCTGAATCTTTGACTGCTCTGAACTTGTCTTGGCCTCTCGTTCATGCCGTTTAATGTACTCCAGCTATCCTCATGCATATCACTATGTCTACAAAGTCGCGTGCTTTTGTAAAGTTGATCAAGGAATTGGATCAGTATTCAAAGAATCACTTTTATTCCACAGTTTTATTCCGCTTATCATATACTATCTCGATTGGACACTTTTTATCAACTGTTTAATATACCTAACCAGGTCAAGGATTTGATTCGGCATGCTGCCAAACCTAGTGATTATGGGAGATGACCATCTTTTATGCTTTGGTTCTTCTTGCTGAATTCCATAATGTTTGCTCATCTTATGTATGATCAGGAGATAGAGCAACTTGATTATCCATTAACAATATTATTTCGTCCTTTTAATTTGGATTCAGCTTTGATACTTTGTTGTAACTGCGCACATGTGTGAAACTACTGGAAATAAAATAAATTCAATGGATGAGTGAGATCTAATTACCTGACAGTCCTTTTTGCTTAATAATTTTCACCAAGTGTGAATGGCTTGTCGACACGTCGGCATATGCTCATGCATATGAGATGTTTCCTACTAGATCATGTTTATAGCATCTCTCTCGCTGCCTCCTTATAGGGCTCATGTAGATTTGACCTCCTTTGCTTGTGGTTAGGTATTAATCTTACCTGCTAAACCAGTTGTCATCAGGAGACAGGAATCATATCTGGTCTCTGCTGCATGCATGGATTTGATCACCATTTACAAACAGCTACTTGAGGCATCTACATGTCTGTACCTCTGAAGTCTGAACCTCATGCCATGTGAGCTTCATTTGTTAGCAAGCAGACAACACATTAGCTTTTGAGGAGCCATGATTACGGAGTAATTTCCATGGTCACAGTCACAGCGGACTCTGTTTCGATAATATAAGAGGATTTTTACAGTCCAACGGTACCTTACGGTACCGATTATTGACCGTTGGATCGAGACAGATCGAACGGCTGGCGTAGATCGGTACCGCGGGGTACCAGTTTTGTCCCCGAAGCGGTACCGAGTGATGATAATCGGTGGAAGGGCAGTATTGTAATTTCGCGTGCAATTGATGGGTCTGGATCGAGATCGAGCGGCTTGAACCCTAGCGAAGCTGGATGATTTTCGCCGCCGCCGCCGCCGTGTTCTTTTTCCTCGCCACCGCCGCCGTGTTCCTCTTCCACCGCCGGACTTGTTCCTCTTCCGCCGCCGGACTTGTTTCCTCTCCCGCGCCGCCGCCGTTCCGTTTTTTCTCTCTCGCGCCGCCGCCAGACTTTATCCTCTCCCACGTCGCCAGCGTTCCCTTGTTGCTCTGCGCCGCCGCCGGGAACGACAACGACTTGGACGCCGCTGCCGCCGGGAACGATGACTCGAAACAGGTACTCCCTCATCCACCCTTGCTCATCTTTTCTCTCCCGATCCTACCCATCCCGGATTCAACGGTTAGATGTGTTTTGGTACCGCGCGGTACCAGTACCGCCCGGTACAACCTGCTGTACCATAGCAATCCTCATAATATAAACATTTCTACGTATTTTTGGCATTTCAGCTCGGTTCATATTCATCGTTAGAAATGCTTACTTATATTTTAAAATGGAGGAAGAATTATATAGAGTACAGCAGTATCTAGCAGCGACCTAGCTAGCTGCTAGCAATTTCTGCATGCAGGAGACTTCAGAGATCAGATCACTTAAATTTTTTCAACTGTATATAGTTCAGACTTTTAGATTGTTCAGCGTTGGACTGGGTGTACAGTGTTGTTTCAGAGAAGGGCATTTAGCACACCCCAACTGTTGAGCATCAGAGCATGTGCAAATATGGCTTTCATGTGTCCTATGAGCTGAACACATGTGTGGACACTGAGCCAGTGAGCAGAGGCTGCTTGGAAATTAAGCTGCAAAAGACAGTGCCTTAATTTGAAGCTACTCCAGCATACTCCATGCAAGCTCTAGCTAGCTAGGTCAGTATACTTGCAGTAGTCAGTACTCAGTACATATATGTGCTGTCCGAGCGCGAGCAGAGAGAGACTTCAATTCATTTCCCACCGTCCAAATAAAACACTGAATTCGAATATTGAATGCTCTTTCGCGTCGCGGCATATATATATGAATCTCCGATCGATGCGGCTCGTCGTCGCAGCTAGCAGCTAGCACAGCTGAGAAGAGATGGATCAGTGAAGAAGTTAAACCATGAGCAGGCTGTAATGACAGTGGGAGAGAGCTTGATTAGTTTGCAGGTTAATTGGTTGGTGTAGTAGTCATGGCGGCGCTGCGTGACGTGCTGCTGTCGATCGCGCAGACGCCGCACCGGCTGCGGCGGCGGGCGCTGGTGACGTGGACGCCGGCGCAGGAGACGAGCGAGGTGAGGGACAGGTCGGGGGCGCGGATGAAGCGGCGGCTGGAGTGGTACGACCTCGTGGGGCTCGGCGTCGGCGGGATGCTGGGCGCCGGCGTCTTCGTCACCACCGGCCGCGTCGCGCGCGACACCGCCGGCCCCGCCGTGTTCGCCTCCTACGTCATCGCCGGCGTCTCCGCGCTCCTCTCCTCCTTCTGCTACGCCGAGTTCTCCGTCCGCGTCCCCGCCGCCGGCGGCGCCTTCAGCTACCTCCGCGTAACGTTCGGTGTGTGTGCCTGCCATTAACCTCTTCGCGCGCGCGCGCGCGCCACCATAAAATCCGCAGTTAATGGCGCCGTGCAAACGGTTCAGGGACATTGTTGAATTAATCCAACGCACTCTTCAACGATCGATGGATCAATTCAATCGAGCGCGGTTAATTGACTCCATCTGTTGCTCTCATCAGGTGAGCTGGTGGGGTTCTTCGGGGGAGCCAACATCCTGATGGAGTACGTGCTGTCGAACGCGGCGGTGGCGAGGAGCTTCACGGACTACCTGGCCTCGACGTGCGGGATCACGGAGCCGGACGCGTGGAGGATCCAGGTCGACGGCATCGCCAAGGGCTACAACGCGCTCGACTTCCCGGCCGTCGCGCTCATCCTTGTCCTAACTCTCTGCTTGTGCTACAGGTACACATACTACAGATCATTGTTGAGTCGCATTTGATTTGATTACACGGACATTGATCCGTTGATAAAAACTGTTTATTAAGTAGAAGTGAATCGCTTTGTGTTTTTCGTTACCTTAAGCTTATGGGTGAAATGACTCAATAATACTTCTTCGATTTGTCATTTTTGTACTGGTGTGTACTTAACCTACCCTAGCTAGCTTGATTTAATTAGGCGCAGCGGCATGCATGTGGTTTTGTGTTCTTAGATCCTATATTTTATGGCAGACATGGTACTGGCAGAATAGAGCTAATGTCCCCTTGCCATGGGCTAGAGTTCAGCATGTGATTTGATTATGTACGTTTGTCAGTATAGTTTGGAAGAAGATGAGAAATGCGTTTCAAATGTGCAATTCATCAACAACCAGCAGCATTGATGGTTGGTTGGTACTTGGTTTTTGATGGATGGATTCGTGTGATGCTAAGTGAAGCACCAAGGAGAGCGCGATGCTGAACATGGTGATCACGGTGTTCCACCTGCTCTTCTTCGTGTTCATCATCCTGGCCGGCCTGTGGAACGGCAGCGCGCGGAACCTGGTGTCGCCGCACGGCCTGGCGCCCTACGGCGTCCGCGGCGTCCTCGACGGCGCCGCCATCGTCTACTTCAGCTACATCGGCTACGACTCGGCGTCCACCATGGCCGAGGAAATCCGCGACCCCGCCCGCGCCCTCCCCGTCGGCATCGCCGGCTCAGTCCTCGTCGTCTCCGCGCTCTACTGCCTCATGTCCCTCGCCCTCTGCGCCATGCTTCCCTACACCGAGGTAGACACACATTGTCACTCACATTGACACATTACTAGCTCATCATCATTCTGATGGTGACATGGGGTGTACGTGTGTATGTGTGTAGATAGCGGAGAGCGCGCCGTTCTCGGCGGTGTTCAGGGAGAAGGCGGGGTGGGAGTGGGCGGGGAGCGTCGTCGGGGCCGGGGCGAGCCTGGGGATCGTGGCGTCGCTGCTGGTGGCGATGCTGGGGCAGGCGAGGTACCTGTGCGTCATCGCCAGAGCGCGGCTGGTGCCGGCGTGGCTGGCCAAGGTGCACCCTTCCACCGGCACTCCTATGAACGCCACCATCTTTCTAGGTACCTCAAAACACAGTACAAGGTTGTTGTTAACTTGTAGATTTGTAGTTAATCTATATATATAACGGATCGATTGATTTCAACTTTTGGAGTACGTACTGGTATTTATGTGTTCATAAGGTTGTATGTTTTTATTTTTAAGAAAAGTTTTGCAAGGTTTTGTAGAATTGTGGTTGAGTTGTTGTTTATCTCTTCTGGTTGAAAGAGGTTGAGAGGTTGTAGATAGAGTGATTAGTGTTAATACATCTGCAGTTTATGCCATTTCACAATTGGAGTTTAGAAGTGGAGGGTTAAAATTTGTGGAGATTGTGAGCTTGCTATAGATACTATCTTCTTTCTCTTTTACTTGCTGCCAACATTCAACGATTTTACCAGTTATATTTTTAATTTTGACATAAACCAGTTATATGTTTGAAACCCTAAATTAGTTAATGAAGATTGTATTCACAGTTTTTTTGGGAAAAAGATTGTATCGTTCGTTAGTTTTGCCACTAGAAATGCCTATATGATATTATAATGTTAAATGTACTGTGATAAGATTACGAGAACTATTGGTCAAAGTTATGTCTCGAAGGCCGTGAAATGTCAAAAATGTAAATAGAAAAGTTGAAGGCAGTACAGCTTTGCAAAGATCTGACAAATGAGGTAAACTAGTAGTGAACTGATGGGTTTATGTGATGTTAGACCCCCTGCAACCTACATAATAAACCTAATTTAGATAGAGCAAACGGAAGCATAAAATACACTAATAACTTCACCGAAGTCAAGGTCCTTACCACTGTATCAGATCATGAAAACTGCAATGCAGGTACCTTTTTTTAGATAATGTCATTGCAGGTTACAACTTATCATAATTCATAACTAGCAGCAATACTATTTCTGGCATTTCTTGAACTGCTCTTACAAATATCATCACCATTATCTATGCGCAGGATTGTGCACAGCATCAATCGCACTCTTCACAGAGCTGCAGGTAGTGTTCGAGATGATATCAATCGGAACACTCCTGGTCTTCTACCTGGTCGCCAACGCGCTCATCTACCACCGATACGCGAAGCTGGGTGCCAACCGATCTCTGCATGTCCTCCTCTTCCTGCTCATCCTTACACTGAGCTCCCTTGGCTTCTCCCTCTCGAGGAGGATCCATGGGCAATGCCGATGGGGAATGGCTTTGTTCGGCGCCACCTCCGTGACGATTACCGCCATGTTCCACTGCGCGGTACGGCGAGACATGCCAGAGCCACCATCAGAGTGGATGGTCCCTCTGATGCCATGGCCGGCGGCTGCATCCGTCTTCCTGAATGTGTTCCTGATGACCACTCTCAAGGTGATGTCATTTCAGAGGTTTGGCCTCTGGAGCTTTGTGATCATAGTCTTCTATGTCTGCTATGGGGTGCACTCCACATACTCTGCAGAAGAAAATGAGGCTGTCAATGCTATGATTCATCATGCCAATATGGACATATCTTAGCAATAGCAGCACATAATACATTGATCTAGGAGTTACTTTGGAGCTAACTAGCTTGGCAATTAGGCTGTCTCCAGAATGGTCCCGAATCTAAAGAGGATGGAGGGCAAAAGAGAAGCTGCTTTTGCATTAGGTTAGACTCTTCTTTTCCTGCTTTTGTGCTTGCAAATTGGCTTGTAACTTTTTTTTTTCTCAAAGTGTACATGCAGGACTGTGAATGGCATGTTTTCCTTTTGATCAAAGACCAGAAATTTTGTCTACTTTAAACATAGAAGGTGACCATTTCCGTAGAAAGTACCAAGTGACAGCAGAAGAGTAATTTTTAACAGCTAGATTTAAGTATCTGTTTTTCCGTTCTTTTAGAAGTACTGATTAAATTTACAGGTGCAACAGGAAATGCCAGTGCAAAAGAAGACAATCAAATGCTGGTTTACTGGCTTCCATGTCCAAAGCAATGCACAAAATGCAACCTCGATAGTTATATTTTTTGTAAGTGTAGCCATGAAAAGCAACATAACGAATCTGGAGAACATACTGATTTCGTTATAACTGAAAGTAGTTGAATGTATCACATGAATATACCAGATATAAATTTCACAATATAGGCAAAAAGAAAACCCTGCAGATGGCAGATACACCTTCAGTATAAAAGCTAATGTTTTGATATATTTGAAACAGAGAACCAAAAAGTGCTATTTTCCTGAGCATTCAAGAACATTGCACTCAGATGTATCAACCATTAAAAATACTCCAAGTCTGGACCAATACAGAAAGATCCTTAAATTTACCTTCCTGTGCCCAGAATATCGTACCAACACGGTTCAAGAGAACACACCGAAGTCCTATAAACAACATAACAGAAATGTTCTTATCAAATAACTAATATTTGCATATGCAATAAAAAGATACAGCTGAATTATTTCAAAAGATGGCTCTAGTTCTTTGAAAGCCATGGGAATTTTCAAGGAATATTCCACACAAAGCAACTCTCACCAGTCGCAACTCTACCTTCGAAATGATTTCTGATAAATGTAACTGCTTATTATACATAACCTTATCAAGAATTCAAGGACCACACATGGTGGAACACGGAAGTAAAGCCGAGCATCATGGAGAAATTTCGCGCTTTCAAAATCAACATGCTACATTGAGTCAATGAGCATACCTGAATTTTCATTTGCTGATGCTCATCTCAAGTGGTTGCCCATTGATGAGCATGCCAGTTAGCTAAAGGGTAAGCAAAAACATGTTAAAGGACCACTCACTTTGATTGTGGTCCAACATCCTACTTAAGTGGCACTTGCCTTCATCTGCAGAAAATTGGCTGACACATAAAGGGAACACTAGATTTCACTGTTATATTATACTCAAAAAAGTTTCAAGGAGTCATGTGGAGTTCTCATTGGATAGGAAGATTCTAGGCAATAACGAGGTAACTATAGCATATTGATCAACAATATCCTGATGTTTTTCACCTAAAGCAACTAAACTTCCAGCTCAGCTGAGAGCATGAGACTTGGCATGACACAAACAGATAAATCGATAAATTAGAATATCAAGCAAAGGGAATATGTCAGTTGTAAAAGGATGGTGGGCGTATTTCAGTAATTTACTCACAGATGCCTCTAAAATCTGTGTCACAAGCGTGGCTCGATTTTTATCAAAAAGACAAAAACACAGACAAAATAGATACAATTACCATCAATGATCTGAAAACCCTGTGGCAAAATAAAAGTTCTAATCAAGCGTAGAATTGTCTCAAGTTGGTTCAGTCAAGAAAATAATGGTTGCAGGCAGTGTTCAAATTTTAAAAAAGAGAACAACTTATGAGCACCGCAATATTTTCAAAAAGAAGAGCACCACAGAATCTCACTGAAGCAATCTATGTATTAATGTATATAAGCAAGTTTAAACAATTTCAAGTGGGAAGAGAATAAATTTACCTTTAATGGCAAGAAGTAAGACGGCCAACAATTTCTGAGTAGAACATGCCCTAAAGAAAGGCCTCATGGTATCTTGATATGAAAAACAGTATGCTCAACATTACAGTTGTTCTACAAAAAAGAGAATTTTCTGTTTTCTCTGTTTTCTGTTTTGCAATAGATCAACTTGATTATCAAAAAAGCAAAATTTGATTATCAAAAACAGTATGCTCAAAATTTGATTGCAGTATGTTTTTCTTTGTTTCCTGGTATCTATTGCTTTTGATCACTCTGTAGTCAAATTTTGCATGGAATTTTCTGGAGGCATTCAACATAGGTGCTATTTATTATTTTCTAATGTATGAATTTATTTAGTGCACACTATCAGGAAACAAAGAAAAACATTATATGTAATTTGAACATCACTACTGCTTTTTCCTTCCGCAACTGCTTGAAATAACCACTTAGAGAGTTATAGAATGAAGACATACAACAAATGACACAACAGAACAATGTGTACAACTGTGCCATGTAATGGTCAACTGGCTACTGGATATTCAGATCTATCCAACAAAATGACATCCAGAACAAAGATTATGCTCTGCTTAACTATAAATATGAGACCACGACATGAGAACTTGCTTGGGCTAAAAAAATTTAGATTGTAGTTCTGCCTCTCGGTTTACAAAGTTAGTATCAGCCCCAACCCAGTAAGGATGGACGAATTAGCAAATGAATTCTAAATCCAAGTCGCTGGAAAAATTTTCTGCTATGAAAAGCGAAATCTGGTACAATCAGGATACCCCCAAAGCTCAACAACATCAATATTTCCAGTGAATTCCTTTTTCTTCCGCTTACATAATCTGCTGTTAGGGCATGTAAGTTTTTATCTTGACCATTCATTCATCTCACCTCATTTTATCTCAACCCTCTATTCATTTCCATTTCCCAATCCCACCCCTCATAACCCTTAACCCATTATCCAAACACCTCCTTAGGGCTTCAATTGACTACTTGGGCAGTTGTCACAAAGGTATCAACCATGTCGACAAGCTGCAAAAGAACAGGAATAACTGATTTTTGGCGGTCAGAAACTGCAAGTCTGGGGGGAGATGCAGTTAAATTCTACTATATTCTAGAGTTCAGATATCTTCAAATTAGGTTGCCACACACAATTGAACAAATTAAAGCTTGAGACAAAACAATAAACACAGAACAGGCTAAGTTATTATTTTCCATACGCCATACAAGATAGATAGAAAGGTTACTACGATTTCCAAGCTACGCCTACATCAGACATCCATCACAGTACATATGAACAACTCTAATTAACTCCTAAACTCGCAAGCCAAGCCAGTGGGCAATCAGGACAAGCAAGAAAACCTTGACAGGAGACACCTTTGCGCCACCGAGATTTACTCTAGGGAGTCAATGATGCGGTCGACGAGCGCTTCCATGAGCCTCCGCTGCGAATCGAGGTGCCGGAGTGCCATCTCCATGCGCATCTGCTGCGTCTTCCTCGCCGCCTCCATCCGCCTCTGCTCCGCCCGCAGGAAACCCTCCCCGATCGCCCTCAGCGCCTTCACCACGTCGCTCTCCCCGTCATCCTCCGCATCGGCATCGGCATCGCCATCAGGCAGCCTCCTCTTCTTGGGAGGCGGGGAGGAGGGAGCGGGAGGAAGAGGCGGCGGCGAGGCTGGCGGCGGCGGGGAGGGGGATTGCGACGGGGACGCGGAAGGGGAAGGCCCGTCGAGGAGATCGATCGCGTCGAGGAGCGGGCAGGGGCGGCGGCGCTTAGATCGGAGGCGGCGGCGGAGCTTCTCGACCTTGTGGCGGCACTGGCGCGCGGTCTTGGTCGGGGTGGCCGCGTCGGCGACGGCCGCCCAGTCGGCGGAGGTCAGGTGCGCCCGTCCCACCGCGAGGCGTCGCGCGGTGTAGGCGCGGGCGAGCGCGAGGGTCTCGTCGGGGGTCCAGCACGGCGGCGGCACGCGGCGGGCGGCGGCCGCGGCGTTGGTGGGGGAAGAAGAAGCCATCGCAACGGTGGTGAGGAGGAGGCGGAGGCGGAGGCGGAGGCGGTGGTGGTGGTGTGGGGCGGAGGTTGGGGGAAGGGACGGTGAGGGGGGATTATAACGGAGGAGTCTTTTTAGGGCGGCGACAGGTGGCGGTGGGCGCACGCGGGCGGCGGTGGGCGGCGTCGGCGGCGGCGCCAACCGCGGGTTGTGGGGGTTGACATCTTGACCCGACACCCCCGCGCGGCGCAGCCGCGCTCGGCGTTAAAGTTTCGTGTCCGTTTTCTTCTTTTCTAGCTTTCGTGTTTCGACTTTTTGCGTGGCTAAAAGAAGTGTTTTTTTGTTGAGCCCACAGGTTACTCTAGCCGTCAGATCGAATAGGATAATTCGATTTGTATCAAATCTTACCATTTCCATTCTAGAATATATAGATTTTAAAGTTAAATACGGTTATTATGAAAACCGATAAAATTAAGTGGTGAAAAATTATAATAATTTAGTAGAAAAGATATATGAAAAAATTAAATAATAAAGAATTATAATTGGTTGAGAAGAAAATATTTGTGTAGAAGATATTATATTTAAGATAAATTATAAAAAGGCTAAAAATTATTATATTTTAGGATGGATATAGTGTTTTTTTTAAGAAAAATGGTACAATTTGTTACTGTTTGGCCGTAGTTTTGTGTTCCGCCGTGACGCCCGTGGGGGTGCCGTTTGCCGGGAGCGGCGGCATGCGGTGCGACTTGGTGTAACGCCGTGCGCGAAGGGGGTAGCGGTAGCGTGCGGGAGCGGCAAGGTGGCGCGCGGTGCGGCGGCGGCGGCGCGCGGCGGTGGGGCCCCGTGTGTGCGTGTGACCGCGTGGTTTCGCCGACGCGGCCGTGATGTGAGACCCCCACATGGCGATGACGCCGCGAGCGGCGCGGCGCGACCCACCGCTCGCGTTCTCGTGGGCGACGCGGCCGGGTCGGAGGATGGAGCGGCCGAGACGTCACCTCACCGTGCGGCGCGTGCGGTGGGACGGCCGCACCGACGGGGCCCGAGTCGCGGTCACGCGGGGTCGCGTGCCGTGCGCGGCAGCCGGGGCGCGGCGCCCGCGGGTTCCGCCGTGGATGGCGTGTAGGCGCAGCTCGAGTGAAACCGTGCAACGGCGGGCGGCGTGTTGACGCGGCCGCCTCGATCAGGATCGGGATCGGGGCAGAGTCGAGAGACCCACGCCATCACGGCGTTGCCGCCCACGTCGTCGACGTGCCTTGGGGTAGGGTGTGGCTGGTGCGGGCCGCGGGCGTGGAGCTCCGCCCACTTGCCCATCAGTAGCAGTAGGATGACGGATGACAACAACACGAAAAATTACAGGTGATGCCAGGGTGGCAGGGTTAACAGAACCAGCCAACCATGTCACCTGTCACCGGGGACAAACAACAAGCTATCATCGGTAGGATGACGGATGACAACCCGAAAAATCAGAGAAGATACCAGGATTAACACAGAACCAGTCACCCAGGTCTTCGGGACAAACTACCTAGTAGTGTCCTACCATCAGCCCCGTTTTTGGCCAGGAGCTGATTATATGCTAAACAACTTTATTTATGTTTGTACGTCCTTGAAGATTTAAAAGCTAATGCTAAAAAACCTATGTTAAAAACTTGTAAAATTAACTCTAAAATTATTTTTTAAAATTTAAATTTTGGCATAAGCTAATTTTATATAGGATGAAAAATTGAACTAGTAATACTTTCAACGAAAGCTAGGTAGCTAATTGTTAAACTCTAAACGAGAGCTAGGTAGCTAATTTGTGGAATTCTAAGGTCATTCATAATGCAAGCTAATCCTACAAGTGTCTTGAGAGGTGAGAGAATATATTCTCAAATTATGTGGATATGCGCCAATGTGTTGACTCCGTCCGCGCCCCTGCTGAGCCGCTCGCCCCTTATCTGGGAGGCGCGCTCTTCGACCGCCTCGAGTGCGCGTGCCGCAAGGAACTTGAACCGCACATGCGCTGTGAAGGTTGTGGCTCTGAGTCACCGCCGCTTCGGAGATGGAATCCCCAAAATCACCTTCCCGCCCCACTGATTCGTGCCTCTCACGCTCGGATTTGGTTGCTCCCACCCTTGCATTCTCGTCCCCATGTTGCATGTAGAGCTAGATATGTTGGTGTTGCACGAGGAGCTCGGGCCGTCCCATCAGGAGAAGCTACAACAGGCGAAAATGGCGCTGGAGATGGATGTTTTCCCACCTTCCTTCCTCCTCCTCACCTTAGCCAAATTCGAGCTTCTAGCCCAGGGCCAACAATCTCCAATCCACTTCGGAGCCTCATCGTTGAGCCTCGACCGTGCGATGGCAGCGCTGACAGATGGAGGCGAAGCGATGTGAGGGAGAAGAGACGAAGCAACCGGAGGGAGAAGAAACAGACACGAGGGGTACAACCGTACAATGGAATTATTTGTTGATGACACTTGGGCTGGGGATACAATGGTGTTTAAATCTTCTGAAGATAAAGATGAAGATTAAGTGTTTCACGTAGAACGAGGTGGTAATAACGTGTGATTAATTAAGTTTTAATTATTACAAACTTGAAAAATGGATTAATCTGATATTTTAAAACAACTTTCGTATAGAAAGTTTTCGCACGAAAATGCACCGTTTAGCAGTTTGAAAAAAGTGCCACTTTAATCCAAAATTTAATCCACTATTTTAAGTAGATTCGAACGGGCCACAGAAGACCACTCAGCACTGTGGCCCGTGTAGCCCAAGAGTGTTTCCTCAACTTAGGTTGGGTCCATTTTAGTTTGGTTTGTTGAGCCTGGATACGTGCGTATCAAAGTTAATTTTCTTTTTTCATTCCGATTCTCTATAGCACAGTGTGACCGGCGGTTTAAGTGGTCCTTTAGGCCCATGTTGCAGTTGCTCCAACACGGCTCACACGAGCCCTTTCCCACGCTCGAGTGGCCTTGCCACGGCCGGGCCACCCGTGCCCTCAACAAGAGTAGCCTCGTGAGGGTACGCCCGTGGCTGATAATCTGATATGTAGTAGAATCTCCGATCTAGCAACCCTCAAACCACACGCCGCGCTATGAGTGTAGGACATCGCAGCGACACACGAACACAGCTGCTCTAGAGGGGAATCTCCGAGATGGCAACCCGAAACTATACGCCACATTGTGAATGGCCTAAGGCCTTAAAGTCGTAAGATGCATTCCTATATAGACCTTCAAATGATTTAATGCATTCTAACGCAGTAACATCCCCATGGGGGCTGAAGCATCATCAGTACAAATTCACATTGGCCGTAGCTGAGCCTCAGGACATTCAAGTAATCAACCCCCTTCGACAAGGCTGTGGCGACGCAAACTACGTTCCCGATGAAACTGTGAATATAGCCTATACCACAAGTCCGCGATAGCAAGCAAAAGATATACGGAGCACATCATCACAGCCAGACACAAACAGGCCCAATCAAGTATAGTTTTTCATGCAATCTCAACGCAACCATTTCATACCTGTACATGAAATCCGTTCCCTTGCTTACAATGCTCATTACAAATCTGAAAAGTAGAAAAAAGAAGGGAGAAAAAAGGAACTCTGATCTGCGTTTAGTATACCTCTCATGAAGCAGTTCCTTCCAGGTTATGGACGAAATAGTAGTGCAGCAACAAGCAGCATCTTGTATAACAACTGCACTATCTACTAGTATAAGGTCAAAGCACATCTTCTAAAACAACCAAGCCAGTGCTCCGCTACAGTATCAAATCGATCTCACACCACATGAGAAAAAATAAAGTACTCCAGTACTTGGCCAAGCAAACAGCAGAAAAATAGGCGGATAAAATGAATTTATTAGACATGATTTAACTGAGATAAACATCAACAAGAGATACACTATAGCATTCAGAACTAATAAAATATATGTGCCAGTTGATTCTACTGAAACTATTCAGATGTCAAAATTAGAAGATACCATCACCAAAAAAGTAGTACTGAACTAAATGAATGCAATGAAACTTTGTGACCATAAGGTATAAAAGATGCATTGTATTAAATATTAATAATTCAATAGATATGTAGTAGATTAATATGTGTATTTGTTCTTTTCTACTTCAAATCAGTATAGTTTTGTAGCTAAAGCAGCTGAAATAATCAACTAAACTGTATGGTTAAGTTTTCTGTTCACCAATTCGAGGCCCTCAAACAAATCGTTTATGTTGCTTTGCATTTGCTACTTGAACAAAAATGCTTCCATAGTCTATCTTGTAAAATTATGATCATGCTGTTTTCTGGCTATCTTCATTCCACTAAATTCAACCAACTGTCCCTTCCTTCCCCTCCTCCCCTTCTATTTTAGACAGGCACCTAATTATCCAACAACATGGTGCTGATTCCCTCAGATTTCAATCCAATATCCGAATTCACCGATACCTTCTCTCTGTGCTGGATAGTGCAATCTTCCATCCATAAATGATAAACTAATGCAGTTCACCAAGATCTGAAATAATTGTGGGTTGCCCTTATGGGATCCTACTCCAACAAACACACTAAACAGGAAGTGATAGAAATATTAAAACATTTCTAGTTACTGCAAGGGCTGGCAAATGTAGTACACACATAAAAATTTGAAGTGTAAAAATGCAAACTTTGATCTCAGGATCCAATAATGGTTATTATCACTTATATGATGAATCGAGTAAATTTCAGACAATGCAGTCACTTACTGTATTAACTCCTTCCTATACCTCAGAGAATGGTTGTATTAACACTAACAAGTTTGCTAGGTTTGTTGCAGCTCTCTGTATACTGTGTAATTCGTATTTGGTAGTATTAACCATCAATTTCACCAATTCACTAGAACACACATTGCATCCGCTACTGCCTATAGCTATCAACAGAGAACTTGTTCCCTAATGCGTTAATATCTTGGTAAAATTGTCTATTTACAAAAAATTGTTACAAAATAAATTTGGTTGTAAGAAATTTGGCCCAAATATATCTCCATCTAATGGGATAAAGGGCCCAAATATACCATAACTATCATGTTATCATGATGGTAAATCAAACATAGGTGTCATAGCAAAACCATATTTATTTTTTTCTGAAACTTATTTAGTCAGTGCATCATGCTTCATGCTTCCTGCAAATTTCTTCAAAGTTTGCAATTGTCCAATTACCACTTCTTTCCCAAAGATATATTATCCATGCTCCATGCAGCACTTGACAGAAATTACAGAAACGAGTAGCAAGTGAAATGTTGTGCTCAATGATGGCATTGCTTGTTAGATATACCTGGGTGCCCTGAATTCTATGCTGCTGCTAATCAACAGCGGCAATCCAAGACCATAATCATAGTTCTGTAACTGCAGGTTCTGTTATCTTAAACTTATTATGGCAAGGCCTAGGTAATCGCTTGGTGAAAGAACTACTTTGAGCCATATAAATGGTTTCTCCCAATTTCAGCAACCAACAAATCCAATTTTTCAGCAGTTACCAAATAACTAGTCCAGAGTTTCAGTCTGACCAATCATCTTTTGGCACAGCAAATTACCAAACCACTAGAGAGCAGATGCCAAATGTTTCAGAAGTAACAGCCTTACACAAAGCGCCCCCTTCTAAGGCTTCATTTGTAAGTCTGATCTTCAGCCAGCACATCACAAGAGATCTTCAAGGCACCATGTATTTCAGGGAACTACCTCATAATACTATTTTACTGAAACACTCCATATCTCTCAAAAATGTTTAGAAACACTGGAAGTAAACATGCCAAGATACCATAGCTGGCGATTATGTTCACAATTCTTGACCAAATAAAGCAAAGCCTTACATTAAAGAAACTAGCCAGAACATCCACAAGACTATTGCTTTAACCAACTTGGTGTTTCTGACTTCTTTGATCATGTCTAATTCAGGAGCACCACACACAATTGCCACTTCTTGTCCAGGTCCGTAGGCCTTAAATTAAGGAGCTCCATACAATCCGGGGCCTACACCAACCTCCTACGGTGCCATGTGTGTTCCATAGACGATATGATGCAAAATCTGTACCATCAAAACAATTCATGGTTGATCACGGAGGGTGTTCCTTGTTTGATAGAAGGGGAAGCATTTGCCTTCTCTGAAGTGAGCAGTTAAGACGATGATGGCAGCGATGGTGGTGGTGGTGGTGTGAGACATCAATGAAAACTTTTATGCAGGACAATTTTAAACTCAAGGAGAAACAGAGCAGATTCAGATTGAACACGCACCTCAGTAATATGAACTAGAACCACTACCGCCATAGTAGCCACTGCTGCTACCTACATTACGCCCTGAGTAAAGTGATGAATATGAACTTCCACCAACCTGCACAAAGAGAAATATGAATAAATTGGGGAAACCAACATGATAGAAAGCTTGGGCCAACAAAAATTGATATAGATAATGAGCTGGAGATAACATTTTGATGAAGACTCACATCAGACCCACGAGACATGTAGCTACCACTGAAATTTGATGAGTACATTCCACCAGCATCATTACTGCTTGCGGAACCTGAAAAGGTGAAACACCAAATGGTGTGAGAATAGATATCTAATATATATTGAGCACGTGAGCACAGGTACCCTAACACAACAGAGCGTTCAAGAGCATATACCTCCATAACTCATGCCATGCCGACCACTACTGTACACTGGATCATGACCAGAGACAGATCTGCCACCACTGTATCCCGCATGTGATCGTCCAAGCCTTCAAAAACAAGCAATGTACAGGTAAGATATTAAAATATATATATATATAAGCAAAGAGAAGGAACATTTCAAAATGTACACCAACCTCTCGCTATATGTATCTGCATACCGGGCACTGCTGCCACCAACATCATAGTCTAAGCGTGCCTTAGACTGACGAACACTAATGTCATGATATCGAGGTGGCACATCATCCTGACATAACAATAGCAATGTCTTAGTTGGCTGAGGAATATGAGGAGAAAGCATGAAACACAAGAGAACAATAATTAACTGCCCTCACCATCTCAGCATATGAGCGTTTTGAACCAGACATTGTATCATAATCACGACCACGGCCCTCCCTATATGTTGGTAAAGGACGGTCAATCTTCCCTCCATAACCATCATCAATATATGCTCGCCTATCAGAAAGGCGGGGAGCACTACGAGGACCTAGGTCCGAATAGGCTGACCCCCGGGGTGAATAATCATCCCTATAGGGGCGTCTATCCACTGGAACTCTTGAACTATAGTCACCAAAGGTAGCTCTGCTTCTTGGCGGAGGAAGTTCATCACGCCTTCCATATTCTCTCCTTGGGCTTCTCTTTGGGTACACAGGAGCTGTAAACAGATGAAGTATGAAAAAGTGACCTACAGTGGTTTGCACAGCAAAAGAAGAGAGAGAGAGAATAGATTGCACATAACATCTGCACACCTGGGGGCCTTCTGTCATATGATCTCTCGGGTGGAGGCAAACGCCTAACTCTATCTGGTATTGACATAACAGGGCGCCTATCTCTAATATCTACTGGCCTCTTCAGTGGGCGGCTCCTGACCGGTGGTGGTAAGCGACTAACATCGGGTCTTAAAAGACGAGGTGGAGGCCGGCGAAGTGGAGGAGGACGATCATATGCAAAACGTCCACCTCGAGGAGCACCCTGCCCAACCCTAAAATTTCCTCTTAATCCATGCTTCATTCTAGGAGGTCTCTGCAATGGTCTCGACAATCTGGCTCTCACTTTTGCCTGAACCATCAAGTAGCAAGGTGTTGTGTAATATTAGTTCATGTCCAACAGAATGAGTAGACAGTAAAAAAGACCCATCAAACTCAGTTGGGGAAACAGACCTTGCTGTCACCTTCACCAATCTCAGAATTAGTTATCCCATCAGCACATGCAACAGCATTATCATGTGTATCAAAAGTAACAAACCCAAAATCCTTTCTCTTGGCTGCTGGCATATTTCGGGCTAGTTCAACTTTCTCAATAGCTCCATATTTTTTAAGGTACTTCTTGACACGATCTTCATCCCATGAGGGAGGAAGGCCATCAATAAATACAGTTCTAACCTGAACCAAAGAACCAGAATAAGGATTCAACAGATTTAATCAAATTTGCAACATCAACAAACAAAAGCACCAAAATAAGTGGTTACCTGTGCCATTATTTCATCGTCAACTTCGGGGTAGGAATCAGCAAAGGAAACCTTTGCACTACGATCAACTCCAAAAACTACATCCCTCTTCTGCAATCGCCTAAAAGCATCCATTGCTTCAGGGCGAGTAGAAAACTCAAGTAAAGCATACCCACGATTCATTCCTGGATTATTGCTGTCCTCAACTAATAGTAGATCATCAAAATTCTCAACACCGTAACTCTTGAGTTTCTCCTTCAGCTGTACATGCCCAAATAAGTTATTATTCAGGTAACAACAGAATAGGAAAAAAGAAAAACTGTTTCAGCATCTTACATGTTCTTTAGTCCATGTCTTGCAGATATTGCCCACAAAAAGAGTATCGTTGTCATGACTAGGAGCAACACCACATTGTTTGCCTCTCACCTACAGCATTTAATGAATTATGAGATTATTACTTATAATAATAACACACCATAATATAAAATATCCATATCTTTAGACCAACCGAAGGATTCTTTAGCTCTGACACCGCCCGCCTTGCTTGTTCTACAGTCGCATATCGCAGAAAGGCAAAGCCTTTATTTTTCTTTGTAACAGGGTTCATCATCAAACGAACTTCAGTGATCTCGCCAACTTCACCAAAAACCTTCCTAAGATCGCTTTCTGTTGCATCTTTATCAAGCCCACCAACAAAAACTTCAAACTCCTTCCGCTTGCGATGCTCTTTCACCATTTCATGATGCTCTTCATCCTCCACATCCACATTATGCTCTTCTTCGGCATTTTCATATCCTTCACCCTCCCCATCGTCCCCACCATCCAATTCCTCGTCTACCATATCCGTCTCCTCTTCAATCACATCTTCAGTATATTCCACCACTTCATCACCATCCTCGTATTGCTCTTCATATTGCTCCAAGTCCTTCTCATCGTAGTCCACAGCAGCCTCCTCTTCATATTCTGGTTCATCTTCAAATTCCAATCGTTCACCTTTATCCTCTTCATATGTTTCTTTTGTAGTTCCCTCATCTAAAAATGAAATAAGTACAACCTTACTACATGGGCAACTGCTATCCAATAAAAATATAGCCAAAAAAACAGCCATGAGTATAAAGTATAAACATACGATCTTTTATGTTTTGCCATAAACATATGATCTTCAATGTTTTATTAAGAGTGGTTCTCACTATGTTTTGCTTGCATAAAACTAGGAAAGATCAATGTTGCTGTTTGTTGAAGGGCAATGCCATGTACTCAGACTGAATCAAAGACCAACCGTTGGAACAGTACTAAATGATCTCATAGATCTAATATTCCAACTGCAAACCATGCGACCATAAGCAATGCTAACCAGGATTAAATGGAAAACAGTCAATATAACAAGACATCCATGACATGCTACTTCGGACGTTCATTGCACCCCACATAAAAATACACTAATGCAGCAATCATCTTAATATACCAAAAAACTGACATAGTACAACCCAACATAAACGATCTATACCAAAAAAAAAAAAGAAAGAAGAAGAAGAAGCAAGCAATACCTTCACCGTGGCTCGCGCCGTTCGCTGCAGCGTCGGACGAGGCCTTCTCCTCCGCGGCCGGCTGCTGCAGTGGCGGTGACGGCTGGCGCTTCTGCTCCTCCACCTTCGGGGCCTCCTCCGCAGCCTTAACCTCCTCGGCGGGCACCTCCTCCACGGCCGCCTGCGCCTTCACCAGCCTGCCCCTCGTCCCTGGCCCCTTCCTCCCCGCCGCCGCGGCGCCCCTCCTAGCCTTCGGCGGCATCTCCCCCCACTCTCACAAACAAAACCAAAAAAAAAAGGAAAACCACCTGCAGATCACCAAACAAAGACGACGGATTTAGATGGACCAAGGATCGAATCGAGGAGGGAAGGCGAGGCTATAGAATCCATGGGCGTACGCACCTCGCGTCGTCGAGGATCGAGGGGGCGAGGAATCGAAACCCTAGGAGAGGGCCGGAGAGCCGAAACGAGATTGCGGTGGGAGGCAACACGGAAAGGAACGGAACCCTTTGGCCTAGGTAATCTCCGGGTCGAGGCGTATATCCTGCGATGACGCTGGGCGTTCGGGCGTATTTACGCTATTGCCATCAAGACTTGTCTCACGCGTTGACCGGTCTCCTGCGAGGCAGAGGGCGTTTTGGTCTTTTCGTGAACTGTATTTTGTTTTTGCCCTGTAAATTGAAGTCGGTGTCGATGAAATTATGGATGTGGGACCGGAGACTCGGCAGTTGAGTCTTTCTTTGGAGAAAATAATATGGAACACGAACAATATAATACTCAAGATTAATGGTACTAGCAAAATACTGCACTTGCATTGCAATGAATAAAAACGAAGTTTAATGGTATATTACCCTCCCTTCCTCCTTTGTAAGCTACCTTACTCCTCGGCCTCTTCTAATTCAATACTGGAACTTTGATCCTTGAAGCCTAGACTCAACAGGCGGGAGAGCTCTCTAGTTTCCCCTAATCAAGCTATTGTAATCCCTTCTTTTGTTCGGCCCCTCTTCCTCCTCTTCTCCCGTTCTTCGGCGACAGCGGAGGGAGGCCGGAGGGAGGAAGAGGGGTCTAGTCCCTCCTCCCTATTAGTATGTATAGACCTCGGGGAAGGTGAGCCGAGGGGAATGGCGGCTTCAGGGTCCCATCCCGTCGGCACTCCCGCTTCCTCCCCTTGCCAATTCAATCCTGATGGCGTCGTCTCCTCGTCTCTTCTCCCTAATCCGCTAGAGTGAGGAAGGGCGTCGCAAGGGCACCGGCAGCTGCCAGGCCAATCGCGCCAGGGCGGCGGTAGCTACAGGCTACGGCGAGGCTGAGGCCTCCAGCAACATGCGGCAAGGCAACTGGAACTCTGGAAGCAGACAAATTTAGTCCTATTTGGGGGAGCTTGTCCCAGCTGCAGCTTTTCCCAAAAGCTGCTTCTGCTAGAAGCTGCCCCAAATAGTCCACAGCTTCTGAGAATCTGTAGTTACAGATTCTGAAAAATGAACTAAGAAGCCAGAAGCTGGAGAAGCTGGGTTTCAGAGCTTTTCCAGATTCTCAGAAGCTGGCTACCAAACAGCTGTTTCTCAGAATCTAAAGCTCCCCAAACAGGCCCAAAGCTTCTCACTGGAGAAGGCAGTATAAATCCACGTATTCAGAGGCCTGATGCAAAAAAAAAAACTAGTAGTCTTGCAAACCAGAGCTTTGTTTGCAAACCAATTGCATCAAATATGCGCTGAATCATAATTACTTACAAAAGGGCTTACGAAAGAGCCTTTTCAAGAACAATACTCCAATAATCATCTAAAGAAGGAACAGGGAGCTTGAAGATCAGCCGTCCTCAAAAAGTTCTGAATACATGTCTGATGTAAATTCCTAACAAATCCTATGTTCCACAAACAAGATCTGAATAAGCATTGTGTACTACCTGAATACTACACTAAAGAAAATTTAGAGTTCCACACTTCCACTTCAGGTGAGTTTCAGAAGGTTCAGAGTTCCAGAAACAGACTTTGGCACTTCTAAAATACTGAAGACTCACTTCATGCGAGCTACTAGGGCTGTGTTTAGTTCACACTGAAGTTTGGAAGTTTGGTTAAAATTGGTACGATGTGATAGAAAAGTTGTGTGTATAAAAAGTTTGATGTGATGAAAAGTTGGAAGTTTGGAAAAAAAAAACTTTGGAACTAAACAAGGCTTAGAATAACAAACCACTCTGCATGCTATGGACATGGCATGACTGACAAAGTGTGGAGCTTAATTTGGATCCGTACTCACTGGTGCTGTGTGGAGTTGGGGCGAACACGATGACCAGGAGCAAAGGGGGCGGAGATGGCTGAAAGAGGAAGGCAACGGTGCCCTGCAGCGGGGAGGGTGGAGATGGCTAGCAGAAGAAGCGGGGAGGCTGTCTTTGTGAAGCAACGACGCCCTGGATCGATGGCCGGCAGTCCCGGCGGCGCACTGGACGGATGGAGGTGGCGCCTTGGATCGAAGGCCGCAACGATGGACGGACGCCCGATGGCACCCTGGAGGAAAGGCGAGGCCGCGCCGTCCGCGGACGTCACCGGTGCCCAGAGCAAATTAAGACGAGGATGCAGAGCGAAGGGTTACCACACGTGTTATTCCGATCGTATCCTTTGCAAACGGATGGATAGACAAAGTTGGTACCTCTTAGTACCTGGTACCTCGTGGTACCTCAAGAATGGTAAAAAATTCTCTTCCACGTGAGAATAGATCCGCTAGAAAACCATAATAGAAAAAAAAATGATTTTTTATAAAACCATTCATTCGTTTTACTCTATATCCCCTTGCAAGTGCAACACATGGAACATACATAGTACTAGTAAAGTATATAACCCGTGCCAATGCACGTGTTATTGACTATAGTATTTGGAGTCTGAAGAAATACTCTACTAGATTAGCTTAGGACGTGTACAAAGGTAGAGTCAGATATGAACTCTACATTACCTAGAGACTAGCATCTTACAACAGTTAGAGACAACATAGTCTCTAATCATTAATGTATCAAAATACTTTTTCTTACTTTTTTTTCCTTTCTTTCACCGCCATACAACAAAAATTGCTCTTATAAATGCTAAGAGTCGACTATAAGCCGCTGTCATGCATAACAACCATACTCGTTTATCTTTCTTCGATATATTAAATTTATTTGCATGGCAATAGAGAGACCATTAATAAATACCGTTGTATATGCCCTTACCTGCGGCAGGAATCTGTTTTGCTGTGATAATTTGGGACATCATTTATCCTGTCCTCCGCTCATAAGGCGCCGGTTTTTGGACCGAACGACAAGATAGTCAGCCATGCAGGTCAAGATGGACACAGAGTGAAGCAAAAAGTCAGGACATAGATAGCTCACCGAGCAGGCCAACAACGACGTATCCGGGTCAATACGTTGAAGTACATCACTGTTCGGCAGTCAATAATTCTTGTCAACCGGGTGCAGATTTCCAAGAATGAAAAAAGAGAACGAGAGATGACTAGATGAGCACAAAGAGGAAGAAAAAAAAGGATGTTATTAGCAACATCAATGTAGTGTGCCGTGTGGGATCATCTAGTCATCCTCTCGTGGTTCAGGCAGCGGTCGAGGGAGAGGAGGCGGTGGTTGGGACTTGGGAGAAAGCCAGAGATGTGGCTGCGGATATCTTTCCGCATCCTGTAGTGTTGATGATCCAATGGACGCCGTAATGTTTGAAGTTTGAACATTTCAAACACCCATGATGCTTGCAGAATGCAGATTAGCAGGAAACCGTGTGTGCGTTCTGCTTGCTTCGAGCAAAAGCAAGAAGGATAAAGAGGTTGGCAGGGGAGGTGACTGAGAACTGACTGGTTGAGCACTTTGATTCTTCGGAGCCGGTCAGCCGGATCACGGTAGGCAGTACACAGTTCATGGTCCATGACTGTTGTATCAAACGATTCGGCCATTTGGAGGCATGTCTCCTCTTGAGCATCTGCTGCCATTGAGTTTCTTGTGATCGGCAGCTGTCTACTGTTGGATTTCTCTTCCATCTGGCAGAAATCTGGCTTTGCTGGATTTTTCTTCTCTGATCGATTGGTTCTTCCTTCCACTGTGTTCTCTTTGCTCTTGGCCTTCTCCTGGTTGGATTTTAATCACGTAGAAGTACAGACAAGTCATTGTCGAGCAACAGAAGAAATAGAAAATGTCTCTGTTTTAATCACCAATGCGTGATCTTTTTCTCTGCAACCTCTGAGTTCTTGAAGTACCTGAAATTGTGGTAGCAGCCGGGCTTCTTCCTCCAAGAAATGGGCTGCATGTGCCTCTTCCAGGACAAGCGCAGGAGCAAGAGACGGCCGGAGGTGGCGGCGCCGGCGCCGGCACCGGCTCCGCCCTCCCCGAGTGCCGCTGCCGCCGTTTCCACCGATGCGTGCTCGAACGTGTCCGTGCCAGCCGCCGCGCCGAGCACGTGCACGTCGTCGTGGGCGAGCACGAGGCCGTCGGCGAGCTCCTCGGCGGTGAGCACCCCGGAGCCGTACGAGGCGAGGCAGGGCGCCCCCCGCGAGCTCGCTCTCCGCGAGCTCCGCGGCGCCACGGGCGACTTCAGCCCGCTGCTCATGGTCGGCCGGGGCGGCTTCGGGTGCGTCTACCGCGGCGTCCTCCGCCTCCCCGGCGAGCCGCCCCACGGCACCCCCGTCGCCGTCAAGAGGCTCAACCCCGACAGCCGCCAGGCACGCACACACATGACGACACGCTCCCGGTTGATCTCGACCGCTTCCGCCATTTGTGACGACTCCATTGTATCGTGCTCGTGCAGGGGCACAAGGAGTGGCTCGCCGAGGTGCAGCTGCTGGGCGTCGTGGAGCACCCCAACCTCGTCAACCTCCTCGGCTACTGCGCGGCGCAGACGGAGCGAGGCCCGCAGCGGCTGCTGGTGTACGAGTTCGTGCCGAATAAGACGCTGGACGACCACCTGTTCGACCGATCCCACCCCGTCCTCCCGTGGGGCGTCAGGCTGCAGATCGCGCTGGGCGCTGCCGAGGGGTTACTGTACCTCCACGAGGGCCTGGAGTTTCAGGTAATCCACATCTTCTCCGAAAAACTGCGCGTCTTCATCAGAAAACACACCATTTTCACCTGATTTTCCTTGTTTGTCAGATCATATACCGTGATTTCAAGGCTGCAAATGTGCTGCTGGATGATGAGTTCAGACCCAAACTGTCAGATTTCGGATTAGCAAGGGAAGGGCCATCAGAAGGTCAGACACATGTCTCCACAGCGGTATGTGCAAACATCACAGTTCAGAAAATGTGTCAACTCAACACGGATCATATCACTTCTGAATTCTTCAGAAATGAATCCGTTTTGGCTTTGGTGGATCAGGTGATGGGGACGTACGGCTACGCGGCACCGGACTACGTCCGGACGGGGCACCTCACGACCAAGAGCGACGTGTGGAGCTTCGGCGTTGTGCTGTACGAGATCCTCGCCGGCCGGCGGTCGATCGACAAGAGTCGGCCCAAGGACGAGCAGAAGCTCCTCGAGTGGGTGCGGCGGCACCCCGCCGGGAGCCCGCGGTTCGGCCGGATCATGGACGGGAGGCTGCAGGGGAGGTACTCCGTGAGAGCGGCCAGGGAGGTCGCCGAGCTCGCCGCCGGCTGCCTCGCGAAGCACGGCAAGGACCGCCCCGCGATGGCGGAGGTGGTCGAGCGGCTGAGGCGGGCGACGCGGCACGCCGAGCTGGACGGCGAAGTGTATGATGATGCCGGGGAGGAGAGCTCGAGCTCGCCGGCGGCGGCGGCCGTGGAGGACGACGTGGCCGTGGCCGCGGCGGCGGCGAGGCGGCGGATGCTCCACCTTGCTGCGCTCGGGGAGAACGCGAGCGCGAGCGCTCACGCGAGGAGAAGGCTCATGCTCATGAGGGCGGCTGCTGCTGCCACTGCCGCGACGTGACCTGTTCATTCTCTTGTCGGAGTTGACAATCACAATGCAGGATTGACTTCTGAAGGATTTTTTTTTTGTGCTGAGATGATATTTTTTTGTTACGGGTTTTGAGAAAAACAAATTACAGGACTTTGTGACTACAACTTGTACAGCATGGTTAATCCAAATAATACAATTTTCAGTAGAGACATTGTGACAACAAATTGAACAATGTGGTTCTTTTGTGTAAACGACCAAATCGAACAGCACACTAATAACTTCGTGAAACTGAAAGCTGAAGGAATCACATACACGCAGGAGCAGGCATGGAACGAATTCAGTTATCTGCAATTGGAAATGCTGACCCAATTTTGCTGTTTCCCATTCGGTAGCACTTGATGTTTACTCCGTACGGGCCAATCTCAACGCGGTTATCTTCCCCTCCCATAAAGAAGCAGAGCGTGTAGAGTGCAACCTCAAACTCAGGGCTGACACCAATCAGAGTGCTGGATACCGATTTCAGAACACCGTGCCACTCAAACTGAATAGTCAATAGCTGTGTCTCTGAATCAGGCTGCCAAAAGGAGCATTGCACATTTTAGCTCCATTACTCATAATCAAGTTCATCTTGTCTATCAATTTTAAGACTAGATACTTACCGATTCCCCACGCCTCCTTGGGAATATGTAACCTTGGTAATCCACATTCCCATTGGCTTCTTCCAGGTAAAACTGCAATTGTTTCACGAAATACCAATCAGAGTAATTTTTATGCAAGGAATACAAGAACTGTTGTAACATTACAAGAACTTGCCTGAATCCAATTATGGAATCCTGAGACCTCATTCTCTCCCTGTCCTCGTCGTCCCTTGATCTCACCAACGAACACATGCTCAAATGCAGAAGAGCTGCTAGAACTGCCACCTCTTCCATACAAATCGAACCATAGCGATGTCAGCATTCTCTTGAAGTCCTCATAGTCTTGAGACGCGACTCCCTTGAGCACTAAATACCGGTGTAAGTACTTGATTGGCGCTGTCCTGGCAATCTCTTCAATAAATGCTACTTCCTCGTGCTTGTCCTGCTGAGTAACAACTTCTTTGTACCCTTGATGTGGATTGTAATTGTCAAGAAGCGCGCAGAAACGAGAGTAGGTGGGCTTTCTAAGCACATCATCGCCTAGCCAGCTGAACAAAGTTTCAGATGCCATATCACCCTTCTGATATACCTTCTTCCCTTCGCCACATTCGATTCTGTAGTCCTTACCAGGTGTTAGGCGGTTCATATCGAGTTCCCACAGCCGGCTACAAGCTCTTGATAAGCTGTTGAGCTCCTCCCTGGTTGGTTCTACATTTAGGCCATGGTGGATCTGACCAGCATCCTCACAGTACTGTTGTTCAGATGGTGGCCTTCTGTATGCATTCCATGCTTCAGACTGTATAGTATAGTAATTATGAAGGTGCTCAGAATTCAGACAGGATAAGGAAGCTCAGAATATATTAATACGGCGATCTCATATTGTGAAATGGAAACTGACGATCAGTTCATTTATAAAAGGGTAACTGACTCTGACAGTGGTAGAACGATGCAAACACTAAAGTTCTCAAAAAGTACAATAAACCAAAGTGCTTGGGCTGATACATAAAGCTTCAAAGTATTGGTCAATGGTATTGCTCAAAACCTGAAAGATTGTTGGTCAACTGTGCCTGACACTTGGGGCTCATTTTGTCATATAACAGAGAGTGCAATAGAATGCTTGATTACACATTGTAGATATCTCAGGGGCTCAAATCAACAAGTTAAGAAAAGGGGTTTGGTTGAACAAAATGGAATAGCTTAGGGGCCCTTTTTGCATGCTAACCAGTTCAAAGACAGCATCAACTGACAGACGTTAAATATCTTTTAGAAAATAATATGTAATAAGTTTATTGACTTTATTCAGCCAAACAAGAACAGTGATACGGGGTGTCGGGGTATTTATAGTAGTCAGTTGACCTTGAGTATAAACATGGGCTCAAATTGACTCAAAAACAGATACCTAAAAATCTCAGTAAGTTATAACATTTGCAGATGTTATTGTATCTAATTGTTAGAAAACCAAAAGCAAACCTGCTGTGGCCTTCCATGATGCTTTTTCTCACCAACAGTCTGCCACCCTCCATCATTTCTCTCATCTCCATCCTGAGTACCCCAAACCAAACAGGTAAGCCTCCACAATATACACTCAAAATACCTGTCCCATCTTCAAACTGATGCTAGAAAAAAAAACTAAATAGCAGCAGGAAGAACTGTTAAATAATTGTAACTTCGTTTATGAGATTATAAGCATGTATTTTGCAGTAAATATTAGCACATTATTAACTTGATCAACTCATTAGTCAAGCGCAACGAGCATAGGAAAAACACATCCGGAAATGAGATTATCAAGCTCTATTTAGTATTCACTCCAAGCTTCCATCTCCTTTTGTTTTCCTTTTGAAAGCTAATGAGCCAAGGTTGAGATATACAAGCTTCAATCGAGCTGTACCATTAGACCAACTCTTTATTTTTCAGGAAGAAGCTTAAACAAGAAGATCAAAGAAATAAAGAGTCATTCTACATAACGCGCATATACTACTAGACCTGTACACTCTATATCACTATTCTGTGACTAAGGAACAAACTCAAAATGTGCCACACACAACCACCAAAGCACCACCAAGGCTACAACACGACAAACATATAATATGTGAATTGCTCAAATTCATGTACATATCTGTATTGCAAAAAGAAAAAGGAAGAAGATAACTGAATCGAACCTGTTGCTGCCTCCTGTAAGCTGGCGCTTGCTGATGCTGCTGTGGGCGTCGGCTACTACTGTCCCTCCTGTACTCTTCCTCATACTACAGACGTGGAGCCCAGCTACGTAAGCAGAGTGGCACACTTACAATTTTTACAGAAAATGTGTACACAAAATGGAAAACCTGGTTGTGCTGATGCTGCTTCCGGCCATCCACCCTCTCCCAATCCCCATCCTCCCTCCTCTCTTGCCTCCCATCCTAAATTCAACCAGAGAATTAAATTATTAAGCACTTATGGGTCTTTTGGGGTAGAGTGGAGCTGTGGAGCAGAAAAACCCAGCTCCACCCCCGTAGTACAAATTTGTGGAGTAGCTCTGCTAACTCCGCTCCGAAAAACAAAGGATTTGGACCGCTTGGAACAGCTCCAGCTCCAAATAAGTTGGACTTGGGAGCCAGAGCTGTGCCAAACGGGCCTTAACTACGCCCCTACTACCATAACACTAACTGCAAACTACCAGAAGAAGATTAACTAAAACCGAATTCCGGTCTGGATTAATGTTCTCCCAGACAAAACAGCAATCGTCACTCACCCGCCTCGAATTCCGATGGTCCGGGCGCTCCTCCGCCTCGCCGCCCTTGTGATCGGAGACCACCTGCCACATCCCCAAAACACTAAGAAGCTTAGACCGACAAACCCAACCAATTACATCCCTCACGATTTCCTTTATCTTCTTCCGCAATCGCGCGAACAGGTGGCGCTCACCTCGGCCCACGTCGACCGCGACCGCTCGTCGCCGCGGCCCTCCTCCTCCTCCCGCGCGGGGCGGTGCCTCCTCGGCGCGTCGTCCTCGCCGCCCCGCTCACCTCGTCCGGCGCCTTCGACGGCGTCGATCGCCACGTTGATCAGCCCCTTGATGAGCCCGTCCATGGCGACCGAGGAACCGCGTCTCTCCCCTCCCTCCGGCTTCGCCCGTGGCCACGGGGCAATGGGCGAGGCGAATAATGGAGTGGGAGATCTGATCGGCTGTTGGGATCTACCTGGATGAGGAGGAGGAGGAGTGGGGGCGGGATGATCGAGTGGTTTAGGGAGGATCTGCATGTGATGTGGGTGATTGCCATTTCGACAATTGGGCTGGCCGGCGGGTGGAGTAATTGCGAGGGTGATGGGGACGGAGAGGCGGTGGCACGGTGGCAGGTTGACTTGTTGCTGCCCTCCCGCCTCTGTTAATTTAACCGCTGCTGCCGACGCCGACGATCCGACGTGTCGTTCCGATGGCCTGTACGCGGTTGCAGCATGCGCTGTACCGGGCCGAACCAGCGCGTAATGGGCCGATTAAGCCCATGAGGTTGGTACGTTGGGCTGATGTAGTAGGAGCGGTTACAGTTTGGGCCTTTTCCTGATTCTTGACGGCATGATGGGCTTGATGGCCCAGTTATGGGTCTCGTGTCTCCAAGTTGTTCATCGTGCCCATGCAACCTTTTCGTTATGTAGGCTTCTACGAAAGTTTCGTAGCCTTAAAATCTTCTTAGCAGAGTAGCAGTACCAGGAGGAAAGTAGCGTCAGTTTCAGATGCTTTTGGTTAGTTAAGAACTTTTCTAGCTCCTTTCAGAAGTCCATACTGCCATACATGGAGCTAACTCCAGGCTTGTTTTTGGCAACTAACGCTAATACTCCGTATGACACTCGTTGCCTTTATAGGCCGATGCTGATGCAGTGATGCTCTCTATCACAACGAGGCCTTGTCGATCGTCCACTCTACGACTCTACAGATTGATTTGGGTCACGGTGATCTCTATATGTTATGCCTGTTTGACTTGCCATTTAGAAATGTTAGTGTATGTTTCCCCTGTTCTGATGAGATCATTTCTGGCGAGTTGCATCAGAGGAATTCTACTTTACCTTATCTGTTTTCTTTATTAAATTTGGAACGCCATACACTTGATTCCTGTAAACCATGAGCTCATGTGGCTAACTGGCTATCTCTAATATGCATTTGACTTTCCAACAGAGTTGCGCTAGGTTTATATTAACCGTACCAGTTAAATATTAGTCCAGTACTCCAGTGTAACCAATAGAATTTCTTTAATACTGATAGAAAACCCAGCTAATTTAGGACAATTTGAATTTGCTAATGGATGATGAATTGTTAACTGAGTTTATGTTAATTACTTGAGTATACAAACGAATAAATTAATATTACAAAAAATGCACTTTTAAAAAATGTTTTTAAGAAATATAGGTGAGGAAAGTTTTTTTTTAGAAAAATCTTATCGTTTGCTACGTGCTCTTTATAATCAACATTATAATCTCAAAAGAAGGGCATTTAATGGTACGACTTCAGTTCCTTTTTTTTATACTGATGCAGAGGCTTTATCACAATACTGTGTCGCGCATTGTTCATTCTACTACAAACCGTTGCAACCGGCTGTACTCCACCAATATTCTAGGAAGAATAATACCCCCCAAACAAAAAAAAAAACTACAGTCAATGGGAAATCTTAATTGAAAAATGAGATGGATGCACCGGATTTCTTAACTTAATTACCTGGGTTTCGTAATAGCTACAGATTGATTGGGGGCTCGAGTGCTCGACGATCTCTAGCCTATGCTATTTGACTTTCGATTTGGATATACAGAGTCATTGTTCATGTCCAACTTCTGATCATATCATTTTCTGATTATATCATTTCTGGCAAGTAGCCTCATAAGAATGCTACTTTACCTTATCTATTTCTTAGTATTAAATTTCGGAACACCATACACTGAACAGGCATGAGTTCATGCGGCCAACTCTATTATGAATTTGACTTTCCAAAAACAATGAATTAATTTGCAATTAAATATGCCCCCTAAATTTTAGTCAGAAAAAAGCTGGATACCAGGAGTACAATTTTTTCCTTTATAATTATATCAGGACTAACTTGACATCAATTGAATTAAGAGTGACGTGGAACCACCAAGTGAGGTGGAACGCGGTTGAGTGCACATGCACGATAACTATATTTGCACAGTTAAAATTTAGTTGAGTATAACACATAGAGGGGGTGTTCGGTAGTACCAATTGTGACTGAAAGCGGGGCAGTAACTATAATACCAGAGCAAAGATATATATCTACGGTGTCAGCCGCACTACTACGGCTGTGTAGCAGCAGCTTAACACAGTGAAACACCTCCAAAACTCTTAGCCCCATCGGTTGGCCTAATAATTCAAAGCAAAAACCAAATTTTAAAATTTTGAATTTGATTTTAAAATATTTTGAACTTAATTTCTTTTTAGCGTTGGCTTTTAATCACTATGAACAAATATATAAAATTTTTACCTATAAATTAATTTTTATTCTCTAATAAGCTATTTTGGCTTATTAGAAAATATGGACAACTGATAAGGCTCTTTTTTCTATTATTATTATAGAAAGATGCACACTACACTCGTGTGCCTCAGGAATAAGAGGAGCAACACACGTCCAGATGCCAACGATAAATCTCTGGTCTCGCTAAATTATTGAATACGGTGAATAAATTTATACAAACTGCAACTCCAATATCACATTTTCTTTCTCTTTTCCACCCATAAAATTCTCTTCACTTCTAACGTAGAAAAATTCCAGCTCATTTAATGATATCACTTCACTATCTCTTTTGTCATGCTTTAAATCGTGTGCCGATTCGTGGAGACGGGTATGAGTATGACAACCAATGCCATATATTCCATACCTCAGTCGCATGATACTACTACTAGTACTATTTACACGAAATCAAGCGATACTGAATCTGTTGCATCTGTAGCAATCATGCGACTAGGTACATGAGGTTTGCATTTGCGTACACGAACTCCTCAAATATTGCGAATGCTTGTACTACGACTCTAGATCACACAAATTAAGATCGCGTAGATTGAAACTGGACAAGCAGTACATGTACAAAATCCGAGCATCCGACCACGGAAAGAGGGGAAAGAAAATTGCAAAGCCATGGGGCACACTCCCATCACCAGTTTATTCCTGTATTTCCACACGTCGCGATCCCTCACCCAACCATGCAAAAGTCAAGTGCACGGGAGGAAGAAGAAGAAGAAGAGGAGGTTGCTGCAGGTGCAGGGTCCAAACGCCAACCCCTCGTTGCTCTTGGAAAAAAAAATCGCACATCACTGACCGACCCCGCCATTTTCGTCGCCGTCCGTTCCCCTTGTACTGCACCTCTGAAAATTCTCCCCCCCTTCTCTTTTTTGTACTTCTCCCCCGCATCCACACGTGTACTGGATACGTCGTGCAGAGGGGGTGCAGTACAGTGAACCGAGCTGCTTCTCTCGTTCAGTCGTTCCCCGCAGTTGACGCCTATTTAATTGACCCGCCTGCCGCCTCCTCTCGTTCCCATCCCCGGTGTGGTGGCGTTCGTCTGATCGTCGTCTCCGAGCGGTGCTGCTGTTTTCGCAGGGAGGACAGTACAGGTGAGAGGTTTCTGCATGCGGTGCTCGTTACAATTTGGTGTTGGATTGTGCTTTTGCTGCCTTTCTGGTTTCTGCTCGTGATTTGTGGTTCTTTTGTTCGTCGCCTTGTTGGCCTCTGTCATTACTGACCCCCGTGGAGCAGAGTGGCAGATGGCCAAATGCCTCTGGCTTTGCTAGAAGCCAATTTTATAACTAATCCTGCCCGTTTCAATTCAACGGCGCTTGTACTCTTCTGTCTAATGCAAGGGCGCTGGGCGCACATGGATGGGTTGTTGGATTGTGTCGCCCTGGTACGCGTAAACAAATGTGCTCACGATTACATCTCTCCCCTGCAGCCGCCGCGGCCACCGGTGCCGCCGCCGACGTCTCGGAGCTCGAGCTGCTAGTCCCCAGGGGGGGCGCCTCGTCGGGTGCGGCCGGCAGCATGGACCGCCACGCGCTGGGCGGCGGTGGCGCGCTGGAGATCGAGAAGACGCCGGAGGCGGCGGAGGACATGGAGTCGGAGCCCGCGCTGGCGGCGGCGCGCGAGGCGGAGCGCGTCCCGCCGTGGCGGGAGCAGGTGACCGCCCGCGGGATGGTGGCGGCGCTGCTGATCGGCGTGGTGTACACGGTGATCGTGATGAAGCTGAGCCTCACCACGGGGCTCATCCCCACGCTCAACGTCTCCGCCGCGCTGCTCGCCTTCCTCGCGCTCCGGGGATGGACGCACGCGCTCGACCGCCTCGGCATTGCCTCCCGCCCCTTCACCCGCCAGGAGAACACCGTCATCCAGACCTGCGCCGTCGCCTGCTACACCATCGGCTACGGCGGTAGCTCTCCTGTCTCCCCTCCCCTCTCATCACCCCGGCCAATCTTGGCGTCTCGTTGCGCTAACCGCGTCGCGCGTTCGCGTGGAGCACAGGTGGATTCGGGTCGTTCTTGCTGGGGCTGAACAAGAAGACGTACGAGCTGTCCGGCGCGAGCACGCCGGGGAACGTGCCGGGGAGCTACAAGGAGCCCGGGATCGGGTGGATGACGGGGTTCCTCCTCTCCACCAGCTTCGTGGGGCTCCTCACCTTGCTCCCTCTCCGAAAGGTACACTACTGACTCCCTTTGCTCTTCTTTGATTTTCCCCTTTCCATGCCGTACCTTTCAGCGTTTACCGTTTCTGACAGATTCCCTGAATTTTCCGAGATTGATCTTTACTGTCATACGTTCTGAAAAAAATGGCATTGGTTGTACGATCGTTCAGCATCAGAGTTGCAATCGTTGACCACGATTAACAAACATTAACCATCGTTTTCTCCTTTTCTCACTTATTAAGGACCTGTTGTGTCTTTCAGTTATGGTTTGGAGTGCTACAGTACACTACTGATAAAGTCTATTCTACACGTTTATTGTGTCCTTCAGTCTTTTTTTTTCTGAACAAAAAGTGGGCTAATTATCGCAATCATGCAAAAATGAAGGAATCTGATAAAAACCGATATTTTGCAGGTGCTGGTCATCGACTACAAGCTAACATATCCAAGTGGGACAGCGACTGCTGTTCTCATAAACGGGTTTCACACGCCTCAAGGAGATAAGAATGCGAAGTAAGCTCTTTATTTCAGATTTCAGCCAAGTGCTGATGAAATCATGATTGAGCCGACCAAAAACGCTGCAGAAATAGTTGGGATTCACTGACTTGATTCAATGGTTTCCCCTCAATGCCAGAAAGCAAGTCCGTGGATTCCTCAGGTATTTCGGCATCAGCTTCTTGTGGAGCTTCTTCCAGTGGTTCTACACCGGCGGTGACGTCTGCGGATTCCTCCAGTTCCCTACCTTTGGGCTGAAAGCTTGGAAACATACGTAATTTTTTTACTGTTTCCATACAATTTTTATTTACTGTTTCTTTTTCACTGATCATTGTATGCTTCAGTGGTAAAGCCGCAACAAAAACAACTTTTTGCTGAGTAATTTCTTCCATCACCAGATTTTTCTTCGACTTCAGTCTCACGTATGTTGGTGCCGGGATGATCTGTTCTCACCTTGTCAACCTCTCTCTCTTGTTCGGCGCGATCCTCTCCTGGGGAATAATGTGGCCGCTCATCGGCAAGCAGAAGGGGAATTGGTACTCTGCTAAGGCATCTGAAAGTAGCATGTCGGGCCTGTTCGGTTACAAGGTGTGTTCATCAGTTCACCTGTCCCAATAATGGTACATTTGTAGTACTACTAGACTAGTTCAGGCAGCACAATATATACACATTTCCTAGCTTTTTTTTTTTTTGAAAAAAAAAAACTCAACATCGCTACCTGTGCAGTCCTTCATCTGCATTGCACTTCTCGTTGGAGATGGCTTCTACAACTTCGTCAAAGTGATCGTTGTCACTCTCAAGAGCGTACGCGAAAGATCAAGGCGCAGGGGTCTTAACAACAGAGGTAAATGCACCGTAAAAAAAGATTTAGATCGCCTCGCGTATTTTCAGTTCAGGCTGAAGCTTACAGGAGTAGTTCATTACGCATTTGCAGTGGCGGACGCGGACACCATGGCGATCGACGACATGCAGCGGAACGAGGTGTTCAACCGGGACAACATCCCGACCTGGATGGCGTACACCGGGTACACGCTGCTCAGCGTCATCGCCGTGGTCCTCATCCCGGTGATGTTCCGGCAGGTGAAGTGGTACTACGTGATCATCGCGTACCTGCTGGCGCCGGCGCTGGGGTTCTGCAACGCCTACGGCACGGGGCTCACCGACATGAACATGGGGTACAACTACGGCAAGATCGCGCTCTTCATCTTCGCGGCGTGGGCCGGGAAGGACGACGGCGTGGTGGCCGGGCTCGTCGGGTGCGGGCTGGTGAAGCAGCTGGTGCTCATCTCCGCCGACCTGATGCACGACTTCAAGACGGGCCACCTGACGCTGACCTCGCCGCGGTCGATGCTGGTCGGGCAGGTGGTGGGCACGCTGATGGGGTGCGTCGTCGCGCCGCTCACCTTCTTCCTCTTCTACAAGGCGTTCGACGTCGGCGACCCCAACGGGTACTGGAAGGCGCCGTACGCGCTCATCTACCGGAACATGGCCATCATCGGCGTGGAGGGGTTCTCGGCGCTGCCGAGGCACTGCCTGCAGCTGTGCGCGGGGTTCTTCGCGTTCGCGGTGCTCGCCAACCTGGCGCGGGACTTCCTGCCGCGCAGGTACGGGCGGTACATGCCGCTGCCCATGGCCATGGCCGTGCCGTTCCTCGTCGGCGCCAGCTTCGCCATCGACATGTGCGCCGGCAGCCTCGTGGTGTTCCTCTGGCACAGGTTCGACGGCAAGAGGGCCGCGCTGCTCGTGCCGGCCGTCGCGTCCGGCCTCATCTGCGGCGACGGGATTTGGACGTTCCCTTCGTCGCTGCTCGCGCTGGCCAAGGTCAAGCCACCCATCTGCATGAAGTTCATACCGGGAAACTAGCCAATGCATCGCTGTAATTTACAGCGTCAATGCAGACGTATAGATCGTAAAAAAAGAGATCGTATAGACGTATAGCGTCAATGCAGAAACACTAGAAAAGAGATCGTGTATCGAGCGTTTTGGACTTAGATTTAAGATTTAGGCGCAGCGAGAGGAAGAACGGGTGTAGCTATGACGGATAAATCCCCAAAAGCAGAAATGCTGTTCATAGGGGTTGGGGTTCTGTACTGTGTATATCAGTTGAGAAGAAAATTAGATGAAAACACAACAATTAGTTGTGCTTATTGTCAAGTGCTACGATACTGAAACACAGTCGAGGACAAGTGCTAGCACAGTAGCGTCGTCGTGCCATATCTGGCGAGAGAAATATTGGCATCTCGGCGTGCCGTGCCAGTTCCCGTCAGCCCATCATGTCCGCATCAGCGACGATCCCTTTTTCGATCGCATTTGCCCACCGTTGCGGTTCCCTCAACTTATCACCAACAGATTCTCCGGCTCGCACCACAAGTTCTTTTTTTGTGAAGGTTGGCACATTGCCTTTTTCCCTTTCGTGGCAATCTCACCGTCACTACTTCCACAAACAGGGTACTTAACTCGCTGACACAAACACGATGAACTGGACACTCATTGACGCTACGACCTTTTAAGACTTTTAGCTCTTTTTGGTTCCACTGCATGTCACCTCCGAGCTTGGCCTGCACTGATTTGTTACATCCCTCTGAAGACTGAAGCATAATAGTGAAAAAAGGTTGCGGATGTTTATCATCGAGAGATCAATAATTCAAATTCAATATGGTGCGTTTCAACGCGAAGTTTGCATCAGCTTTTCGTCAGTAGAGGTTTTGTGGGTGTAACTGTCACTCTGTCAGATAGGCTATTCCGTTGCCAAGGCCGGATAGGTTCGCTGAATAATTGGATGGATGAATTATACGATGATGAGAAGGAATAAAAATCTCGGCCATTAGTCGTGCTCCACTTTGGTTCGCGCCTGCAACCCACGCGAACATTGGCGGATGGAAACGATAGAAACACGTGCGTTCAGGTTACTGGCGCTTCGGTTCAGAGCATCCATCCACAGACAGATTGAAGAGCGCTGCTGACTGTTGCTGTTTTTTTTTCCTTTCTTCAGAAGAAGATGGTCGCCTGTTGTTTCTGCAGCAGAAACCACTAGCTGATTAAATCTGTCCTACAGATCTTCGAAAAGACTGAATCTTTTGTCTGGTTTTGTTAATCCACCACTAAAGAACGGGTTTATTAGCGGGAACCAAAGAATGTTTCCGCTTTTAGGATTCTCAAACCATTGTAAACAGAACAGCATAGTGATTAGTAGATGAGTTGAATGAGGCTCGCGGTAGTGACGATGGAACCAACACTCTCCTCCGTCGAGGGAGAAGAGAAAGTTACGGGGACGACGACGGAGGTGAGGAGGGGGTGAGCACCTGAGTAAGGAAATCACGCACCCAATTCGACCAATCTTTAGAGGCGAGCGGCGTCCCCTACGATGGCCGGCGTGAAAGCGCTAGGAGTCATTGCGATAATTAGATTAATCATGCACATAAGTACACATAGACCCGGTACATCTCTATCTCTACAATCTATTTATAGAAACAGAATCGAGAGAGAATCAGAGAAAAAGGGTAGGAGATAGGAATACAAAACTATATCTCTAACACCCCGATGAAACTAGAAGGGAAATAACACAGAGCTAGGAAGACCCCTTGATGAAGATGTTAGCGTAAAGTCAGCACATGAATAACCCGAACAGTACCAAGAACGACTTTGTCCCGAAACCCTAACAATTCCGGGCTCCAGCTATAGGCGGTGGGCTTCAGTAAGAAACAATTCCGTCCGCATCAAAGCAAAGTTCAGAGCTCTGTTTCCTGGTCGTCGTGGTTGGAATGTTGGATATCAGCTTTACTGACGAATAATCTCCATTGCTCGTGCCCTTGCGTCCGTCTGCATCTGACTGCTACGGATTGGAATTTGGAAGAATCATGAAGCTTTCTTCCTTGCATTGCAGGGCAGTAGGGCATGCGAGAATCGTGATATGATGCTTCACTGACGCGGTCGATATGGTTTCAGGTCGGTCTGGTGGTTGGCATCTCTTTGTTGACTGTTGAACATTTGTGGAAAATATCAGGTTGGTTAACGCCAGAGTTCAGGTTCTTCGTAGTACAAATGTACAATCGACAGTACAAAAGCAATTCAGTACTAAAAAACTTGCAAAAAAATACCAATCATAGTGAGGTTACTCGACTGTCCAAGAATATGCAAGCACTTGTAATGGCCACAGCCTAACTTTGGACTATGCAAAGGTCCACGTTTACTGACAAGTAATGCTTGTCAACTTCAACTACGAATACCTGCAGGCACCTGGTACGCTAATTTAATAAAGTAATCACACGAAGACTATAGTACACGATCGTCCAAATTGAAGTAGTAGTACAATGTACTATACCATTATACTCCCTCCGTCCCAAAATATAACAACTTTTAACTCTCAAGATTTATCCAAAAATATAACTTTTTCACCAACATTCTCTTCTCAACCAATCACAACCCTCCACCATTCACTTTTTCCATCTTAACCAATCACAACCCTACATCAATCACTTATATCTACTTTCTTAATAACCATGTTCAACTTTAAAAATGGTTATATTCTGGGACGGAGGTAGTACCTCTGATTACTCCTTGCAGTACATTCTGTACTGCAGCAGCCTTCTCAAAACTTCAGAGAATGGCATTGTGCTCAACGGAAAGTGACCCAACTAAGCACCTAACACCACCAGGAAAAATTCCAGGCCATGAAATGTGCTCTGCTTTCCTCACGCCTGCATGGCTGCTGCCCACGCAAAAGAACAACGTGTGGAAAGGGAGAAATTCTCGTGGGCATTGCTTGAAGTATACTATCCATGAAAGTTACTAGGGCCACAGCCTATTGGTGAAGTGGTGCATGTACGACCTGAGATTTGCGAATGATGTTGCCTGGTACTTCTGCATCAGAAACCACCAGAAGCTAGTAGATTGTTTAAATTAGTCCATCAGGTGTTCGAAAAGGCTAAGCTTTCGTTTTTTTTTAATTGATCCATCACCAAAGGCATACATTTTGCTTTTAGCATTCAGAGCATGATACGCAAAATAGAATGGCAGAGCTTTAATTTGTGCTCCAAATCTTCGACAAGGTCAGAGCTTTTGATTGTTTAATCCGTGATGATCAAAGAAGAAGGTGCTGCAGTCGATGCAATCAGCATTGTTCTCCTTTTGCTTGTCGCCGGATATTGGATAGTGTAGGTACTTTTGATTATATAAAGAAAGGAAAGAACATTGAGCACCTATAAAATTCAGGAATAAATTCACTTCGTGACCCTCAAAGGTGATCGAAATCTAATCCGTGACTCTAAACCACAAAACCGGTTATCTCGACCCCCAACTCTTAAAACCGGTGCAATTTGACTCCCTCGACGGTTTTGGAGGGCGGTTTCACCAACATGACGCCTACGTGGCAGTATTAACTCGGTCTTCTTTCCACATGGTGTTGGCGTGGCGCTTAGGTAGCATTAGAAATAAAAAATTCGTGTGGGACCCATTTGTTACTCACACACAAATATATTGTGGGACCCACTGTGGGGCCCACATGTCATCCTCTCTCTACCTTCTTCATCCTCCCCTATCTCTCTTTCCCTCCGCGAGCATGGGATAGGGCCACTGGCGGCGGCGGCGGTGGGCGAGAGGGCGGGCGGGCGACGGCCGGAGAAGGGGCCAGATCTTCGGCGGCAGCGGACAGAGGCCGGAGCAGCGGTGGCCAGCGCCTACTCCAACCCCATCCACAACCTCCTCCGCCCTTCCCGCGGCGTCGTTGTCGGCGCCGGCGTTAGTGACCCCATCTCTCTCCCTCTCATTCCTTCTCCACATGGTACAGCGACGAGGAGCGGCCACGCCTACTCCCTCGAGCTCTGCTGCCGCCGCTCCGGCCCCTGTCAGCCGCCGTTGCCAAACCCGACCCCCGTCTGTCGCTACTGCTCCCGTGAAGAGAAAACGGGGGAGAAAGAGATGAGGGAGGGAGAGAGAGAGAGGGAGGAGGAAGATCTGGCCCCGCCGCCGTCGCCGCCCTAGTGTCGCCTGCCTGCCGCCGCCGCTTGCCCTAATGTGCCGGCCTCCCTCGACCGCCGCCGCTTGTGAAGGGAAGATAACACTTGAGAATGGAAGAGAGAGAGAGAAAGGATGGCATATGGGCCCTACATGTTAGTGGGTCCCACAATATATTTTTTATGAGAATGACAAATGAGTCCCACATACATTTTTTATTTCTAACGCCACCTAAGCGCCATATCAACGCCACGTGGAAAGAAGACCGAGTCAATACTGCCACGTAAGCGCCACATCAGCGAAACCGCCTAGAGAGTCAAATTGCACCGGTTTTAAGAGTTAGGGGGTCGAGATATCCGGTTTTGTGGTTTAGGATCACGGATTAAATTTTGATCACTTTTGAGGGTCACGAAGTGAACTTATTCCTAAAATTCATATTCTCACTAGCTTGGGCTAATGCGCTAGGTCGATGCTTACAATTTCATAAAGGGAGTACCTGTACATCTTTCGAAAGATTTTTATGATCGTATCACACAGTTTTTTAATCTTTGGATTAAAATCCGATAGACACAGTAAAAGGCAAAAAGCAACTAAGAAACACCATAATGGACACTAAATTACCATATCTTCAAGAAAAAAACCAAATCCAATATAAATTTTAAAACTTACATGCGAAGATTCAAAAATTACACTGTAACTTATAAAAGTTACAATGTAAGTTTCATAAATTACACTGTAACTTACAAGAAAATGCACTGTAAATTTAAGTGAGAAAATCGAGTGAGAGATTAGAAAAAAATCTTTCGAGTGAGATATAGCAAAATCGAGGTAGTAAGGGCTGAGCTTGACTACTCTGATCATGTAACGTCCCACTTTTTGCAAAACGTTAAAAACCTAAATTAATAAAAACCAATTGAAGTCGTACTATGGATCTCAATTCAAATATCTCCTTATTCCCTCTCGTCGATATAAAAAATCAACACCCCAGCATTTCATGTTCCGAATCAAGTCTCAAAAAGTCAAATTCCGAAATTCGATCCTCCCTCGTAATTCTTGCCAAATATTCCTCCCAATTCTAAGAATGTCACATTTCTCACTTTGACTTCTTTTGTTGAATCCTTTATATTTTTGGGTTCACATATCAAACTTGAAACACATCCCAATTCAATTCCAACATCAAATCCTTCTCCCTCAAAACCCTACAGAAAGTCTAGTTCCCCTCCTTCCTCTTTGGGCTGTTTCTTCTTGGCCGGCCCAACCCACTCCTTCCTCTCCCCGCCTGGGCCATGCGCCACTCCTCTCGGTCCAGCCAAGCAGCAGCCCACCTCACCCTTGCACGCATGCGCACGTGCCGTGGGGGAGCGCCGTCTCGCCGCCTTGCTCTCTCCTTTTGTCGCCGCATGTGGTGTTGGGTGTTAGTTCGTTGGTTTTCGCCGCCTCAGCTTCTGCTATTGCTGTTGCTGCTTCATGTCATCTGCTGCATTCTCTGGTTTGCCCAAGAGTTGCAACTTAAGTTAACGTAAATAAGTTCTCTATTTTATTTAATTTAAAGAATGCGATGATTTATAATTGTTACTGTGGATACCAACGCTTTATCCTGGGACTGTGTAACATACCGAAAATTAACCATTTTCTAATCTTGCATCATGCCACTTTTTATGTTCTTAATAATTTTATAAACCTAGGAAAATATAATTAGAGGGACCTTCTAAAACTAACTTGCATAAAATCCTTCTCTGGTATTTAATTTCTTTTGTGTTTTTCATTTAAAAATATATTTGGCTAAATTGAGGTATTTCTTGATTTGGTTTTAATTTAAAACCTTTTTTCAACTAAAATTCTTTTATTCAAATTTAGTTTGAAAACCCTTTCTATTTTTATGAATTATGGTCCAAGAAATTCCCCACTATTGCCCTAGAACCTAAACCAAGTAATTCCGATTTTAATTGGAATTAATTGTGGACCCATCCTTTGATTATAAACCTATCCTAATTCCCTTTCCAAATTTCAAATTTCTATTTTGATCTAGACTCCCATTCCAGTTCCTATAATCTAAGACTTCTCGGCACAAGAATAGATATATTATAAATATTAGAATGATTGCTCTTGTGCTAAGAAGAATATATTTCCCTCTTCCAAATTAATTCCCTATTTAACCACAAATAATTCTCCTATCCAAATCTCTTCCAAATTTAAAGTCTAACCATCCAAATCCCATTCAAAATGTAGAAAAACATTTATTTTCAGTTTGGGCCAAAGTCCTTCACTTTCTCCCTTGGCCCATCTCCTTTTACCCTTCCTTGTTGTGCCAGCCCAACTTTGGCACGCGGCCCAGTCGGCCCAACCAAACTCCAGCCGTGCCGCTCCTCTCTTCTCCCTGTTCGGTGGGCGCCGCCGCCGCTATCACGCGCCGCCACCACCGCCGTGCACGGCTCTGCTTGCAGCTCTGCCGACCGCCAACGTCCTGCCGTCGCCGCTAAGGCATCGCCGCCGACGTCATCTGCCACCTCACGCCGCCGACGTCAGCCTTTGGAGCAAACCGCCATCTCCAACCAATCACAAGCCACAGCCGGCGCCGTCGTCTTCCTTCTCACGTCGCCGCCACCAAGACCAACTCCATCTTCTCCTCTACAACCGACCTTCAAAACCGACGTCCGACGCCTATAAATAGAAGGCCAGCCCTCCCCTTTTCTCCACATATGAGCCGAGCTCCTCGAGCTCTCTCTCTCCTGTTATGTCTAGCCACCACCGGCCACCGTCGATATCCCTTACCGGAGCGTTGTTGGCCAAGCCCTTGCGCCATCGGGTTTGCCTAGACGAGGCGAATCCATTTCACCCCTTTCCCCTTTCCCTTCCCCTTTGAAACAAACCATCACAGCCACTTCCTCTTGTTGCCGGAGCAAGCTATTGCCGTCGCCGTTCCGGTCTCCTCCCTAAGACCCTAACCCTCTCTACCGGAAACCACCCTCCCCGGGTGCGCGTCGCTCGGGAACATGTTTTGCCGCCGACGTCGCAGCCTCTCAACCACCAGAGTACCGGCGCCCCTCCTCTCCCTCCTCTCAACTCACTCGGCAACAGAAAAGAGGAAGAGAACGGGAGGAAGAAGAAGGAAGAAGAAAGAGAGAAGAAAAGGAAAAGGAAAACTGACAGGTGGGCCCCTACAGTACTATTTCACATTTTCTAGATTTGATTCAAAATCCAAACTTTAGAAGCCCATATCTCCTGAACCGTAGATCCGATTCCGATGAAACTTGGACCTAAATTCATCTAAATTCAAAAGATATATTTTGATACCCAATTTGTTATTTTATAATTTTATTTGAATTTATTCAAATATTGTTTGAATTTATATTTGCCTTTTTAAATATTTTCTTCCGTCCCAAATTACCCTTTAGCCATTAAAAAGCCGCCGGTTGAAACTTTACGCCTTCCATGGGGACGTTCGCGGTCTACTAGCCCCGACGTCGAACCGTTGGTTGTAAAGCCCGGCAAAACCCAAACCCAAGGTCGAAGTGCTGCTCCTGGCACCTTACACCTCGACGCGTATAACGGTCGGAGCTTCACTATTCCCACGACCTCCACAGCACGTCACACAATTAGCTCTCGGGCTCTGTGTGATCTTAGCTGCTCCGCCGCCACTCACGGTTGTCGGAGTAACACTTTCGCCCCACTGAATTAACCTGCACCCACCTCCTAGCCGTTATACTGTCCATCGACACCGGCTAGAGAAGACACCAAATCTAATCGTTATGCTGTTCAACACTAGCATCGACTAGCACACAACCAAATCCTAGCTGACACCTTACTAGATAAATCCCACCCGTCATCCAAATTCCACACCCACCAGTATCGCCTATCCATCCTACTCTCAGCCACCTACTCTCTAACTACCTAGAACCTATATATAAAATATAGAGCTAGCCGATATATTGCCCTATCCCCAATCGGCCTAAATATAACCAAATCCTAGGTATTATACTACCTAAACCTGCCACCAGCCATTATTAGCCACATACTCACTTAACCAGTTATTTCTCTTACTCTCCAAACAACCAAAGCCCACTCATGAAATATAAGCGACATTAGTTGCTTGATCCCCTCTCCACCTTAGCCTCCAACCCTCTAAAACCTCCACATAAAATATTAGCCAATAATCCCTATACCTTATAAAGGAGATATTTATACCCCAAACCCAGCCTTTCTTGCCCTTCATCGCTTTCTTATTATTTTGTGATTTTTATTGAATTTGGTTCTTTCTCTTCTTTAGTAGAGTCTATTTTGGATGGCAGCCTGTGATATTTCAAGGATCGGATAATCAGGTTGCCTATCTTGGATTTATTTGCGTTGGAGCAAGGCAAGTTATTATTCCTCCCCTTTGAGCATAATAATCCTATATTCTATATCTCCGGTATCTTATGCATTAGCCATACATGATTTCGAATGCATAACCTGAATATATAGCAAACCAGATATATGCTAGATTTTGCTTAGCCATGCCTAGTTAGATTGCATAAAATATAATAAACTTAGATTGGAACAATACGGTAGAAATGGTTGATTTCCGGGTGGCTAGTACTGTTCCAACCGACATAAAATTGCCAAGTACATGTGAAGAACATACGAGTACGACCGCAATTCTCGTATGGGCATAGACCTAGCTGATTAAGTTATCTAGAAAAGGTGGTACCTCTGTATAGTGGTTCTTCTTAAGTCCTCGCGCAGGAGGCAAACTTACGCCGAGCAGGGCGATTGTAATATTTACCGAGGTGCATGTAAATATTTGAGATAAATTGTGATATCACAAACTGTGTGTGTATTGTGAATACCTTGGTATAAACATGGTTGAATCAAATGGTCACAAGTGTTGATCTCGACTCAAGCTTGACCCCAAGTTGGATGCGCAAGGCAAATGTATAATGGAGCTAAGAATGTTTTCTTAGTCTTTTCCCGGTCTTGGTGTTTGGTGTAGACCGGATTTGCTAGATAGGCGCCGTACTATCAAGAGGGGTCTATGAAGCGAGCTTGTGGATGATCTTGTGCCATATTAGTTCATATGCATGTAGGTGTATTTGGTGGGCTTGTCTAGCCAAGTATGGTGAGTTTTCTCAAGTCCTAAACAAAGAGAGATGTGGGCAAATCCTATAGGTTTGGGTAGCCTCATGTGGTTATGTCCGGTGGAGTATCCTTTGGAGTGTGAGCCCTTTCTCCCAGAGAAAAGTTGTGTTTCTTGGATGGATTGTTCATGGGTTGGATAGCCCTTTGAATAAGCTTTCCATAGAGTCCAAGAACGCCAAATTCCGAGACCCGAGTCAAGAGATATCGCCGTTTTATTAACGGTCGGTTGAGCTGAAAAGTGACCTGCGGTCTGACCGTGGGCCTTAGGCCGGTCTGACCAGGCCTGTTAGCCGGTCTGACCGGCGTGGTAAAGCCGGTCTGACCGGCCCACTGGTCTGTTGCACTGGTTTGGTTTTTGGTGGCGATACAAAGCCGCCAGAGCCGCAACCGGTCAGACCGAGCCGACGGCGGTCTGACCGAGCCGTTGACGGTCTGACCGGCCACTACACTGCGGTCAGACCGACCAGGTTGAGTGGGCTCAATGATTGCCCTGTAACGGCTAGCTTTCTAGCCGTTACAAAGTAGTCCGGTCTGACCGGCCTCACAACGGCGGTCTGACCGGCAGGGCACAGAGTTGGGGATTTCGGTTCCAACGACTAGTTTTGGTGGTTGGGGGTATATATACCCACTCCCCAGCAGCAAGGGTAAGGTTTTGGCACTCCATTGCATTATCTTGAACCCTTGCAAGAGCTCTCACACCCTTGTGCACTTTGTTTATCTAGTGAGGTGTTAGAGAGTGAGTTAAGCCAATCCAAGTGCATTGCTTCATTGTTATAGCTAGTGTGACACTTGATCATCCTCGGCAAGCATCCTAGACTTGTTACTCTTGGAGGTTGCCGCCTCCTAGACGGCTTGTATAGGTGTTGCTCGGTGACCTCTCCGAGGAGATTGTGGAGGAGGCCCGGTGCCGTTTGTGAGTGGTTTGGAGTTCACCACCTTCGGAGTGAAGGAAGAACTACCCCGAGTGATCGAGGCTTGGGTAGTCCTCTCCGTGGGCCGGCTCCCGCCTTGCCCACCCCTTGACGAAGGGGGCGTGCGGTGGTTTCGTGGTTGAGCGGTGGAGTTGGGCTCGCCTCAACGGGGATTAGGAAACTGGCGAGTTTCCGAACCTCGGTGAAAAATTCCTTGTCTGTTGTCTCATTTATTTGTTGCATTTACATTTGTGCTATTTACATTCATAGAGACATATTTGAGCCCATATCACCTAGGTTTGCAAAACTTAACTTAGTTGCTTAGTTAACCCTTGCACCTTACCTTGCCTAGCAACTTAGGTTAGTTTTGTTTAAGTGCCATTAAGTTTTAAAACCGCCTATTCACCCCCCCTCTAGTCGGCCTCCTTGATCCTACAAGTTGTATCAGAGCTTGGTCTCTCATTTTGTGGACTTAACTATTCCGAGAGAAAAGGATGGCTTCTAGAGATATAGTACACACGGGTGGTGACCCTCCTATGTTTGATGGCACAAATTATGCACAATGGAAAATCCACATGATTTCTTATTTTACGGCCATGAGCCCAAAAATATGGTGGATTGTAGATGTGGGCTTTTCTCATGCTTTGGATGACCATGCTCCAACAAGTGGGCAAGATAAATGCCTACATCTCGATGCTCAAGCTACTAATGCTTTATTTTGTGGTTTGAGTGATGACATGTTTAATGAAGTATGCAATCTCAAGAGTGCACATGCTATGTGGGTAAAGCTTAAAGAAAAATATGAAGTGCCCACACTTGTTGAGAATGGTTGCACACAAGAATCGATGTCGGGTGAAGACTCCACCTCCTCAAGTGATGATGAGGAGCTCCCAATACCATCCACATCACCTCATTGCTTAATGACAAATTGTAAGAATGAGGTAAAGAATGATTCTCTCGATAGTATTATTGAAAATACTTGTGTTGTTGATGATGGTGGTGATGATGATGAACCTTCATATGATGATCTTTTTAACATTCTTAGGGAGGCTAGTAAATACATTGCCAAAGAGAAGAAGAAAAAATCAAATTTTAGAGAAAACTCTTCTCTCTTTGAAAGACTCAAATGTGGAGCTAATAAATTCTTATAAGGAACTTTGTGATTCTTATAAGAAGATAAAAGAAGCTTATGAGTCTCTTCTCATTGGAAATGCATTTAGTAAGCCAAAGGTGGACATAGGCATCACATGTAATTTAATTGATGATGATATGCCATGTGTAGCTAGCTCATGTAGTACATCTAAGGCTAGTGTGTCCACCTCTTGTGATGACTTGTTAGATGTACCTTGTAGCTCAAGCATAGATGAAAATTCTTGTTCTTCCTCCTCTATGTATATTGTTGCTAACCTTGTAGAGGAAAACAAGCAATTACAAGCCCAAGTCAAAGATTTAAAAGAAGACTTGGATAGAAGCTACAAAGGGAAGAACACACTTGACGAAATCCTAAGCAAGCAAAAGAGCACAAATGACAAGTGTGGACTTGGCTTTCATCGCAAGGAGAATGCTAAGAAGACAAGACACATGCCTAGATATGCAAGGAAGCATGCATACTTAAGAAATGATGGAAAGAAAAATGTGAGTAAGAACCATCCTCACATTACATGTTTTGGTTGTCATGAGAAGGGACACTTTGCCTCCGTGTGCGCAAACATGAAGGATGAGAAGTGCAACTTCAAATTGAGGCAAACCGGCAAGAAGCAAGACAAAACGACAAGTCATAGAGGTCAAAACCTAACTTGCTACAATTGCCGCAAAAAGGGACATATTGGTAAAAATTGTCCCATAGGTAATACTCCTAAGCCTAATATTATTTTTGATGATTATGTGCTTAGGAAAAATAGGCAAGGCAATGTGTTTGCTAGATATGTTGGTTTACCTAGACTTGCACCTAGAAGGAGGACCATTTGGGTGCCTCGTATTTTGGTAACTAACATTGATGGACCCAATTTTGTTGGGGACCAAAATGTGCCAAAATGAGAATATAGGTACATGAGAGGCATTGGAGTTTTGGCCTATGCGAGAAAATGTGATTCTCACCAAGTTCAAGAATTGGAGCCAATAATGAGGATGGAGAATTCACATCAAGGACCAATGCCATCTCGGTAACATGCTTTTGGTTTGTAATTTTTTTATATAGCCTTGTGTATGTTGCATTGCATTTTCATAGTTCCAAAATTAAATTTCCTCTTCTTATGAACATCATCATAAATGCATGTTGAGCATAATGAGTAGTGGCATATGAAGCTATAGGCTTGATCATATTAATGCAACATATTTATCATCTTGTGCTTATTGTCAATCTTATTTGATCTTTATTGGATCTTGTGTTTATTTGCTCATCTTTGTTGGGTTGAAGGGAATATCGCATTAAGGGAAAGTATTGCATTTCTTACATATGCACTACAACCCTTAGAATGTGAACAAAGTAATCCAAGTGGTAGAAATGTTTTCAAAACGCCCATTTTGACCAAAAGTCAATTTTTTGAGAAAAACTATAATTCTTGAAAACTATTACTTGGAAAATATTTCAAAAGGCCTCTAATATGTTTTCCAAACTTTAGTTTGCAAGAAAAAGTATTTGCAAAGTAAAAATGCATTTTTGACTAAAATTCTAGTTTCTAGGATCTTGTTTTCGAGCAAAACTATTTTTCTCTCTACAGGGATATCTAAAGAGAATTTGAAATGGAGCCCAAAACAAGTTAGATAGAGTTGGTTATTTCAAATGTTTTTGGTTTTTGAACCTTATCCAAAAGACCAACATATTAAAAGAAATTTGATGTCAAAACTCACCAAAAATTTTAACTAGACCATATATGGTCACTTTCTATCACTTTGGTGAGTTTATTTCTTAAATCTGAATAATTGTATCTTTTTGGCTCAAAATCATATTTGAACTTCATGCATATTAGTTTCTCTCAAATATCATCTCATTTGCTTCTTTTTGCACTTTTGGAGGAATGTATTTGAAAAGAGAGCTTGTGTAGCCTTTTTCTCAAACTTGGCCTTTAGTATCAAACCTTGAATTCATGAAGCAAAAAAGGAGAGTTGCATCAAGGGGGAGCAATCTGAATCAAACCCATATTCCCTTTGCTCCCAAACATGAATTTTCCAAAAGGTTGCATCCATACCCTTTCAAAAGAGCCTATTTTAGACAAAAGTCAAAAATCTTATTTAAATGGCCCATATATGTGAAAATCCTTTCAAATGTATCCCAATTTGTATTTCAAATGTTTTTCAAGGCTTTTGGAGTCAAAATTTCCATTTGTCAAACAAAATAGCAAAATTGGTCTCAATAGGATCTTTTAGGGTCTTGTTTTGGTTGAAAATATTTTATTTCTCTAAATCAAAATCTATTGAGTTTTTTGGAAAAGCTTTCCATACAAAACTTTTAGAGTTGGTCGTTTCAAACATTTATCTAGTTCAATGTTTTTCCAAAATACCAACCATTCAAACTCTACAACCATTTGAATTTCAGCAAAAATCTTGACTTGACCATTTTCGGCCTAAACTTGCTTATGGCGTGTTAAGCCTTTAGAGCCAAATTTCTTTGTGAATCTTGGCTTGAAAGTGTATCTATAATCCTCCTAAGGCTTTACAAATGTCAAACTCCATCGATTTCAAATTTGAATGTGATTTGAGCTCTCAACTCAAATTTACTCACCCTAAAGGCCTACAATGCTCCTTTTGTCTTATCTTTTGATAGAAAAATGATTTTTAAGAAATTCTTTTTGGAAAAGTTCCTCACAAGTATAAAGATCAAATCTGCAAGGTTTCAACTCATTTCGATTTGATTTGCAAAGATTTTGACTTTTTCTCGTTTTGCTCAGCTTGCTGAAATTTTCAGAACAACCATGTTTTTGGGCTGATTTGTGATTTTTGTATCTCCAAATGGGTTGCAAATTTGAAGAAGATCACAATATGGCTTTTGATCCTCAATAGTTGAAGTTTACTTACAAATTTACTCAGAATTTTAGCTGGTCATTTGGATGCCTTTTCAACCTCATTTTCAGTCTCCAAAAATCTGAAAAAGTCTGAAATTTTGAGTTGGCTGAAAGCTTGTGAGATTTGTTTCTTCAATTCGGTTGAGATCTGGGAAAGGACCCCAAAATGAAATTTTTGTATTTTTACATGAACTATCTCCAGGATTTATGGCATATTTTTCCGAGCTTAGTTACACAGGTTTCTATTGCTAAAAGACGTCGCCATTGCTATGTGCCTTTTCAGCTAAACATGGATTTCAAAGTTCATGTCACTTCTTGTTGATTATTTGAGCATGGTGGTGAAATATAAGATGTTTCAAATAATGAGATCTTTGTTATTTTGAAAACTTCATGAATCCTTGAGCTATGTTGGATATGTTCCTTATTTGAACTCTTTTGGTTTTTGAAATGCCCATGATACATGAAACCACCTAAACTCAAAAGTTTTTTTTTTTGGACTTCTCAAAACCAAGCCTTCATGGATAGACTCCAAATTCCAATCTTTGCCACCAAATACAAGTTGATCCTTGCTACCAAAGCCAACTACCATTCCTTGATCCCAAATTCGAATTCCTATACACAAGTGGTCTCTCAACAAATGGTAGTATCCCTTGATCATCTTGAACCCAACACTAGCTCATCATTGTCATTACTTGCCGATATCATGCACTTGAGTAAAATTCTTCCAAATAGCCTTGACCAAGCTCTTCTCAATTTTTGACATTCTTGAAAAAAACCTTTGATGAGAATATCTCAAGTGAAAGTTCAAGTGCTCAAACTCACCCCTTCTACATATGAAACATATTCCAAATTCTCTATCCAAAGAAAAGACTCTATGAGTAAGGGGGAGTTTTTCTAAATGGGCTATTTCTATATATATATATATATATATATATATATATATATATATATATATATATATATATATATATATATATATATATATTTGGCCTTGTGAGTCTTTATTCCTTTTTGGGATTTTGTAATTGCCTATTTTCTAGCCCTTTTTCATTTTTTGGTGATTAATGCCAAAAGGGAGAGAATATTTGTGATCTATTTGTGATCTCCTTATGATCATAGCTATAAAAGGGGGAAATATTCTAGGATCCCACATCATAGCATTACATATGCATCATATGCATCAGCATGTCATTGGCATATCAATATAATGTTGATTTATATCCTTCATATCCAAATGTGGTTATTATCAATGGATTTGTCATCAATCACCAAAAAGGGGGAGATTGTAAGTTCAAGTGCCTTAATTTGGTTTTGGTGATTAATGACAAATCTAATTATATGAGACTAACGTTTTTATGAGCCTTTCTTTGATTAGTCTCATTTGGATATGAAAATAAAAATGATGAGAGGTATGTATTAAACTTCACATATTCTAACTTGGTCTCTCTTGTGGATCCAAAATATAGTGTGAGCTCCCTCATTGATCTTGATTGATTATGTGCATATGTGTTCCTTTATATCCATATGTATGTACACTTGAGGGGAGCTTATTCTATATTTTGTTTATTATAAGATTTCTATCTTGATTTGAAATCATCTTTCATCTCATCTCTCTATATTGTTTATATCGAATTATTATCCATCACCAAAGAGAGAAAAGATTGAAAGATCTTGGATTAAACAATTTGTGTAATTGTTACTTTGGTGATAGATGATAAACCGATGTTTATAGGATTAACCTCTCTTTTGCATAAGTTGTCTACTAGGTTATTTCCCGATAATGAGATGTGGAAGACTTGCATTCTTTTGTACCATTAAGTTTTAAAACCGCCTATTCACCCCCCCTCTAGTCGGCCTCCTTGATCCTACACGGGGGTCTCTCAACCAGTTCTCTCCAAAAACCTCGGGAACGTCAGAACTCCTCTCGCTGCTGATAACGTTACATTCAGAGCGCATGGGGACTAGAGTTCATGGAACAGGTACCACTGATGTTAGTAACTAAAAAGCTTTGCCATGACAAGGCTAATGTGTTTGGCACGTCATGGATTGCGGGTAAAGCGTACATTTACTGCAGTAAAGTATAAATGAATCTATTCGAATAGCCGTGCTCACGGATTTGAGCATTGGGACTCATATGGTATTTGGTTAGAAACTTAATTCCAAACTTTATTAAATATTGTTGTATTTAAAACATTCTAGGCTTTCTTCCTCTATATTCTTTGCTTTCTGCAAGTAAACCTAGCTCTACTCAGATATTACCATTTCATGCATTCATTATTGAATATAATAGCTTGTTGAGTACGTTGTACTCACCCTTGCTTCAACCCCCCTTTTTCAGAGTCAATTTGATGTTCTTGCTGAAGCTGGGAGTTCAATCATATAAGTTAGTCTCATTCTAACTTAGTTCTCAAGTATAGATTAGATAGATGGTTTAAGTCTATAGCAAAACAGTAGAGTTGAGTCATTCTATGGCTTCTGTTGTAACAGTTAGCCACAATCTTGTAAATACCCTAATATTATTATGTAATAATATCTCCTTTGAAACCTTGACTAAATGTATGCAATGAAGAACCAGATTGTTGAACCTGTATCAATCTACTGATCCAGGGCTTGATACAGTTTTAATATGTCGGTTTCCGAATTATTAGTTTTGGGACCCGACAGACTGGTACCGATATCGTGGTCTCGTAGGAAGCGGTTCATGTTATTTTTCCTACGACACACTCATGTCAGGTGCCGTTGTATAGTGGTGCCGGATTAGGGTGTGACAGATCAGTACATTTGTAGTACTAGGCAAATTTTGCTAACTTCTATATCGTGATTTCGCGAATTTAGTTGCTAGACACAAAAAAAAGTTAATCTTTGAAAAAAATCACTCTCAAAATGTGGTTATTTGCTATACACCCTTCATTAGAATATTCATTCCTAGTTGAACAGGAGAGAAAAATAATAGAAACTATCATATCGGCATCCTCCCCTTTTCTCATCGTCTTTCTGCTTGCATCGTGTAGCTTCGTAGCAAGTCACCTAGGGCCAAGCGACCGACAGAGGTCTCTCATCCTCCGTCTCTCTCCCCAATGGCCCTAGCGACTGGCATGGACATCTTGCCTCCACCAATGGTGAAACTGCGAAAGGTAGAGGCGTGCGTACAGTGATGACAAAGGCAACGACGTCGAAGGATAGCATCGGTGGATCTCATGATGGCCACAGGTAAAAAACAGGGGTGTTGGATCCGTCATCCGCCCCGTGTACCACCGCTTCAGGATATGTTGTCACATGCCTCGGCAACGTCCTCTCCGCTGTCTCACCAAGCCAGGGATGGAGTCCAATGGGCTTAGGGGGGTTCACAGGCGCCCAGCCTAATTTTCAGATTTAGTACTTACCCCCTATTTTCACCACATGGGAACCCCTCGACCCAAATTCGTGCACCACCCCTGGCCCATGAGCAAGTCATGGAAGACCTGAGGCCCATGAAAATAGCGCCCCATCTGGGCCACCGGGAGCGAGAGCGACGCCTCGAGCGTTAATCACAGCCACGCCGGCACCGCACATCTCTTCGACTCCCGTTTTTCGCCTTTTGTCTTTCTTTTTCCCGCGATACGGCATCTGAGTGGCTGTGTGTCTGTTCGTCTTTGATCCAACGCAATCTCCTCTCACCACAGTTTGCCGAGTCGCCGTCTACTCCTGTCGCTCAACCGCTGGTCGCCGACTCACCATTGCTCGCCGTCCTAGCCTGCTGCTGGTCGCCCTAGCTGGCAGCCCGCAGCATTACGGCGGCACTGCGGCAGCGAGCAGCCAGACTACAGGGGCAGCCTGCAGCTAGCAGCGGAGCACTCAGCAGTGCACAAGCAAGAGACTAAAGAGAGGTATTATCTTCCTTTTAGTTTTTTTTTTTGAGAACATCTTCCTTTTAGTTAGTTCCAAACTTTCAATTTACCCTCTCTTCTAGTTCTAGTCTTATTTTAAATCCTATTAATTTGATTTGTAACTTGTTGATAGCACCCTTTCAATATCCAAATTTATATATAAGCTAGGGTTTAAAGTTTGAAGAACTGAAAGTTTCAATTGATTTCTGGAAGGGACAAGGACTCCTGCTGTCCTGCTGCCATCAGTCCATCAACCATCACTTAGTAAAATTGTAAGAATATTGCGACACATTTATTTTTATGTTTTTACATCTTCATTGTTGGATATAAATTTTTAGTTGAAAACTAAGATGTTTCTGACTTCTGTTCTGCTTTTATTGTAGGCTATTATGGATTACTTATCGATGATATTGAGATTGACAGCTTTGAGACCGGGGATGTATTTTATATAGATTGAACGTCTTTTATGTAATTTTTGATGTTTCCCTTCGCGGTTTCTTTTCGTCTTATATTTCAGTAAGCACTTTTACTTGCTACTCAACGATTTTTTTTATCAATAGTTATCTACAAATGAACAACTATCATTATTTAGAGTAAATGCCGCCATCTATACAGTAAAGTAGTGCACCACCCTTAATATGGTTCCAGCTCCGCCACTACACCAAGCCGCCAACACCGGATCTGCCGTCGCTCCATCCCCTTGACGTAAAATCGGTTGTCACTGAGCGCTCTGTGTCATGATATCGGAATATATAAAGGCTGGCGGAAGGGGCGCGCGATGGGGTGTGCCACGTACGCGTTTTGCTACAGTACGCGTGGTGGAAATTTACAAAAAAGCCCTCTGTTTTGTTCGTAATTCGTCCGGCGTCCCTCGCCAACCATCCTCTGAGCTGTAGGGGTGGGCATTCGGTCTAACCGAGAAATTCGGTTCGGTCTTTCGGTCTTTTTAAAATTTCAGTCATCAAAAACTCAAGACCGATCGGTCCCAAAAAAAATGAAGACCGAGCACTTCGGTCTTCGGTTAGTTCGGTTCGGTCTCGGTCATGACCGAACTAACCCGAGAGCAGAAGTCTCTGAACAAAAAAAATCACAAAAGCCAAACAACAAATGTATGGTTGACAAATCAAAAGGCAACTCAATAGATCAATAGAGAGATGATGCATCTGCTGATCTGCACATGCAACTAGGAAATCAAGCAGATTCAGAAAGACAAACTGAAAAGCAAATCGAGCTAGGCGGTGAAGGACGGTGTCGGCGCGGTGGACGACGGAGGCGGCGCCGGCGTGGTGAAGGCGGAGACGGCGCGAGGGAGGCGGAGGGCGGGCAGAGGTGGAGGCGACGCCGACGCGGTGGGCCGAGGGCGGACGGAGGCGGCGCCGGCGGCGACGCAGTGGGCCAGGGCGAACGGAGGCGGCGCCGGCCGCCGGCGCGGTGGAGACGGAGGCGGCGCAGGCGCGGTGGAGGCAGGCGGCGCGGTGCTAGAGCCCGGAGGCGCGGCGCGAGAGGGAGGAGTGGGGAGTGCGGCTGTGAGGGTGAGGGAGCCGAGCCGAGTGGGAGACTAGGAGTAGGGTTGGTGATTTAGGGTTTATTTTAGTGGGCTTAGTACTGGCCTACTGGGCCTCCTAGTCTATTGGGCTAGTTCGGTTATTTTGGGTAGGAATAAGTCCATTTTACCTCCCTCAATTCTTTCCCTTTGTCGAATTTCATCCCTCAACCATAAAACCGGGTATATTACCTCCTCCAAGTGTTAAAACCAGTACAAAACAACTCCCTCGTGGTTTTTGACAGTGGTTTTGCTGGCGTGGCATCCCAGTCATCAAAAAAATTAAAAAAATATGTGAGGGCCCACATGTAAGTGGCATTTCTATTCTTCCTCTCCTCCACCACTCTCCTCTCTCCTCCCTCTTCTCTCTCCCCGAACAGAGCACGGCCGGGGACGGCGGAGCCGGAGGCGTGGGAGGTGTGGGGACCGCCGGAGGATGCAGGAGCATGCCACAAGGGAGAGGATCGCCGGCCGCGGCGCCCACGCGGGGAGGGTTCACCTGTCACGGCGTCGATCTGCTCGGCCGGCAACACATCCTCCTGTTGTCTATCCGCGCCGCCAACCTCCAGCAAAATACATAAGCTCATCAAGCTACCTTTCGAATAGCATGTCATGTGCTGACTGTGGAGTGCAAAAGATTGAGCTGCCACCTAAACACTTGGAGGGGGATAAACCGGCGACCATCCATGGAGCAGCAGGAGTAACAACTGAAGATGATCATGATCCATCCCAACAAGTCGCCGGAGCAAGTGGTAGCCTCTTTCGAGCTTCGACACCACACGAGGAAAAAATCAGACATAAAAAACCCCATGAAGAACAACCCAACAGTAACAAAAGCATCCCCCCTCCATTAGCTGCATGTCCTTCCTGGAATTCTGTTTTTCTTCTCCAAAGAGACAACGTGAGATGCATGGATGAACAATTGGCGGTGCGCCTACTACTGCCCGGACTCCTCATCGGACTCGCCGTCGTCGCGCTCATCCTCCCGGTCCTCCTGCTGCTGCTGATGGTGTTGGTGATGGTGGTGCGGGTGCGGCAGTTGACCGGTGGCACCGGCGCCGCCGACCTGGTGGTAGAACTGGCTGAGCGACTGTGCGGCGAGCACGCCGATGTGGCCGTCCTATGAGAGTCCTAGCTCTAGCCCTGGCATGGTGCGACGGATGTCAGCGCCGACACCGGTATGGTCCCCGTCCCCGTGGCGGCGACGATTGCCGGCTCCGCCTGCTGGAGCAGCCACTGGACGGTATCGCCGTCAGACTTGTGGCTGAGCTCCCGCGTCAGCTGGAAGATCCGGGCGGCGCACAGTGCCGGCATTCGGATCCGCCGTCCCTGGCCGTCCACCTTGGTGTGTTGGGTCCTTGTTCGAGCTCCGCTTCGGTCCTAACCCCTGCATCCTCCTCTCCTCCACCGCCACCGCTACCACCTGCATCTACTGCTACTGACAGCGGATCCTCTCCCTCGCGGCGTGCACCCGCCGCATCCTCCGACGGTCCCCACACCTCACGCACCTCCGGCGCCTCCCCTGGCCGTGCTCTGTTCAGGGAGAGAGAAGGGGGAGGAGAGAGGAGAGTGGTGGAGAGGAAGAATAGAAATGCCACTTACGTGTGGGACCTCACGTATTTTTTAATTTTTTTAATGACTAGGATGCCACGTCAGCATCAAAAACCACCAAGGGAGTTGTTTTGTACTGGTTTTAACACTTGGGGAGGTGATATACCCGGTTTTGTGGTTGAGGGATGTAATTCGATAAAGGGCAAGAATTGAGGGACGCAAAATGGACTTATTCCTTTCGGGTATTTCGGTTAACCGAGCCCAATAACCGAAATACCCGAAATAAATTCGGTCTTTTGATGTTAGGGACCGAACAACTACCCGAATTTTTCGGTCTCGGTCTCGGTCTTTTCGGTTCGGTCTAATTTTGCCCACCCCTACTGAGTTGTATTTTTACGTTTAGGCCCTTCGTAGATCCGGGTATTCTATTAGAAGGTGAGAAAAACCGTGAATTAGGTCTGCGCTCTAAAATGTGGAAGCTGAGGGGTTTTTTCGCAAAACGGCACGCACTAGCCCAAAACCCTAACCGCCGCCGTCTCCGCTTTCCCCTCGCGCCGCCACCTCTGCTTCGCGCCGTCGCCATCGTCGTCCGCATCGTCTCGCGCCTCCGCCGTCGTCGCCGCCGCCTCCGCCGCCGTCGCCGTCTCCGAGCGCCTCCACCTCCTTCTCCCCCCTCGCTTCGCCGTTGTCGCCGAGCGCGGACTTCGAGGCGGACGCGGAGAAAGCGACGAGGCGAACACTCCTCTCCTCTTCCCCTCTCGTCTCTCCTTTGCCTGCGAGGAACTGTGCCTCGCCGCCATCGTCATCGTCGTAACCTGCAGCCGTCGTCGTCAACTGGCCGGTCTAGCCGCTCGCCGCACGTGGTGGCCGATGGTCGCGCCTCCACCAACTTCTTCAGCACGTGGATCCAGTATTGATGTTGGGGAGCTACTACTTTTCCTGCAGTCTTGATGTTTTGATTCATTTGGAGTTTTAGTTTGCTGTGCTTTGATAGTGTATTTTTCTTTTGGTTCGATCAGCATCTTCTGCTCGGTGCCATTCCATTCCCCAAGACCTTCTTCTGTTGAAGGAGCTTGGAGTTTGCGGTGTCGTGAACTGAACAAATCCTACTAGAGGCTGGTTCCCATGTGCCTGTAAGAGGTATACTAGCTGAGTAAATTTTACCCACTTCTAATTAGCTGCTAGCTCATAAATAAACATCAATGGAATTTTGGTGTTCCATTATCACTGATTGACCTATGAACAATTTTTTCGTGTGCTCGGGCACTTAGTGCGGTAAGGTTTTATTAGGGTATGGTATATATCTGCAGGTGCTTCTCAATATATGATTTCATTAGCTAACGTATGTTTTCATGTACTTACATTCCAACATGTTTGGATTCTTCAGAATATGATGGGATGCTGAATGTAATCTTGAAAAGTTGGGCCCATTATTCTTCAGTTACCCTATTTGCAAAAACCCAAAGTGTATAGCAATGTGTACCAGGGATTATTTTTCTATTAATTTTGGGTTATTATGTAATAAAAACATTGTATATTCATGTGAACCAAGAGTCTGTAACGAACCGAAATTTCAACAGAGATGCTCTACGTTGATAATAAAGTGTCCATCTGTAGTAGGATATTTATTACGGAAAAAGGCAATACTAATTACGATGCTATTGATATCCACAAGAGTTGAACTGTAATCTATGATGTCGCTTATCAAATTTTCATAGATTTCCCTCATCTATTTACCGACTGATTGTCGTTTTAGTCCGTGCAGGCGGCGCCCCAGCCTCTAGTCCTATGTAAAGATTTGCCGCCGTACCAGTCTTCTCAGAACTTCAGGGAAAGGCCTTGTCTTCAACTGAAAGTGAACCTCTTAATTCCACCAGAAAAAAAATTGCTGGATGAGAGACGGGTAAGAGATACTAGTACCCCCACAATGATAGGAAGAAAACAAACTAAATGAAGTGATGAGGGGGGCACGACATGGAGGGCCCTAACTATCAACTTCTCCAAACCACACGAGAAGTCGAGAACAGATGCATCAGCCTGCATTGTCTGCACTCCTGAACATATGCGCTTCGTGCGTCCATAAATTTGTCCGCCTCCTCAGGAAGGTGTCCGGAACATGGACGCGTGAAGGGTTCAGTGATTCACTGATTTGGGCTTTGTTCGAATGTGCCTTTAGCTTTAGCTTTTTAATCGTATAAAAAAATATTAGCATATAATTAATTAAGTATATCCTAGCTTCATCCTAAAATATTATGATTCTGTTTAGTTTTCTTGTTCTAAAATACTGTCCAGATTTGTTGATGTAGAATGGGTATAATATGACTCACCCTTCTAGTTTGTAACATTTTATAACGGAGGGAATATTACTCACTACAAATTTAAAAAATAGTTTATTTTTTTAAAAAAATCTATATAAAAGATTTTTTGATAAAAAATATCAGTTTGAAAAGTATACTCGTGATAAACGGGGGAGTTGTAAAAGCAAAATGCGCTGTAGAACACAGCCATACGTACTGATTAGTCCTTTTCATTCAGTACGGTGCGGCGGTGCGGTTCTTCGTGTGATTAGTCCTTTTCATCCAGTATTCGCATGATATTTGCTATTGCTACAGCTTGATTTTTACTATCTGCTCGAGGTCTCGAGGCTATCTCGCGTTTGCATATGATCCACAGATTATCCATCCATCTCTGCGCCTACTTGCCGACGCCGAGATGCGTTTCACGCTTTCATCAGAGGCCACTGTTACTACTTTCCGTCTTTCCGGACTCACACGGTCACACTGCCGCCCCAGCATATTTTTAGAAAATAGGATAAACCCGGTCTCTACATCGGATCGGATGTACACAGCCATTGCCGCCCCAGCATACGGACCGAACCGCCGGGAGGACGCACGCGCGCGCACACGCTGCGGCCGAGGGCCGTGGAATTCTGTCGTGATATCTGTGTGTCGCGATCGCGGTGGTGGGCTGGTGGCGTGTGGGCGAGGCGAGCACACACGCCCGCAGAAAACGAAAGGGGGAAGCAGCCAAAGCCCAAGCGGCACGGCCGGTGTGAAGCTTGCCGCCCCAACCCCACCTCGCGCGCGCGCGGGGGCACGCCGCTTCGCACGCGCTCGCTTCAGTTGCTTTGCTTGCGCCAGGTTGAGAAATTTGCGCATACATGCCGCCGCTTGGCATGCCATGGCATCATCATGCATGCATGTTCTTGCTCGCGGCCAGTTTGCTTACGTACGGTCGCCGGTCGCGTGTGCTCCTTAGCCACCGCGGCGCTATAGCCTTGGCTCATGCAGCTCAGGTCGTCGTCGTCGACGTCGCCGTCTCGTCGAGGAGGAGACCGGTACGAAGGAAAGCAGGAGTACTAATACTAGTTGTTTGGTACGCCGGCGAGTTAATGCTTTTTCTGTTGCTGTTTATTACTGACAGACGACTGTTAATGGTTCAGGTCGCGAGTTCGTTCACTGTCGTTTTGAGTTTTGACGAAGCTTTCTTGACAGCTTCGCCTTCGCGGTCTTTTTCTCTTCCTTCTTTTACCGGCGTCACGTATAATTGCAGGTTGGCTCTTAGTTTAAAATCGTTCGATCTTGCTTTGAAGGTCTGATTGACTGATTCTTCTTTGTTGACTTTGTTTTTATAACCTTTGTCATTTCGTAAGCATTCAGGGTCTGCTGGTTTGCTTGCGCGTGAGTGGCGGGACTCTGCCTGTGTTTCTTGCACGGAATGTTAATGGAAGCGATTTTTTACTGTATGTTGTGCCGACTCCCTCCGTCCAAAAAAAAAAGACAAACCCTAGTTTCCGTGTCTAACGTTTGACTGTCCGTCTTATTTAAAAAAAATATGAAAAAAATTAAAAAGACAAGTCACATATAAAATATTAATCATGTTTTATTATCTAACAACAATGAAAATACGAATTATAAAAAAATTTCATATAAGACGGACAGTCAAAGTTAGAGACGCAAACCAAGGGTTTGCCTTTTTATAGGACGGAGGGAGTATGTGTCTGCTGTTTAGTTCCTGTACACTGGCTTCCACTGATCATGGTTATTTATTTTTATTGGTTTCCCCATTACTGTTGACAGTTGATGCTATCTGAAAAAGAAATTGTTTTATACTCCTCCCATCTCAAAATAAATATATTTATTTTAAGATAGAAGGAGTAATTGTCAACATAATCAATCTAAACCGTTTAATAGATATATTTTATAGTACCACCTCAAATACTTCAACTAATGCTAGGAGAATTTTTTTCTACTAATTATTTAACTCATAAATAAATGGGTGAGATAAATTCTATTTCTTCTACTAGTGATTATATTGGTAGATAAAAACATTACCAAACCTCCTTGCTTCCTTTTCTGACGAAACAAAACCAAGTATACGCTATTTCTCTTTGCCAATCACTTCCCCTTTCTTTTGTGACGTGCTATTCAGTTCTCTTTCTCACCTTCAGTTTCGTTTGGCTCGCTGTTCTTGTCTTTTCAGTTGGAGCAAGAGCAAGAGAGAATCCAGGCTAATTCAGGTGGGTCTTTTTTACATTATCTTTCTGGAATCCTCGATACCACACTGAAGATAAAAGGCAGTGATTTTCTTTGGAGAATCACCCATAAAAATTTCATCTTTTTCTTTGCCCCTATGGATTTCTTGCACTGATCCTTGGCGAGAGAGCGCACTTGTTCATAGCTTCGTTGCTTAGCACAACGGATGTAGAAGAACACAAGTGAGGAGCTCACTAGCTAGCATCATATTCGTGCTAACTCATCCTCGTACTGAAAAAAAAAAGATCTTTTTGTTTCACCGACCCTTCATTCTCTCATTCACATGCCTCCGCTGGAACTCGGACACGGGGGTGAATCTGACGCCGGAAAATTCTTTCCGCCATGAAGCAGGAGAGGCGGAGGAAGCGGCAGCCCGGGCCGCCGCGCCTCGAGCTGGTGGTAGCGCACCCGCGGGAGGAGGAGATGGCCGGGCTCGACGGCGGCGGCGACGCCGAGGAGGGGGCCACGCATGCCCGCGGCGGCGGCGGCGCGCCGCCGCCGTGGCGGGAGCAGCTGACGGCGCGCGGGCTGGTGGCGAGCCTGGCCGTGGGCGCCATGTACAGCGTCATCGTGATGAAGCTGAACCTTACCACGGGCCTCGTCCCCACGCTCAACGTCTCAGCCGCGCTCATCGCCTTCGTCGTCCTCCGCGGCTGGACGCAGGCGCTCGCCCGCCTCGGCTTCGCCGCCCGCCCGTTCACGCGGCAGGAGAACACCGTCGTCCAGACCTGCGCCGTCGCCTGCTACAGCATCGCAGTTGGAGGCCAGGACCACCCCCCATTGCATCCATCCTCCATTCGTCGTCTACCTAGTCTAATGGAGATCCCGACTGATTGGTTCTTTGGATCTTTCTGTGCAGGTGGGTTTGGTTCTTACTTGCTTGGGCTCAACAAGAGGACTTACGAGATGGCGGGCGAGGACACGGAGGGCAACGTGCCGGGGAGCTACAAGGAGCCCGGCATTGCGTGGATGACTGGATTCCTTCTCGCCGTCAGCTTCGTCGGACTTCTCGCTCTCGTCCCTCTTAGGAAGGTCAGTGAGCTTCCACAGCCTTACTCTGTATCTTCGGTAGTTCTGCCATTTGACCAGTTCTGTTCGTGTTTTACTGCTTAGTTTATATGTGTAGATCTAATGATGCGCTCATGCTAGTTTATATCTGCAATGTCTTGATTTATTTATAGAATAAATTAAATCATTATATGCTTATAATTTCAACAGTTCTGCCATTTGACCACGGTTCGCTGTAGCTCCTTACTCCTTAGAACTGCAATTCTACATTTCATAGGCGTTTTTGTCGTTCACCAGTTCACCCTTGTGAGAATTTCACAAAATTGTGGTAAACTGACCATCATCTCCATTTCAGCCTTTTCTATCTTTTGTCCCTTCAACATTTCGTAGGTGTTTTAATTTCATTTCACGATGTCACAGATTACATAAGCTAAAAAAAAGGACAATTATGCCTGTATTTAGCTAGGTGATAGAGTTGAAGTGCAGCTAGTATTTTAACGTATCTGATTGATGGCCTTATGGTCCCTGTTGAATCTGGACTGCTGATTGAATTGTTCTTGTATGGTCTTGTTTAGTTGTTTGAAATTGGCGTGCTGAATGAATCGTTCTGGTATATTAAATAAATTTGTCTCTGTCATGAAACCTCTTTCAGTCTGGCTTTATTAAACCACCTAGTTGGTTATTGGTTAAGACATACCAACATTTTTGCTTAATCGATTGATAGTGATTTGTGCTGAAACAAACAATACCAACTCATTAGCGTGTGGTACTTCTCTAGTCCCCTGAAGAAAATATAGCTATTTTGCTTGTGGTTTGAGTTGTACTTTTATAAATAAAATATATTTTTTTAATTCTGAAAAAAAGCATACTTATTATTTGAATCTTGAGTTGCAGTTGAATTTAATTGAAAGCATAATTTGAAGTCCACATGCAAAGACTTATTATGCGTGATTCTGGACATATTCTCCTTTTCATTTCACAACATATTTATCTTGTGAATACATAAAAAATGAACAGCTGGCAGTGCTTTTCCACATGTAAATGGATGATTTCATTTGTTACCAAACTTAGTAAAATTCCAGATCTTGATAATTTCCATTTGTTTCTTAAACTTGGTAAAATTTCAGGTCATGATAATTGACTACAAATTAACTTACCCAAGTGGGACTGCAACAGCTGTGCTTATAAATGGATTCCACACACCTCATGGGGATGCAATGGCAAAGTATGTGGTTCTCTAACATAACTCATAATGAGTTCTACTATTCATTATAAAATTTCAGTTAACTGAACGTGTTTTTTGGCACATCAGGCAGCAAGTAAATGGATTCACCAAATATTTTGCTATGAGTTTCTTTTGGAGCTTCTTCCAGTGGTTTTACTCTGGTGGAGACAATTGTGGGTTCTCGCAGTTTCCAACTTTTGGACTAAAAGCTTGGCAACAAACGTAACAACAATCACTTAGCTCATTATTCTATTAAATAAATTTTGACCAACAATAGTGTCACCTGATTTGTTCAAAAAACAAGTTCATCTGATTCAAAACTTTTTGGGTTATCAGATTCTTCTTCGATTTCAGTCTCACATATGTTGGGGCAGGGATGATTTGCTCCCACCTTGTTAATCTGTCTCTCCTACTCGGCGCCATTCTCTCATGGGGAGTAATGTGGCCACTGATCAGTGATTTGAAAGGGGATTGGTATTCAGCAGATATACCTGAAAGCAGCATGAAAAGCCTGCAAGGGTACAAGGTTAGTTTCGTCATTTTATTTTGGTAGTGTACAAGTATAGTATGATCTTTTGATTCTTACCACCTCATATATATTCTTTAGGCCTTCATCTGTGTAGCTCTCATCCTAGGTGATGGCCTATACAATTTTGTGAAGATAGTTGCACTCACTATTAAGAATCTGTTTGATAGCTCAAAACTGAAGAATGCAAAGAAGGGTAAATAATCTGACAGAACTCAATATGACCTTTCTAGTTTATATATGATCTGATATAAGGTGTATTCCACTTACAGGGGAAGACATGCCAGTGCTCGATGAACTTCATCGTAATGAAGTTTTTACAACAGACAATATTCCTTCCTGGCTAGCCTTCTCTGGTTATCTTGGATTAACTTTTATTGCAGTAATTGCCATTCCCATGATGTTCCATGAGATGAAGTGGTATTATGTTGTCATAGCATACTTATTGGCGCCTGCCCTTGGTTTCTGCAATGCCTATGGAGCAGGCCTAACTGACATCAATATGGCCTACAATTATGGAAAGATTGCCCTCTTCATTCTTGCAGCCTGGGCTGGGAAAGACTCTGGTGTAGTTGCTGGCCTAGTAGGCTGTGGTTTGGTGAAATCGCTGGTGTCCATATCTGCTGATCTGATGCATGATTTCAAGACGGGACATCTAACATTAACATCACCGAGATCGATGATTATTGCTCAGGCCATTGGAACTGTCATGGGTTGTGTAATTTCACCACTAACTTTCTTCTTGTTCTACAGTGCCTTTGACATTGGCAACCCAGAAGGGTACTGGAAAGCACCATATGCTCTAGTCTACCGAAACATGGCGATTCTTGGTGTTGAGGGCTTCTCTGCTCTGCCCCAGCATTGCTTGCAGCTCTGCTATGGGTTTTTTGGCTTTGCAGTGGCAGCTAACCTTACGAGGGACCTTTGCCCACCGAAGTATGGGAGATGGGTTCCCCTACCGATGGCAATGGGGGTTCCTTTCCTGGTTGGTGCAAGCTTTGCCATCGACATGTGTATCGGGAGCCTGATAGTCTTCACCTGGCATATAATTGACAAAAGCAAAGCAGCACTAATGGTGCCAGCAGTTGCATCTGGTTTGATATGCGGGGATGGTCTTTGGATCTTCCCTGCGTCCTTGCTTGCTTTGGCCAAGATCAGCCCACCAATGTGCATGGCATTTAGGTCTACAAACTAGAGGAGTAGCAGGGATTATAATTACATGGCAGTTCCATCTACTACAGGAAAGATGCAGCAATGCAATAATGAAGTATTATATGGGATTCCTGGAGGTACCTGTGCAGTAAATATTGGAAAGGTACCAAACATTGTTACCATTTCCATGTCAATGAAGTAAGACAACAGATTCAAGATAATTCATCTCATAACAATGGCGTATTTTTATTGCCTCATCTCTTACCAATGTGATTTATGGTTTTAGCCTGTAGGCGCTAATAGAAGAAATTTTGTATAGTAGAGAAATGTTTAGTGTATACATGTATATATTTGGTGATAAGTTGGACCCGAAGACCGAATATTGTAACAGGTCTCTTTCAAGATCAGCTGATCCAATTCTTACTTTGCCAGTTTCCAGCTGATTTCAGCTAATGGTTTCATCTGAAGATATGTTATCTGATGCGTGTGACAGTGAGAGAGTTATCAAATGGTGCACTACATGGATTGATCAATACTGACCAGGTATTGTGAAAGATCTGCCTATCCAAGAAAACCACTGCAATGATTGATTATCAAATTCTCCTACAAAAGCAGCTGCGGCAAAAAAGTTTTGAGTCGTTATCGTTGTGCGGCGTTTCTTTTTCATGAAAAAGTGACCTGCATTTGGTACCATCAATTCAGAGAAATTTGACGAGATCTTTCAAGGATAAGAATCTCTAATTGGCTCTATCTCAAAACGAGAGACTGGTTTGGACACTCCATTGCTAGCCATGGTTGCTTGGTTGACTCTTAAGCGTTTCGCCATAATAGGGTTCTTGAATCCGAAGCAACTCTCCAACTTGTTCATCTGTCCACAGCCAGGCTTACATCACCTAGGGCCATAGGTGAAATGATCAATGAAAACCATAAAACAATCCAGTGGGCATGCTTGGCCAAAGTTTCCTGTGAACCAAAAGGAACTTGCCTTTAAAAAATGAATCTTTGACAGCGAACTGATCAGCCACACTGCTACAGTCACCGCCTCACCGGATTATTTACTTTTCTGCATTACAATCCAGATGATGATGCCTGAAAGGGACAGGGCATCTTGTGGATCGATAGGGAATTTCCGGCCTTCACACGAACAGCTAGGTGTGGATCGACGTCGTTCACTGATGTCTCCTCACTTTTGAGCGCTGAAGATGCCTATACAGTCTGACGATGCGCAGGGTGGTGGTCTTCAGTTTCTGTGCTGAAAACAACAGTATTTCATGGAACCCTCGCGTACTGCCTGATGTCCTGTCAGTTCTGTTTGATTGGTGAAATCGATTGCTTTTCCATCCCGAGGAAAGTGGCTTTGCATGCACGGATTGAACCAGAATTTTCTGAAGAAGCAGATCCTCTGCCGCTGACATGTGGGCCTCACACAATCCCCGTCCAGATTCTGAAGTCCTCTGAACGTAGCCAGAATTCCACTAGTTTTTCCGAACAGACGAACAGTTATAACAGATAGTAGTTCATCGGAACTACTACTATCTACGTGATCGCAACAGATTCGTAGTTCGCGTCAGAATCCAGCACGATTCAAGCCCGCGCGCACGTCCGATCTTGGGAGCCGCGCGTGTGCAGGAATCCGCCGAACACGAGCAGGGCGACGAGAGGTCGAGAGCCCCACCCATGTCCATGTGCCAGACAGCCAGACCCGCCTTCGCCCGTCTGCGTAAGTGCGTAGGCGCTGCCTACCCGCGATGCCCCGACCCACGCTCCCCTTGCGCCCGAGCGAAGCCGGCTGCGTGATCGCGCAGCCCCCTTCGTGACTCCCCCCGTCCCGCATGCGGGGCACGCCGGGGCCACGCGCGCGGCGCACCTAGTCGCGTGTGTTTGGTTGAAGGGATTTGTTGGATTACGTTGGGTTGAATCTATTTTTATATAGATGTTTGGTTGTGATTTTTAGATAATGAAATAAAATTCTGACCTTTGCTAGAGTAACTACAAATTGTTACACAAATTCACACAAACTAAAAACACACACACAAAACAAAGACCTATTGACTATTGAATCTTATTGGTGAATCCACACAAAACAAAGACCCATTGATTATTGAATCCTATTGGTGAACCTCTAAGTAAAGTTGGCAAAAAACTGCATGACTGTTGTCTCAAGTAGTCGACATGTAGATTTTATTAGCTTGATGTCCTCATCACACCTTTATTAGTTTGGTTGTGATACTAGGTGGGATGGGTTGGCTCCAAAAAAGAATATTCCACTGATATTCAGGTTCAACTCACCGATGAAAATCTAGCAAATCGATTCGACATAGCTCTATCGCGCGAGTCACATGAGATGCACATGTGTGGTCACAGTATCTCTCTCTCACCGTTTCTTGTCTCTTCTAGATCGGCGCCCATGCGAGAAGTGGCGGCGACCGTGCGTATGCCCAAGCGACGGCGACGGCGGTAGTGGCAAGAAGCAGCGGCAAGTAAGCCTGCCAGTGGGCTGAGATCCAATTTGAATCCACCCCAGCCCACCTCCTCATGGAATGGCATGCCAAACCAACCCACCCCATTTCCTCTCCTCCAAAATCCAAACCAACCCACCCCGCATCAGATTTCAGTCCAACCCACCCCAAACCATTACACTAAAATGGGTTCAGTCCACTTCACTGGAATGGATTCAATCCATGGATCCCAGCTACACTACAGAGAGCTTGGAGCCAGGAGGCCTCGTTACTTCTTTAGCCATGGATCTCAGCTACAGTATAGAGAGCAGCAGTGTAGACACACGTGCAGACAATTAATTCAAAACAGAAATATTAAAAGAACATCATTGCTTGCTGAAACACTGAAAATTGGGCAAAAACAAGAAAATGAAACAAAAAAAAAATACTCAGAATGATACGCATCGCATTGTTTGTTAGCTGATCCAGCACTGAAATGAATACCAGAAGACTAATGATGTCATATAATTACAATTAAGTCAATTGCTCACTACTACAGCAATAATAAGGGCCATAATAAGGTTTATATCTTCAACAAAAACTACCAAAACATCATCTATGCCTTGATCCATATGCAGTTGTAGATAATCTGGAAGAGAAAGAAGCCATCAGAAATTTATATTTCAGAAATAACATTGAAAGATTACAAGTTGAATATTATTATTTCTATAAGATATGACTAGCATGAGTTAGTGGACACACTAGTAAGAATGAAGAATGAATCCATCCATCCCCACTATTCAACTAAATATCTATACTACTATATACAACCACAAGGACTTTCAAGAAATGGAAAAAAAAAGAGAGGAAGAAAACAAGGTTGAGAGCCCCAAAATTCTGCAGCCAGAATCAACATAGTAGGATACAACATATCATATCAAACAATTTTGCAAGAGAAAGAAAAGATTTTTCTCTATTTCTAACAAGTACTCTACTAACTCTTCCTGAAAAAAAAGTACTCTACTAACTGCTGACCTAATTAGCTCATGGAAGCTCAAATCATGGACTAGAGAACACCCTGAAGCCCTGAACTAATCTGAACCCTTTTGAGTACAAAACAAAACATTTGGCCTGAGCAGCCTCATCAAGAGGAGAAATTGAGCGGATTGATCTGAGCTGAGCACATCAAACAGAAAGAAAAGATTCAGAGACAGAGAGTTAGAGCTGAAGATGTTACCTGGCAGAGGATGACAGAGTCCTGGTTGGGGCCTTTTTTGCCCCTCTGGGAGAAGAGAGAGGCCACCTTCCTTGCTTATCCTTCACATACACAATGCTCTCATCTATCTCCTGAACATGCTCTAGCTGCTCAAATAAGAATATATACAAGTAAGGATACAACTAATAGATATAAAAGGCATTGCAAGGTGTTACAAATTCTGCCTAACATTTCACCAACTGATGAACAAAAAACAACATTAAGTTACTGAGCACAGGGACCCCACCATTGTAAAAAAAAAAACAGCCATCATACCAAACCTTCTTCACAAAACATCATATGGTCAGTACTCAGTACGAACCTAGATCAAAGAAAATTTGGCACAAATATTAGTAATACTGGTGGGCACTCAGACAAATTAATCTAGATTTTGTGACTAATCAAACAATATAAAATGAAAACACATCTACAATTACTATTTGTATGGCACAGACCACAAAGTCTGAGACGAAATACAAGGCGTGAGATATTATACCTTTAATCCCCTTGTTTTTTGGCTCTATGTAGCCAATCTTTTGCACAAACAAGTGCCTCGAGCATCTCTGGTGTCAATGAGCTTCTTGTGTCTCCAAGAATCCTTCCTCCACTGCTGAAAGCGGACTCTGAGGGCACGGTGCTAAGTGGAATTGCAAGAAAGTCTCGAGCCATAATTGCCAACACAGGAAACTTTTTGGAATTTTTCTTCCACCATGCCAAAACATCAAAATCCTCACTATCATCCTCACATACTTCTTCTAAATATGTATCAATCTCTGACTTCTGAGTACGTGCAACCTTCCGGTTTGACTTGAAGAGGATGAATTCATGCTCTAGCTTTCTTTTTCCCAAAACAGGTGAGCCTACAACACTAACTCTCTCACTAGACTGTGACATGTAGGATACACCCCTTCTTCTTGCAATTCCTTCATATACATGAAAGTATGATTTCATCTCCTCTATAATAGAGTCCACTTTACTTTCAACATTAGAACCATGGGGAGACACCTTCTCATAAAAGAAATCCAAATAGTCTCTTTTCCTTCTTGGATCTAACACAGTGGTAATGACAAGTGCCAAATTGAAGTTGTTTGCCAATTTTTCATCCCAATATTTTGCAAACTTGGTGTGCATAGGAGCAGCCAATCATTTTAAAAGATCGCTGGTTTGCCAATCAGGATCACTCAAAGCATGACGGATACAAAGAACATGGGGCAAGAATGTGTGTGCAGTTGGTGTCCTATGAGCTGATACACCTCTAGTAGCCTCTTCAAAAGCCTTAAGAAATTCACAAATTGATTCAGCATGCAACCATTCTTCGTCAGTTGGTAGAAGTTCACAATTTTCAGAGGCATAGCTATTGAGGATAGCCTTGTAAGGCAATATTTCTCTAATCATCTTGAAGGTCGAGTTCCAACGGGTTGGTACATCAAGAGTGAAACCAGATTTTGGAGGAAGACTTTTACTAGAAGCAATTGAATTAAACGCTTGAATGCGTGAGGGTGAATGCTCAATGTACTTTAGGATCTCACGGATCTTATCTATAGCTGCACGAATCACCCTCATCCCATCTTGAACCAACAAATTGAGGATGTGTGCACAACACCTCACATGAAAATGTTTGCCTTCCAAAACCAACTCATCCTTGAGAGTTTTCACTAATTCTTGACAAGCAGCGGTGTTGTTACTAGCATTGTCTAAAGTTAAGGTGAACAGTTTGCTACTCAAGCCCCACTCAGTCAAACACCTCATCATGGCTTCTTCAATTGCAAAGCTAGTGTGTGGATACTTCACAGGCTTCAAACTTATAATTTTCTTTTTCATTTTGAATTCAGCATCAACATAGTGGGCTGTGACAACCATGTATCCTAGGTTTTGATTTGAGGTCCACATGTCCGATGTTAGGCATACACGCGAATCAAGATTCTCTAATTCAGCATGCAATTCTTGTTTCAGCCTATTGTAATAGTTGTAAATCTTGTCGCGGATTGATTGACGACCCACAAGTTTAAAAGTTGGCTGCATGGATGCCATCCAATCATCCAAGTAGGGATCCTCAATTTTATGGAATGGTATCTCAGCATGGATGAAATATTTTATCATCAACTCTTTAGTCTTTTTAGGATCAAACACAAAATTTTCCACGGGTTGTTTCCTAACTGTTGATATAAACCTATTTCTAACTTCACCATCAACTAGTGGACAAGATTCGCAAATATGGTTTATGAGATGGCTAGTTCCTGATTTTCTAGTCGCTGACAACATTAAGCCACAATATTTGCATTGTGCTTTTGGAAGACCATCTATCATGACAAGCTCCTGCTCAAAATGTTCCCACACTTTTGCTCTCTTACGTGTTTGTGAAGGCAGCTCATGACTAGAAATATTGGCAGATGAACTTTCAGAATTTTGCATAGACATGTTTAATAAACCTGTGTTTGACAAGAATAGAAAATTAATATCTACATTTGCTACTTGTGCAGAATTAATATTTACATTTACTACTTGTGCTAAAAACTAGTGAAATGATAAGCATACCCAACAGCAACCTGTTATACACCGTAATCATGCATCTAGCATTTGGGGGCTGGACATGTTTCTTTTCAAAGAACCGTGCATAAATATTCTTGTGCACTTTTTTTTCACCTTTTGAAACTCCACTAATAACATAATGAATATCAAATCACATCTTTGAACAAGAAAGACAGGCCTCATGTCATGTCAACACATAAAATAGTTAGCTACTTAATACTACAGTGAAAGACAGCCACCTAAATCAACAGATTAGTAGTTATATGGAACTGAATGAACTGACATTCAAAATGTTTTATCCTTTGACCAACAGCTTAAAAGTTTAAGTGCTGGATTTTCTAGATGCGCTCAACAGTCACCATTAAGCAGCAAAAAAGCTGCATGCTTAATAAACATGACTTAGAGGTTGGGACTTGGGAAAGGGTGCAATTGCACTGATATATTATAAACAACCATCTGACAGAATTAATTGCGAATAACAGAACATTGCTAGCAATCAATTTGTGTAATTCCAATTTGTTCAAATCTCCAACATCTTTTTTTTTCTTTTTCAGTAGCATTGCAGTATACCAGAGATCTAGATGACTTCTCAAGGTTAGATGAGACATTGGTACTGCTAATTTGGCAATAGCTTCATAAGTCTTTACCTTTCAAGAGTTAAGACCTAATTATTGTGACTAATCCTGATGTCTGATGGCACACATACTACAATCCAGCAGAGTATGTATCACATGAGACAACTAAGATGGGACACCAGCTGCGGCATTAAACCCAACAGAAACCCACCACTCTTCAGCATCTCCAATCGAACCAACCCACATTATCTAAAAATCGAAACAAAGAAAAAGCACAAAAATAGCCAAGGTACCATACCAGGATGCTCCCAAGAACCACTTCCAAGAACAGTCCCCCTAGCTCACCGAGATCCAAGATGGAGGTCACGCAACCGCAGATCTGCCACCTCCCTGCCCACAGCAAGAACATATATCAGCGGAGCTCGACCAAGCAGAGAGAGAACGCCACTTCAAGAAACATGAAAGATGAGTCACCTTCTTGAGTGAGTCCGGCGACTGTGGCGGCGAACGGCGGTGACGGCGCTCGGCGGTGGCAGCGAACGGCGGTGACGGCACGCGGCGGTGACGGCGCGCGGTTGTGGCGGCGGCGGCGGCAGTGCGCGGCGGCGCACCGCACACAGGCGCGTGCGGGGAGTGTAGGGTTTGGAGTGGAGTGGGGATAGTTCGGTTTGTTTTGGAGGCTAACCCATGGGCTGAATCCATGGATAGTCTTCACAGGCCAACCCGCATCCACTCCAGCCCAAACCGCAATTCTTCACAGGCCAACCCGCTCCAATCCAAAATTAATATCAGCCCATTTGAATCCAACCACCACCATCCAAATCAACATCCAATCCATTTCGCCCAATAAAATCCAGCCCACTGGCAGGCTTAGCGGCAAGGTCGAGTGTGTGAGGGAGCATCCGCCATGGCCTCCTTCCTCTTCCCTCTGTTCTTCTCCTCCCATGTCGTCTTCTCGTGCAGGAAGCGGCGGCGGCAGCGGTGACTATCAGCAACATCATCCTGTGCCCTCTTCTGTGGCAATCTTATTAACACTCCTGAGGAGGCAATATCCCACCTATATCCCTCTAACCAAATAAGTGTAGGATCATTCCATCTTCTTTCACTCCTCCAATAAAAAAAAATCCACTCCATCCCTCCAATCAAACAGAAAATATAACCATTCTATCCTAAAATTTAAGAATGAACCCACCCATCCTAGCTTATTCCCAAACCAAACATATGAATCGAAGATGGTTTGTTGATTAGCCTCTTTTGCCCTTAGCAGCGACTGATCAGGCCACCATCTATCCAATCGCCTGGTCATTGTGCTTGGGCTGCGTTCTATTCAAATATTATAGTTTAGCTGCTACTCAGTTTTCCTTAACACATGGTTCCCAAGCTGTTAAGCAGTGTATTTTAGGTGAAAATTTTTTATATATAAGTTGTTTAAAAAAATCTAATATATTCATCATTTTATATACTAATACTTAATTAATTATATGCTAATCGTTTTTTATGTTTTACGTGTGACTAATTAGCCGTTTCAAACATATAAGAAGAACACAGCCTTGGCGTCAAATTAGCAAAGGTTCTACACAATGCGTGCACATGCTGTCCACAGGAGAATTTTGTACCGAAGGATTACTCCACTTTGAGGGCTCCTTTATTTGGAGGAAAAATATAGAAATTTTATAGGATTTTAATTATATAGAAAAATTTCCTATGAAGCGCTTTGTTTCAAAGGAATGAATCTTATCCAATTCTTTGAAATTCCTATGAAATGGACAATCCTATAGAAATTTTAGAGGAAATTAGTAAGAGCTTCAATCTTTTGGTAACTTTTCTTTGAGTTTTTCTCTCTCATCCAATTTCTGTGTTTTTCCTACTGTTCAATTAAACGGACATTCCTATGTTTTCCTTGTGTTTTGCAATTATTTATTTTACACTTATATTTCTATCAAAATTCTATGTTTGTCTTATTCTTACGTTTTCTTAATCCTACAATTCAAATGGGCTTTGGTACTTTGATCTATCGAAGTCTCGTGCTCCCTTCTAGAACTGACTAACACTTGACTCACGGAGGACTCCGTATTCGCGGTATTTACGATTGGCACTTTGGCAGGCATGGTTTAAAACAGTGATAGTTATAGTCCTTTTGAAAACGATACATCGACACGATCGAAATATTCCAAGTTAACAAATAATAATTCCGAATTCACAAATAATAATTCCGAATCCACAAATAATGATTCCGAATCTTGACAGCAAGCACCAATCGTTCTCTTTGCTTTTGGGAGAGACAAGACCCGGGGGGTAATTAATTAAGACAGACGGTTAGGGTTCACCTTCACCAAAAAGTAAGAATACATCCAGCCAGTATCATCTTGATATCATTTCAACAATTGCATAAAGCAGTATTCATCTAGTATTTAATATTATAAGTCTTTTGATTTTTTCCTCAAACTTTTTTTATCAAGTTTGTAGAGAAAACATAGTAGTACTTTCAACACAAAATAAACATATTATTAGAATATAACTAATTTGATGTTTTGGATATTGTTTATTTTTTCTATAAACAATATCCAAAGCACCAAATTGGAAAATGTTAGAATAGATGTCGAATATACTAGTCCTATTTGGTTACGGTTGGACTTGGAGTTGTAATAGGTGTTAGGGGGTGGAGTTAGAGTCGGAGTCTGTAACCCGGCATCTCTCTTAAATAGAAAGGGGGGCACCACAATGTAACCATGGCGACTACAATGTAGCGTAGACACGCAGGGAGATGATGGCGGCATGGCCATGGACTCGTAGCGGCTAAAAGCTATATTGGTTGGGGAGGAGCGCCCATAATCAGAGCCCCGGGGATGTAGGCTTCGGGTGAACCTCGTTAACAAATATCGTGTGTTCCTGTGTCGTCATCTGGCATGTCTTGGGTGATCAATGATTGAAGCGATCGAGAAGGTTAGTCGTCGTTCCGCTATATCGGCTAACTTTTATAACAGAAAAAAGAGTCGAAACGACTCATAATATGAAATAGAGGATGTAGGTTTTTGGTGGTTGAAAAATACCGCGAAAAGGCACTGAATGCAAAACCAGAGTTTATTGCATAATACTACCTCCATCATAAAAAAAAAGAAGCATCTTAATTTCAGTACTACTAGCTCCATCCCAAAATATATCTAATTCTCAGTACAATATGTGGTATTATCTAACACTGTGAATCTGGATAAGCCGGTTTTAAGTAATATCACATCATGTATGAGACACTTACATTTTGAAATAGAGAAAGTAATTCCGAGATAAATTAGTGGCATGTACAGATTCGTGCTGCTAGGCAATATCGTATCATATTCTATATTTTGGAAAGACAAATAATTGCGAGATAAATTAGTAGTAGTGTGTAGAGATGGCAACGGGGAATTCCCTGTCGGAGGTTACTCCACCATACCCGCCTCCGCGGTGGAGAATTTTCCCCATCACCATCACCGTGAAATGCAACGGGGCAACATCTTTCCCCATCACCGCCTCTGTGCGGGTAATTTATCCCCGTGGAGCCTCCATCCCCGCTATCAACTTACTCAACAGTCAACATGTATGCATTTCTCATATCAAACAATAATTTACATACAAAAGATTAACACTCAAAATAGCAATTCTAGCCATCAATTTCAGCACATCAACAACAACTACAAGAACACAAGTTCACAAATTCAGATCACAAATTCGCAAATGCACATCATCAGTTCACAAATGCACATCATCAATTCATCACTTACAACAGCAGTGCAGCAACAAGTAGTGCAACAAAAGTGTGCCCAAGAATACAATATCCATCATATTCCCAGATTAAGCAACAACACAATAATACATGATCATTCATCATTCATCAGTCATCACTCATTAGTTATCACCACATTGCAGTAGCAACACATGTTGTCCTAGGCATACACAAAACCATAGTTCGGAGTAGGTCTTTTGTGCCAAATATCCAAAAGCATTGCCATGGTTTTACAAGTTTATCATGACACATAACAGGGGTTACAAACATCCAAAATCATTGCAAGAACAGTGCATGTCCATACATTCATGTCTTCAAACAAGAGCAAGTCCCTAAATTAAAGAAGTAGCAAAAGATATTCAATTAGTCAAGTATTTTATAAGGATATAACAAATAATGGCAGTAGGAGTTTGATTGCTAATTTTAAGTTGTTGAAAGAATACCTCAATCTGATCTTGGATATCTTGAAGGCAACTCCAAAAGCTTGCTGCTTCTTCATTATCAGCTACAAGATAACAATTATAAGAATTATTTTGCATCCATTGCATTGTAAAATCTATGCTAAGCATGATGTATGAATAAAACAGCATATGTACCTCGATACTTGTTTCGCAGCCAATCTTGTGAGCACATTAAGGCCTCCAAGAGTTCTGGAGTAAGCCGGCTACGATGCTCACTAAGAACCCTTCCACTTGTGCTAAATGCATATTCAGATGCAACAGTGCTAACAGGAATAGCAAATATATCTCGTGCTACCTTCCTCAATGTAGGAAAGCTTGTCCTAGCCACTTTCCACCAATCAAGAATCTTAAAGTTTTCTGTATTAATTGAAACCAACTCATCCTCTAGGTACCTGTCTAGCATGCGATGGCTGGTCCAACACCGCATTGGCGTCCCTTATTGTGGACCGCCGAACGTGAGTTAGTGACTCAACGAGACAACGATGCAGCCATGGAAGAGGAATTTAGTGGAGGGGGAGGGGGATATGGTACTGTAGTTAGGCATCTAGGGAGGGGTACTAAGTTGGGAGTAGGACAGCTAGATGTGCTCACCTTGCATCGTCGTCGGAGCTTAGCGGTGGTGAAGGCGAAGCCATGGCGGACTCGAGCGGCTGGTCGTCGTGTGGACTCGTCGTTTTCCCCTTTCTTGCCACCGAAGCCTTCACCTGCATCCACCATCAGCAAAACAAATAAGCCTACATGATGGATCAGATATTGACGGAGGGTGGAGGAGGAGGCCGACGTCCGGTGGCCGGTGCCGAGTCCACGACGTCCTCGGACCTGGGAGGCTGGGACTGGGAGTGAAGGGAACGGGACGGCGCGGCGTGGCGCTGGGACCTGGCCACGGGGCTCGGGAGCTGGGAGCTGGGCCACCTGGGACCGGGCAGCTCGGCGCTGGCGCGGACGCCGACACGGCGGGTGCGGCGGCCCTGCGCGCGGGCGCGAGATCGGGAGCCAGCGCTACTCAGCCGCTGTGGCCGACGGACGACGGCGTGGCGCGTGGCGGCGTGGGGATTGGGACGAGCGGGGCGGACGGTGGCGTGTGGACTGGGGAATGGGGACGGAGGGGATAAGGATTGGAATGGTTAGGGTTACACAATTGCTTTATATACTCTATGCTTTGGGCTGGTTTTTATGGGCCAAATACACAGGATATTACTACACACATACTTTTATATCGGGCCTCCACGGAGGGCGGGGACGGGGACGGTGAACCAAACCCGCCCTCGCCAGACCCGACGGAGACTACTTTCTCTCCATTTGATTCCCCATGGAGACACAATTGATACCATCACCATCACCTAATGGGAGAATTCTCCACGGGGGACCGGGGACCGGGTACCCATTGCCATCTCTAGTAGTGTGGAGAAATGATCATATTGTGCCTCATTAATACTCTTGGTTGTACTATTTCCATAGGTTTTGATTTAATGCAAACTAGCTGGGTAGCCCGTGCAATTGCGCGGCTAGCACCCATACAAAATTATCTATTTTTAATATGATTTATTCAAAATTTGTTAAATAGCTATCTCATTGTCTTAAGACTTTGAAAGACCAAACCTTATCATTCTCGTGTTTCTAATTATATAGTTTTTAAAAGTCACACCAATTACTACCCCTTATGTCATCTCCTTCTTTATTTGCTTGCTCGATCTACCACTATTTCTATTCATACTTCTTGGAACCTTTAAAAAATGGATTTTATAGTTTTTAGAGTTTATTGTCACGTTGGGTTTTATTTTTATAATTTCTAGATGTCTCGTCAAACGTTGCCATTATACTCCTCTACGGCCCATCAACTATCTCATCTCTTTATTGTCATTGAGATTTTAAAAATCGAACATAATTATCGTTTTGGTTCATTTTTACTTTCTAGAAGTCCCACCAAACCGTCAGCGGCTTTGCCATTGTACTCCTCTACGGCTCGCCCGCTGCCTCCCTTCTTTATTGTCATTGAGATTTTAGAACCGAACATGATTAGCATTGTTTTTTTTTACTTTTTAGAAGTTTCGAACCTTTAAAAATTGGACTTGTAGTTTCATTTTTTATAATTTTGAGAAGTCCCATCAAACGATGCCACTATGCCCCTCTACAACCCGTCCGCCGCCTACTCTTTATTGTCCTCGTGATTCTAAAAATCGAACATAACTATCGTTGGAATTCATTTTTTATTTTCTAGAAGTCCCGTCGACGGCTCTGCAACTATACTCTTATACACCCCACCTGCTGCTTCTCCTTTTTATTGTCATTGAGATTTTAAAAATCGAATATGATTATCAATGGGGTTTGTTTTTTTTACTTACTATAAGTCCTGGCAACCGCCTTACTCATTTGCTTCGCGGCCTGCTTGACGTCCCTCCTTCACGGCAATTGTGTTTTATTAACAATTTTTATATGTCGTATCAATCGCCACCACTCTACTCTTTTATAGGCATGTTACTTAACTTATCTCGTCATGTGTTTTAGATGGTCTTTTCTTTCAATAATCTTTATTTTTATCAAAAAATTGAGTTACTTATAAATTGTATTCCTAATTGAAATCTTATTTTTCTTTTTCTAATTTCAGAAATTTTTTAAAAAAATTAGTTAATACCGTATTGTGTTCTTTTAATGTTTTAATTTCGGATTTTATTTTATTTTTATTTCGAATTTTGATCAATCTCATATTGGGTTCTTATATGGAACCTTCTTTCAATATTGCTTATTTTTAATTCCGAATTTCAGCTATTTTTAAATTGTATTTCTAATTGGACTCTATTTTCTTTTCTAATTTTAGATTTTATTTTATTTTTATTTCGAATTTGTATTAATCTCGTATTGGGTTCTTATATGGAAACTTCTTTCAATATTGCTTATTTTTAATTCCGAATTTCAGCTATTTTTAAATTGTATTTCTAATTGGACTCTATTTTCTTTTCTAATTTTAGATTTTATTTTATTTTTATTTCGAATTTGTATTAATCTCGTATTGGGTTCTTATATGGAAACTTCTTTCAATATTACTTATGTTTAATTCCGAATTTCAGCTATTTTTAAATTGTATTCCTACTTGGACTATCCTTTCCTTTTCTAATTTTAGATTGTATTTTATTTTTATTTCGAATTTTGATTAATCTCGTATTGGGTTTTTATATGGACTCTTCTTTTAATATTCATTGTGATTCTAAAAATCGAACATAACTATCGTTGGAATTCATTTTTTATTTTCTAGAAGTCCCGTCAACCGTCGGTGGCTCTGCAACTATACTCTTATGCACCCCGCGCGCTGCTTCTCCTTTTTATTGTCATTGAGATTTTAAAAATCGAATATTACTATCAATGGTTTTTTTTTTACTTTCTAGAAGTCCCGGCAACCGCCTTACTTGTTTGTTTCACGGTCTGCCTAACGTCCCTCAATTTAATCGTCATTAGGATTCTATTTGTTGTTTTATTAACAATTTTTATATGTCGTATCAACTATCAACCGCCACCACTCTACTCCTGCCACCACTCTACTCCTTTATAGGCTTGTTACTTAATTTATCTCGTCATGTGTTTTAGATGGTCTTTTCTTTCAATAGTCTTTATTTTTATCACAAATTTTAGTTATTTATAAATTGTATTCCTAATTGAAATCTTATTTTTCTTTTTCTAATTTCAGAATTTATTTTTTAAAAAAATTAGTTAATACCGTGTTATGTTCTTTTAATGTTTTTATTTTTTATTTTCAATTTCAGTTGTTTCAACATTGTATTCCTACTTGAACTCTCTTTTAATTTTTCTAATTTTGGATATTATTTTATTTTTTATTCAAAATTTTAATTAATCTCGTATTGGGTTCTTATATGGATTCTTCTTTCAATATTGCTTATTTTTAATTCAGAATTTAAGCTAATTTTAAATTGTATTCCTACTTGAACTCTTCTTTTATTTTCTTTTGCTAATTTTGGATTTATTTTTATTTTTATTCTAAATTTTAATTAATCTCGTATTGGGTTTTTATATGGACTCTTCTTTTAATATTCCTTATTTTTAATTCCGAATTCCAGCTATTTTTAAATTGTATTTCTACTTGGACTCTCCTTTCCTTTTATAATTTTGTATTTTATTTTACTTTTATTTCGAATTTTGATTAATCTCGTATTGGGTTCTTATATGGAAACTTCTTTCAATATTACTTTTTTTAATTCCAAATTTCAGCTATTTTTAAATTATATTCCTACTTGGACTCTCCTTTCCTTTTCTAATTTTGTATTTTATTTTACTTTTATTTCGAATTTTGATTAATCTCGTATTGGGTTCTTATATAGAAACTTCTTTCAATATTACTTTTTTTAATTCTGAATTTCAGCTATTTTTAAATTGTATTCCTACCTTGACTCTCCTTTCCTTTTTCTAATTTTAGATTGTATTTTATTTTTATTTTGAATTTTGGTTAATCTCGTATTGGGTTCTTATATGGAAACTTCTTTCAATATTGCTTATTTTTAATTCCGAATTTCAGCTATTTTTAGATTATACTTCTACTTAGACTCTCCTTTTCTTTTTTTTTCTTTTTCTCCGATTAATGTGGGAATTTTTAGCCCCCACAGCGAACGTGGTACCTCATTTTCAAGCTGTCTTAATAATATAATAGATAGATGCTGCAGCTTTGCTGTAACCTCTAGAATTGTGTTTTTTTTTTGAATAAATTTTAAACGTCGTAGGACGGAACGAATATTATTTTCTCATTTATGTGTGATATCGCCTGTTGATATGGTATCTTTCCGAGATAACTGTAGGTGTGGTGTGGCATATAGCATGCCAGGTTATCTTGAAGTTGAAATGTTTTTTTCCCCTCAACAATGTTAAAGTTCTAAACAGTCTAATTAACTTAAAAAAAATGTTATTTAAATTGTTCATGGAGCACAATTGATTTATTTAGCCATGAGCACAACTGATGTCACACTGAAATATGTCAATACAACTATAGAAGATCACTTCTATTTTGGTTTGAAAAGTCACTTCCTTTAACACATAGTGATGATATACAAAACAGTACGCACACAATACGTCCTTTTTTCAGCTTTGTCTTAACACCTGACCATGCAAATTTAGCTATCTCGAACCATTTACAATCCAAAGCTGAATCTTTCTACGGATTGCTTTGTAAAGCACCTTCTTTCGAAGAGAAAATTGTTGCAGTCTAGTCTGAAACAATTGCAGCCCACTGCGATTAATTGCTTCATAACCAATGGAGTACTAGTTTTCTTCTCTAGGGAAAACGTAGAACTTCAGAACCTTGAACCTCACGTCGACACTGATCTAAGGTGGTGTTTACATCCAGGGACTTAACTTAAGTCCCTGTCTTTAGACACTAATTTAGAGTATTAAATATATACTACTTACAAAACTAATTACATAAATAAAAGCTAATTCACGAGACAAATTTTTTAAGCCTAATTAATCTATAATTAGAGAATGTTTACTGTAGCATCACATAGGCTAATCATGGATTAATTAGGCTCATTAGATTCGTCTCGCAAATTAGTCCAAGATTATGGATGGGTTTTATTAATAGTCTACGTTTAATATTTATAATTAATTTTCAAACATCCGATGTGATAGGAACTTAAAAGTTTTAGTCCCATCTAAACAGGGCCTAATACTAACAAATTTTTTAAGATAATGGAATAAAATTTCAGCCTATGCTTAACTAGCCATAGCCCAAAATACTAACAAATAGTACTAGCCATCGAAACATTACCCCCTACAATCCCGAGCTTAGCAAGAAATCCCCAACCTTTTTTCATACGGATCATCAGTAATCCAGTACAACACGAAGCAGGTTGCTGATGTGTGGCGGCAGCGAGAGAAACCTCCAAAGGTTCATATCCTTTTTCACAGGTCGAGGAAGCCGGTGGTGCGCCACACCGCGTTGCGCACGCGCCGGAGGTCGCGCCCTTTCAGCGTCCGCCCGGCGCCCTCCATCACCGACGCCGCCGCCGCGGCGCGGCGCGCGGCCATCTCGTGCGGCGGCACCACGAGCTCGTCGTCATCGTCCTCCTCGTCGTTGAGGGCCTCGTGCTGCACACCACGGCGACGCCTGTCGCTGTCCGTGGCCTTGGGCCAGGCCGGCACGGCGACCGGCGCCGACTGGTGGTACGGCTGCGGGGGCTGCTGCCTCTCCGGGCGTGCCTTGGCCGGGATGGACGCCGTGGGGGCGTGATCGTCGGCGAGGAGGGCGGACAGGCCGACGCTGCCGGCGGCGGGGAAGGCGTGGGACGACGACAGCGGCCGGCGGACGCCCACGCCCGCGGACGCGGACGGGGTGAGGGACGGCGAGGAATTGGTTGAGGAGGCCCACGAGGAGGGCGAGGTGTTCGACGACGACGACGACGACCAGACGACGTCGCGCTCGTCGAGCTCCAGCTCGTGGTCGCCGCTGCCGTCGTCGGGCTGCTTGAGGAGGCCGAGGAAGCGGAGCGACGGGGACGTGGCGGCGCCGGAGCGGCGATCGGGCTTGGACATGGCCGGGGAGCCTCGGCGCTCACTCGCTCAGCTGCCGCTGCCGCAGCGCCTGTGCCGCTGTGTGGTGGCTACTGACCAGCGCGTCGTGGGTTTTTTTTAGCCTTTGGGCGCGCTGCTATTATTGGCGGGCTAGTGGCGGTCGCGATGTGGGCGGGGGGAGGTGAATTATTGTGGGGATGATGGCAACCGAGCCCGAGCGGGGTCGCCATGTGTTGGCGACTCCGTGTCGTGTGCTCGCCGCGCGAGGGATCGCGTCGTGACACGGCCGTGCCGAGCGGCGCCTGAAATCCACCAGCCTTTTCCGAAGCCTCTGCGCCTGGAATCTGGAATCATTCCTCGTAAAATCGTCGCCCAGAAAAAAAAGCAGCGAAGCTTTTCGTTGACAGGTGCGTGCGAGCAGAACTTCGGAGTTCAGAAGCAGTAATATCGACTGTATATGCGTACAGATACACTCGTTTACAGATGAACCGATCAGCATGTCATCATCAGCAAGGAAGTGGACAGACTTGGTTTAAAATGGGGTTACAGATAAACAATCGGATCTCGCTAGCATCACTAGCGGATGTGCGTTCCCCTTGATCCAATGGTTATAGAAGCACGAATCACGGAAACGATTGACAGGGCACCTACCACCCCCACCGTCCCTATTCCCTGCACTTACTCCCTCCGTCCTAAAAAAAAAAAACAAACCCAGTTTCCGTGTACAACGTTTGATCGTCCATCTTATTTAAAAAAATTATTAAAAAAATTAAAAAGACAAGTCACGTATAAAATATTAATCATATTTTATCATCTAACAACAATGAAAATACGAATTATAAAAAAACTTCATATAAGACGGACAGTTAAAGTTGGACACAGAAACTCAGGGTAAGTTGGACACGGAAACCCAGGGTTTGCCTTTTTTTTTTGGACGGAGGGAGTAGGTTTTTCTTTGTTGAGGATGAGGAAAAAAAAAACGAGGGGTGCGATCAATCAAGCTTGACACGGGGAAAAAGAAAGCTTGGATATATTATTAGCCGGTGAGGCCGCTTGTGTAAGACGTCAGTCTGTCTGTTCGTTTCGTTTCGTTTTCAGTATTCACTCGTTGCCAACTTGCCTTCCGAGCCCAAATTAGCTGAATCTGCTGCTTATTTCTTGGACGTGCAGAGACCTTCGAGGTTTATGCAGGCTCAGACCTCTCGAGATTTCACAGTTTTTTCAAGTGCACGTGTGGCAGAAGGATGGAAGCCTTGGAGAATGCTGCTTGGGAGGTAAAGGCGCTTATCATTTTGGTTTTGCAAAGATGGGGATTGGTGAACACTGAACAGAACGACAAAGACTGGCAAGGTTATTTGTTTGACCACCTCTTTAAGACTTTAACCATCGGGAAGAAAATTACGTACTAACTTTCTGTATTGTTGGCAAAACAAAAGGACCTGTCAGGCTCTTACAGAAAAATAACAGTTCTGTGATCGGCATAACTCACAGGGCACTACGCAAGTATCTGCAAGGAACCAAACTATGAACGTACCACCGAGGCATCTCATATACTCTCCACTAGTAGGACTAGTAAAACTGAAGATAAGAGTAGTACACTATCGGCAGAACTACCAATGTACAGCAATGATAAATGAAGGGGCCAAATGAAATGAGAATTGAGAAGATACCCAATACACTTCCAGATCGGGCAAGGCATTAGCAATTTCAATCAAGTAAGAATTTACATTCTAATGATGTTGTGGTCCCATAGAAGATCCCAAGGGGCAAGGGCATTGCACTAGCATTGTTAGCTGTTACACTTACATCTCATGAGTTCTGACATCAGTTCACGAAACACCAGAATTGTGCATAAAATAGCTTCTATCAACTAATCTCAGAACAATACCATCAAAATAAGTTGGAAGGAGAAACGACAGAAACACACAACCTGTAGAAATAGGTTCAGGTGGTGGAAGTATCATGAGATCGCCATCTTTCTTGCTTAAAATTCCGATCACGCTCAATCGCATACCTTCAGCGATATACCTACAGGTTTTGCATTCACATTTTAAGTTTCCAAAGATGCAATATGCAAAGATGCTGGCAAAATGTATATCTATTATCGAGCAATTTGATTACCCTTCTTCGAGACGGATAAGCTGACATTCTTCAGAAGGAATATTTCTTTCATCCAGCCAACACCTCAAGGTTGAAGATAACTCAGTGTTCCCGCTTGTCGTAACCAGAAGATTTTCATCGATCAAGGGAACTACTCTCGAGTCGTGCCCAGCTTTCACCAAGGCTCTTTTACCTGATTTTGCATCCGTTATGTAGAAATCAGCAGCAAACCTCTGCCCAACTCCACAAAATATTTGAATAAGACAAACATCACACTATCTATGGCATCTTACTGCCTTTATAATGAACTCAATTTTACAGCAACAGATACAATGACATTAGAGAAATTAAAAGACTACTAAATAAACAACTCAGACATAACGCAGATGAGCAACAGTTTTAAAATTGTGAAAAATGGGTAATGTCTACTCGTTGATCTACTTATGAAATGTATTGTTTTTTTTGTTCCATTGTACTATGCAGTCAAGATCTCTCGAACTTTACATACAACTGAGAAACGGTATTATGAATTTCCAATTTATCACCAATATTGCACAAGTGGAACTGGAACTGAAACAATAGGTTATTACTAATTGTGTACAATAATAATGCAAGCTAGTTTATGAAATAGTAATGCTTTTGTAATCATCATAAAAAACAAACACACTAGTATTACAGTTGGATTGAATTGGGCTAGCTTGAGTCATGATAAACAAAAAGGTGAAACAATAATTAAAAAAACAAAATTTTAATGACATAAGGTGCAAGATAAATGAAAATACCCATGTGTTCTGTAGACTCCACCACACATACACTAGAAGCCCTTGAGATAGCAACAAAGCATCCTTACCTCAGCGTGTGTCAATTTCCACTTGGAACAGCGGTTCTTAGGATTAGCTACTTCAGAACCCCATCTTCCACATTTTCGCAATAATGTAGATGTATATACACAATTCTCTACTTTCTCGTATGAAGAAATCAGTGAAATATCACCGCACGCAACAAGCTGCATAAAACAAGGGGCATCACCACACATGCAAGAATAACACATTATCTGATTTTTTTTAAACAATGCAAGAATAACATGCTGAAAACTGAACACAACTAAAAAGAATATTTTTTGTAACAAGAGTAGAACATAATGAAAAACAATAAATGTACTGTAATAGGAAAATGTGGAAAAAAACACAAATCAATGCATCACAGCATACACTCCCTAAGGTAAAAGGCACAAAATTTCCCCTTCAGACTAGAAGATACATTCAATGTACTACCAGTACAAAGTTGAGAAAGGAAACAAAGAAACTGCCCTTGACTGGTTCGATATGGCCAGTGAACCTACTGCATACAAATCTGGACATTGCTGTGCTTGCTCCCCATTGCACGATTATGGAATCCATAATTTGGCGCATCCTATTTACACTGAACTACGTGACCACCAAAAAACGAAGAACACTCAAGGTGCAAACAAACCCCACTATGAAACAATGCAAGTGTATCCGGTCCACAATTCCACAAGTTACATGAAAGCACTATATGATGTAGAATTACGGCACCAAATGCATTATTCTCCATGCATCTAGTGGCTCCACCAAAATGCTCCTTATCAATTCAGCAATTCAGAATTCAGAGACTTAAAGACGGAATAAAATAGACTTATTGGATCAATAGCAGCACATTCATGGCAAAAGAAAGATAATGCTTTTGCAAATGGGCAAACATACACCGGTGATCTTGACGAGCTGGTCGTCGGTGGCGGAGCGGAGGCTGGACGCGGGCAGCCCGTCCACGAACCGCCGCAGGGCGCGCCCCGACGCGGAAGCCGCGGCATTCCACAGGAGGAACGCGACGACGGCCGCGGAGAGGAGCACGGCCACCACGAGCAGTGCGGCGCTGTGCACGACGGCGAGGACGAGCGCGCCGAGGCCGAGCCCCACCGCGAGCAGCGCCGCGACCGCCCAAACCGCCGCCCTCGGGAACGGCGCCAGCGCGGGGAGCCCCCCCGCATCCCCGGCGGTGGCGCATAGGTCGTTCAGCGAGGCCGCGGTCGCGGCGGCCTCCTCGTCGGCGGTGGCGCCGCGGTGCTTGCCGCCGTCCTCGCCTCCCGGAAGCATAATCAGCTCGCGCCGCTGCTGGGGTGGGCGTCTCGGGGTCGGGGGGTTTCAGTTTACTCCTCTTTCTTTTTTCCTTTTTTTCTTCTATTGGACCTTTTTGTCCTCAACTCGGTATGGTGGGTTTGGTTTTTGGCGTGCGGTTTAAGGAAACCAACGTGGAGCGCATCGGCAACTCTACTTTAGCGTGACATGTGGGACCATAACAAATCTGGCCCGCATGTCAGTGACACAGACAAGGCTGTGGGGGGTGAGCTGTGGAGTACACGGCGTAGTTATCCTCCTCTCGCTTTTGGAGCAAAAAGGAGTACTAGCAATATGACATGTGGGGCCCGGGCAACCTGTACCGATGTCAGCGAGAGCCCGTGGTGCGATGCCTCGTGCGTCGGAGAACGTGGACCACGGGATCAGGGCATTGCGTGCTCACATGAGCTGCTCCTCATCACTGGGTTGTGAGTGACTGACACTGAAGCGGTTGGCGTTGTACTCGCACAATTTGTGTCCCTGGCTAGTGGGGCCCGGTTCATGTGCTTACCGATCATGTGTACTTGATCTAGTACTAGTACTCCTAGTACCGAGTGATCTGTACTAGTACTATGCACAAGTATGGTTGGGGGCAAATGGTATAGTAGTACAGGAGGAGCTAAGCAGAAGAATTAAGAAACTGACACAGCCTTAACCTACGTTTTGGGTGGATTAGTTAACAGTAATCTCATGACCTCATCCGACGAGCGGTTTTGAGCCGTTGCGAGAAGAGGAAGCAAACAGTCACATGCCTAATCTTTTCGATACTCTCAAGTTTGAATCGCCACTTGCCCCGAGACTGACGGTGGTGCAGACTGCAGCGACCTGCTCTGCATCACACCACTCGTATACATGGAGGCGCTACTGCGCTAGTGGTGCTAGCTAGCGCTGCGCTGGGCCCCCTGGATCCGATCTGCAATCTGATCCATTCAATTGTACTCGCCGTACTCTCCCTCTCGGTCAATGCTACTGTAGTATCGTACTCTTGTGGCCAGCCGCTGGCGTCCGTGGTACTGTACCTCGACTGGTTGACGGAAGCGGCGTGATGCCGTGCGTAGACCAACGCGCCATGTTTCACTGTGCTCTCCGTATACTGTTCACAATGCCCCACGCAGAAAGCCACACCCGTGACCGCTCCGGGTGCGTCCGGTGGTCCGGCGGAATTTCGAGGGGAAACCGAGCCGAGCGCTGCGCCGTGCCGGCGTACATGCGTGTCGGCGAGCGGGGGCACGCGAGGCCCAGCAACGGGTAGTGGCGAGATGGGCCTCCCACTCGGCCGCTCCTCGAACGGCCAATACTGGGCTAGAGAAAGGCTCATCTGTAACAGCCCACACACGGACCACTCACCCTAGCCGAGTTAATTAGAGGAATAAGTTCACTCTGACTCCCTTACAGGATTTGAGATCCGTGAGTATTCACTCGAGTCCCGCTCAGTGAGAGATTGAAAGGTTCTGTACATCTCTTTAGCTTACGTTGGCGACAAGTAAGCCAGCCGGGAGGGCTTAGTACGTGATGTCAATGATTTCATGCTTACTTGTAACTGCAGACTGCTCATCTTTAGTTCCTTCCCAATTGCTATATACAATATGCTCTGGTCAATCGACCGGTACTAGATAATGACTTGCTCCTACAAAGTTTACACACACCACCCCCACCTCAAGAGAAAGCAAAGGCTTTGCCCGGTCCTCAGTATCCTCGCGCCTACGCTGGCAGAGAATTGACACTTACCAACCAACCTCGTCTTTTCGGCCACGCGCGGACACCTTATCACATTAACAACAACGGGATCGATCGATCGCGCCGATCTTTAGCTAGGTGGCCACCGCCGCATTGCCGGCGATCGATAAGATGGCCAGATGGGAGGATGGAAGAGACGGCGCCACACGACGTCGCGCTCCTCCTCGTACTCGCGCTACGCGCTGTCCCGTCTCGTCGCGGCAGCTAGCGCATCGTCTCGCCACGCCACGCACACCGGTATACCCGATCGGTGTGGATGGAGCTAGAGTACCAATTACCAAAGCTCTTTCGTTTGGTCCCTGTCACGTACTGCAGTTGCAGGGCCAGCTCATGCATGTGCACGCTTCGCGCCCCTAGCCAGGGTAGCTGCTATCTGCAACTCTCTCTCCGCTAAAGCGGCACACTGCTGATCGATTGTAATTTGATGGTGATTGCTGAAGCTTTTTGCCACAGGCAAGGACCAGGCACTGTGCAAGCTGGATATACAAGATTCTTTACTTCGCGCGAACGCAAGTTTGCCATAGCAAAGCTTTCAGTGGCATTAAGCTGAAGGTCGCTAAGACGGCCGGGGACAATGCAAAGAAGTATGAGTGCGATTGCGAAAGCAAACGGTATGTTACACGCGGCATATGCAACCGGCTCGGGTCAATGGGGAAAAAAACGATGATCCATGAGTCCAGTTACGCACTGTGTGATCAGATACAGACATGGACCATAAAGCAGTGCAATGATCGAATCGTTAGCCACATTATCCTTGCAAAGTGGTGTTTGGGCGGTTAACCCAACGGAAGGTCGCCCAGCTCTTTCTCTGTTTTTTTGAGAGATTGGGAGGCCCAGCTTTTCGTTGCGCCTTTCCGGTGTTTCTAGAAGATTTCACACGGCCTGAAGCTGGAGCTCCAAGACACCGTTGGTTTTAAATTGGGGTTTTAATCAGCTCCCAAAGTCGCAGCTTTAGCCGTGTTGGACTCCTTTTGATCTCCTTCTTTTGAGCAGGTCGCCATCAGGTGTAAAAAGCACTTTTTTGGGTGAAATCGGAGATCAGAGATCAAAGGATAAAGTTGCCCCCCCAATAGCATAAAAAATCGGTCTGTTGGTTTGTCAATTGTCAAGCTCGAATTGGTGTACAAAAAATTCTGAACTAGTCGTTCTCTGTCGATCAAAACAGTGCTAAACAAATGTGTGCAACCTCTCTTTCACGTACATTGCCGTATAATATTTCCGAAACGGTGTACAGATATACAAGTGGAATAATTTTAAATTCCAAAGAGCTTTTGATTGGGGATAACCAGTTCGTCATGGTTTGTCTGAAGATCTCTCTGATAACTAACGATTTGATTGGATACCTTAGTTTTTCCACGTAGTCGTAGAAGCAGTGGTTTAGACGTCATATGTATTGAGATTCTTCTCTAACAGGTCCAATACCAAAGCAAATAAGCAATGCCCACCAATGATTATTTAGAAAACTGGAGTATAACAATGACCTTGCCTGTTGCTTTGACTATAATGATCATTTCTAATAATGATCCTTTCAATTCTCCTACTAACCTACGCATTTAAAGAAACTAATCTGTATCGCACCAAACAGTTAACTAACCATAAGTGATCATCAATTCTCTGAGTCTCTGACCCATCATTGGTCACGCATGTTGAATGCGTGAATGGAGAACAGCAATCCAGACAGGGAAAAAGAATAAAACAAACCAATTAAGCACCAACATATAGGCCCTGACTAGTCCCAATATCAAATTAATTTCCAACATAAACCAGCAGGACTTGTCCAATTCAGAGCTAGTCAGGTTTCTTCATAAATAAGCATACATCCAGCCATATGATCTGCACAAGCCCGTATTTACCAATTTAAAGAAAAGGCAAGTTCCTTTATCCAAAAATAAACAAACCACTACTGCCAAAAATACTTGTGCTATCCTACGCGTCCACGAGATAAACTCCATTTTAGAATTCTCAGGAATATCTGTCCGGCAAAAATCGTTTTACGTTTCAATCATGACACAGTACGGGAGGACTGGAGGACCCGTTTCGGCCACACATTCGAGCCACCGGGCCACGGCTCGAGAACTTTCTCCTCGCTGCCTCACTCTCCTGAATTCCTGATCCGTGACGTGCAGGCAGGCAGGTCCAGAAGTACTCATACTGCTGCTGCTAGCTATCGATCGATCGATCGATGGATGTATCCATCCCTTTGGGATTTCTCACTCTTTTATTTTTCATGCATTGTGCCTGCACAGTAGCGGCCAATTCGCAAAGCGGCAAAGGGGGACAAAAAAGTCGACATTGCCAAGCAGTCGAATGTTTGCTAGGCTCCAAAGCGAAAAGCCCTGGCACGTATTCATCTCCTGTTGATAGTATAGCAACGAGACGACAACGACCTGCCGACTACTGGGTGTAGAACAACGGCGTCCTCTTTTCCTTGACGTGTAGTGTCGTCTCATCGCAAGCGTTCCGGACAGATCACGCGCTGTATTATCAACCGTGGACTGAATGCAAACCCAGGGAGGATTTGTTTTTCATTCGCTGAGAACTCTGGGTCAGTTTGTTAAATTTTGGCAGGGTAGAAATGAGAAGATATTTGATTGGTGTTAGAATTATAATGGTAAGAGAAAGTCCTCGAGTCTTATCGGCTATCACCATAAGTTGATGTATATTATTAGTCGGTCCGGGTTTGAGAATCATTCATTGCTTAATACTATTGATATGATAGTCTCTCCATTCATATCTTCCTTTTTGAAAACGTGCTAGTAAAAGATCAATATATTTGCAATGCCTAAACTTTAGCGGAGTAAATTTTCCATGTAACGTTTTGGGTTTGCTATCATACAAAAATTGTTGCTTTAGCCCTACTATCAGAACATCGAAGTTTTAGCTAGGGAGCACTATAAATAGATACCATCTTTTTTAAATAGTAAGCAGTCTCTGACTTTGCATACCAGAAATGAGAACCAAAGTTGTACTAAAATTATACTGTTCTTTTTTTATTTGTTCCATCATTATACATCCTTTTATTCAATAAAAAAACTACTGCATGTGTGCCGAATGGCAAAGCCGAGGATATAAATCATTTCCATTTATCTAAGTGAGAATTATGTGTTTGGTACTCCACAAGAATTTTAAAATGTGTTTTAAACTACATGTTTGGATATAATAATTTCTATTGTCTGAGTGGGAATGCATAATAGTTGTAAAATGTGTTTGGTTCTCCACAAGCGTTTCTATATATGTATTCATTCACTCATGTGAGTGAGAATAATGGCTGCATGCTACTCCCTCCGTTTCACAATATAAGTCATTCTAGCATTTCCCATATTCATATTGATGCTAATGAATCTAGATAGATATATATGTTTAGATTCATTAGCATCAATATAAATATGGTAAATGCTAGAATGACTTATATTGTGAAACGGAGTAAGTAAGTAGCACTGAAAAACTGTGAGATATATCGAATTACGACTTGTGATCCTATATATGCCTTGTCCTGAGTCAATGCCTATCTAAGATTGACGGTGAACATCTTGGAACTCTCCGCGTCAATCTTAGATGAATAAAAGGCTACAAATTCCAAAATTAATTAAAAATTTCCATATCTATATCTATATCTATACTATTATAAAAATTGAAGATGTTTTTGCTGGTATTTTGGTACGTCGTCCGTGTTTAAGTCAGTTTTTAAGATTGTTCGTTTTTGGAAATACATATCCGTGTTTGAGTTGGATTTCAAGCTCATTTGCTTTTGGAAATAGAAAATGAGTTGTATAAGAAATCTCTTTTTAGAAAACTCCGCATGCTAACTTGAGATGAAAGTCTGACTCCTAGCTGTAGCTCATGATTTTCTAAAAAAAAATCCCAAGCGATATCCCACAGTAAATTTTACCATAACTAAATCATATAACAATAATAAGATTAAATAGCATTCACCCGTTGCAACGCACGGGTATTTTTCTAGTTATTTTTTAAAAAAGGGAAAATACTATTCATCCAAATCTATTCAACTGGTATAACAATATTAGGATAAGATGAATCTCTATCATTTGGTGTATTGTATGGATACCCTTAAAAAAATATATAGGTCTAATATATAGAGGGTTTACACTACCAACTCAAGCTGATCGATTTTCATGAAATTTTGTGATTTTGAGGTGGCTCAAAATGATATTTTGAGGGAGATTTGAATGGTTTTTCAGAAATTCAAATTTGAAATTGTAAATCGAATAGAAATTTGATCAAAATTGGATGAAAATTACCGGTTGTAGACATGTTGTTAGGGATCAAAATCCAATCCCCATGGTTTTGTGAACCCTACTAATATGACTAAGAACTATCATGCATTCTCCACTAACTGCATATTTTCTTAGATAACAAAAGGCTCAATAGCAAATAGCACCTCCGTATCAAGAGATGCACACAAGAACATAACCAACAATTAATCTAAATTACAAAAGGGACTTTAAGGCGAGAAAATTAGCCCGCTTGAATGCAACACACTAGAGTACAAAATCTAAAACTTCATTGTTTTAAATTAACATGCTTGCAAAAGGTAAATACCATGATTACTCAACCTGGAAATCTTATATACGTTCAAGAGAGCGATCGATCAAATGTGAATTTGATGTGCTTGCGACCCATTGACAGTGAGCAGTAAAAAATTCTTGGCCATGCATATCTCAGACTCTCAGTAGTGTTCCTCGTCGAGCCACCTCAAACCTAAGAAAGATTTCTTTCAGTTGCTCATTTCAAACGATTCAACACTTCAGTTATGAAGAACCATGGGTTGCCCTAAAAAGAATAAGCCAATGCCAAAATTTTAAATTTAAAAACTTAATTTTGAGTTTATTTTAAAATATTTTCAACATATTTTCTTTTTCAGCATTGGGTTTTCAGTCACTAAGAATATGTCTATAAAAATTTTACAAATAAATTAAACCGATGAGGCCTGGACAATATATGACAGAGTCAAAAGGAGCATCGCTAAATCAAGAGGTCACTAGATCGGGACATGGAGGTGTGAGGAGACTTAGTGAATTAGAGTTAAATAAGGAGCAAAAGAGACTAAGGCTGTGTTTGAGGGAGAGGGAATTGAGAAGATTGGAAAGATACGCAAAACGAGGTGAGCCATTAGCGCATGATTAATTGAGTATTAACTATTTTAAACTTCAAAAATGTATTAATATGATTTTTTAAAGCAACTTTCATATAGAAAATTTTTGCAAAAAACGCACCGTTTAATAGTTTGGGAAGCGTGTGCGCGGAAAACGAAACAAACAATTTCCCTATGTTCTCCAAACGAACGCAGCCTAAGGTTATCTATAATTTTCCTTACAACTTTCATCAAAATCCGTGTTTGGGGTCTACCAATCACACTGAAACTATGGAGTATATATACCTAAATAAACTAAGAAATGATCAAAGTTAGCTTGGAGAATCCTACAAAATCCTTATTATGTTGACTTCTTACATGCTACTCCCTCATTTCCATAATATAAGACACAACTACATTTTCTGGACGTTCCATAATATAAGGCATGCATGCATGCATACAATTAATTAGGACCTCTTCTCCATTAAATTATTACTTTTTTAAATCTTCCATCCTCAAGATCTCTTATTCTATTGGATGCATGCATTATATTTATTAGGGTGATACAAACTATGAGATGATAATAATTGTTTCTTGGTCTTTGGGTTAAATGTGGTTGTGCCTTATATTTTGGAACGGAGTGAATATCATCTTAGTATATGCATGTGTACTTATGTGTAGATATAAAACTAGTTTAATAATATCGTCAATTGAACATCTTTCGAATAGATTACTACTAAATCCGAATTCGAAGTGACCACAAAAGATGCTTGAATTCCTATGCAACTCTTCCAATGAGCTCGATCTAGTTTTCTCCATTTTAGCACCATCCAAAACACAAAGTCCATTGGCTTAATTGCTTCCAAGGTTTCCACCACCACTACTCCAACGAGATTCCTCTTGCAACCCCAATCTACAAACCGGCCCCACACGTCATTGCCACGGCCCTCTTTTCCCTCTCTGTCCAAGGGAGACGGCAGATCAGTCGAGGAGACGTGATCCACGTACTTTAAGCTACATGTACACACAAATTAACCTAGGGTAATATACTACTCTCTGTCTTTCAAGCCACCGCATTCCACTCGACGAGCGGCCATGGCTCCCACAGCTCCGGCGTGGCGCAGAAGGACTCCGGGAACAAGCCCTCATCGTAGTCAAGCTGGTCGTCGCACTGATCCGACTCCACCGACACGTCCGCCGGCGTGGCGCACGTCGCGCCGCCGAGCACGCAGCTCTCCGGCGGCTCGAGGTCCAGGCACCCCGCGGCGGCGTTCCTCTTGTCGTCGTCGTCGTCGACCTCCTCGCTGCCTGATCCGTTGCAGCTGCTGCTGCTTGCTGCCGTCGTGGCGGCACCACCGTTGCCGCTCCTCTCCTCCCGTTCCCTCAGCCTCTCTCTTAGCTCGTGCAACTGCATATTACATGCAAAGAGCAATCAAGTTAGCGTTTGAATTAATTATGGAACACATGATCTGCATGTTCCTACGATTAGTAGCTAAGCTAGCTTGCTTAATTCATCGTTAATTACCTGGACGGTGAGAGCGAGCTTCTCTTGCTTGAGGGACTCGACGCGGGAGTGGAGGGCGTCGTACTTGGAGCGGAGTGCGGCGTAGTCGTGCTCGAGCTGCTTGGAGCGCCACCGCGCGCGCTTGTTCTGGAACCAGATGGCCACCTGCCGCGGCTGCAGGCCCAGCTCGCGCGCCAGCTCCGCCTTCTCGCGGGGCTCCAGCTTGGCGTGGTGCGCGTGGAACATGGACTCCAGCGACCGTATCTGCTCCTCCGTGAACCGCCGCTTCCTCTCCCCGGCCCCGCCCCTCCCCGGCGCCGCCGCCGCCCCGCCACCGCCCAGGTCCATGTACTGCTCGTCCGCCATCATCGCCGGCATGCACAGCTGCGGCGGCACCACCGGCGCAGGCGGTGGCATCAAGAACTGGTGCTGCTGCTGGAGGTGGTGGTGGTCACCCCGATCCATGGCGATCCTAGCCCAGCTAGCTAGCTGTGTTCGACCATTCATCCCTCTCCCGGCTCCCGGCCCGGTCGGCCCCTTTTATACCGGTGCGAGGAGTGACGTGTCCACGTCCGGTCCGGGGGAGATGCGAACATGTGGTCTTTGCGATTGCGGGTAAAGAAAACCGCCGGGGCCCCACGCACCGTGACACCGAGCAAAGCTGCTTTTGTTTCCCGCCAAGTGTCACGAATCCGCCCGCGCCAAAAGCTGTGCCCCTGCCCCCGATGGTTATCCGGCCGCCTCGGGATCGCCACTTGACACGTGGCGCCGGTGACGAGCACGAGTGCGAGATATTCTTCTCTCCTTCTCCCGTACCGGTTCCTTGTTGGCCTACTGCTAATCGTTGGCTGCTGTACAACACCTCCGGATTTCTTTTTCGTTTATTTCTCTCCCTCTTTGGCCTCTTTCGATCGATCGCCACCTCGTGCAGGAAATTGGTACCACTGCTGCTAAGGTGTACATGCAGTAGTCGTTCACTCGTTCGTACGAAGAACCGGATGATGGCGTGCGTGCATGCGCCAATGGGTGGCGGAAAGGTGGGTGCGCCGGAGAGAGACGGAGACGCGCGCAATTGGAACAGGTAGGCCAATGGCCGAGGAGAGCGCGGCGCACGCGGTCGCGGTCGCGGTCGCGGCGCCAAGTGTACGGGGGGCTTCGCCCGAAAGGCTCGTCGAGGTGGCGCGCCGCGTTTGTCCCGTTGCGCGCGGGCGCCCCGGGCTGCGCGCGCCTGCGCTACGTCGTACCAGTGTGTAGAGCTAGCCAGCGCGCGGTGCCGGGTCTTTTCGGCTTGATGTGTGATGGCCCGCTGCTTGTTCACGTACCAACGAGACAGTGGTGGGGGTAACAAGATTAGAGACAGATAATTAGATACGGCTAGGTGATAACCACTTCGATATGAATGATCAACTGGATCGATCTGATTAGTGCGCAGGGCTTATCTCGATGGATCATTATCGTCGATCTCTGTACCGGGTGAATTTTCTCCTACTCGATATCGGCGAGGAAGAGAAGAAAAGCGGTTCGTACGTTGTTCCCAATCTCTTGTCCGGTCACGTGTTGGAGTCGATCAGGTAAGTTAAAAGCGGTGGTGATCCAATGTGTTGGATCACCTTTTACTTGGATTGTTCAATTCGATCGAGGGGATAATCACGCCGCAATCGCGGTAGCGAACGAGTTAACTTAAAAGCGCCGCGATCATCTATTATATACTAAAACTCCATAAAACTTTCTACAAACGCTCTCAAACCGCCACGTGGCGCTCTAATAAAATAGAGAAAATCCTATAAATTCTAAGAAAAAAATAGCATATATCCCTTGATTTTCACTTAAATTGGTGGGTCCAATATTATACACCGTTAGATAAAATTGATCTTAAAACAAACTAAATACCATGTGTCCCACCTATCCTCTCCTCCCGTGCATTGGCAGGTGGAGTATATACCGTACCCTCCCCCCTTTTTTTCCTTTTTTCTTCTTTTTTCCATTTATATATATAATGTATATATTTTTAAAATAATGATAATTTTACAAACAAAGAATCTACCATCATATAACTTAAGCCGGTGTACTTTTTACTCTGTACTATTATTTTCAAATAATGCACTATTTTAAAATAAATTTTACACAATTACATCGTGTCCTATAAAATAAACAATATCTATATTAACTAATTTATACGTGCACTTAAACTGATGGCTCCATTATATAAATCATCGGATCTACTTTTTATTACACTGGTCTATTATTCTCAAGTAATGCACTGTCACCATTATATTGTGTACCCATTAAATTAACAATTTAAAATCTATATTAACTAATTTACACTTACGCTAGAACTGGTGGACCTATTATTATAATCATCGGATCTATTGTTTGCTAATAAATAAAGCGTCCAAAATTCTCTTTTTGCCCACTGCACAATGCACGTCTGCACCTTTGCCTTTCGCACGTGTGACGAAGCATAGTGTCTGAGACATCTAAGGTGATCACAACCGCTATAGTACTACCGCTTTGCCACATATTAAATCATATATGGAGATGATTAATTTTGTTAATAACATGAAAAAAATTAAAGGTGTGATGCAGTGAGAGAATAATTAAGCACCATGGGTTGTGTTTTTCTCAACACTAATTAGCTCTGTTTAAGTTGAAAACGAGAGTTGTTACATAACAATTATAATGTATTTGTGTTATGTCGTATTTTGATTTTGTACTATTTGTTCGTAAAGGTGAAAGGAATCATTATGTTATAAATATGAGCGCAATATTGACGAATATCAATAGAACTCTTACTACGACAAAGGTGATAAAGGGAGTTTAAGGCCCTCTCTTTTTTTTCCCGATTTCATATTTTGGATTTTTGTTTGCACGTTTTCCAAGTTTCTAAATGGTGTCTTCTTTAAACAACATTCTAACTTTTTAGAAGTCAATTCATTCGTTTATACCCTCAAATAGCTATCACATAAATTATATAATTCATCAATTTCAGCTATCCTAAACCTTAAGTACTACATATTTTTTTTCATGCGAGCCATGGTGATCAATAAATTGGTGAACAACGGATCATCAAAGTCGTAAGATGAATATATAAGAGTTACTCTGAACAATTGTAAATAGGTGTCAAAATTAATTGTTATTAATTAGACATCTAATGGCTTGCTAGCCACAAAATTAATTTCTCTCTACATGTATATAAACATGGACGAAGTTGGAACAAATATTACCATATGTCCCATACATATATATTGCGCAATTAACATTCTAATTAGTCATTTAAAATTTCTTAAAATGCTCTTAAGCTGCCACGTGGTGCTATAATAAATTAGGGCAAATATTAAATTCTAACAAAAAAAATCAAAGTATCTATTATTTTATTTCGCTTAAATCCGTAGGTCTAATATTATAAACCGTTAGATTAAATTGATCGTAAAACAAACTAAATACTACGAGGTCCCACCTCGACATAGGTACGCACCTACATGCGCGGGTACGTACGCCTCCCCTCCCTTTTTTCATTTTTCTCTTTCTTCTTTTTTTCCCATGCATATGCTTCCCTCCCTTTATTACTATATCATGCGTCTTCATGAGATGATTTAATCAAAAGAATTTTGAGTATCTTGCACTCGCATTTTTAATTTGCGGGCATACTAGACGGTATGTATATACATAGACTGTATGATAATTAACTAGCAATAGTTTCTTATTTACTCGAGAAAAAAATATGATTCAAAAGTCGTAAGTAATTAATCCATCTCCTACTCAAAAGTTTGTGAATGGTTTTATAAGATACCTTAAGAAAAATAGAACCCTTAAATTATTATAAAATAACATTATCCAAATTTTAGTTTGCCCTGAATCTATAAGACAATTTCTGAACAAACAATAATTTTACCTTTTAAATAATATAAGTGCCCGCGTATACGCGCGGGCCACCACCTTCCTAGTTTCGGGCAACAGCATCACGTCAGGACGAGGCCAGCCACCAACTCTGTAACCCCACGAAACCACACCACGTCGATGATTTTCGGATTTTCTCTCCCCGGGCCGGGTTCCCCTATTCTGATTCATTAATTAAAGACAAACTACGGAGTTGAACTACCACGTTGATAATTAAACAAGCCATTAATGACGAAACTAGCCTGTTAAGCTACAATTACCGGGATATATATATATATATATATACTACAGCCGTGGCGGTGGTAGTTCGTCCCGTCAAGAAAGAAGGATATGATAATTGGACTTCCGGCCGGCTTAGCTAGCTTGGGTGTGGCTTGCTACTAGCATGCACGCGCGTCCACACTCCACAGGCAGACATGCTTCCGTGTCGGCGTCGCGCACGCGGTAGCGAGGCGCTCGGCGCGGGCACGTCACAGTAGCTGTCCGTGGGTCACACCGCGATTAATCACGGCTACAGCTACAGCTGCACAGTGCACAGCGGAGGGGAAGAGTTGTGTTAATTATGTGGGCTCTAGCTAGCCTCCTAGCCTTGACTAGCTGATGTCGATGACGATCACTGATCAGGATACAGCCGGGGACCAGCAGGGGTGGCGGAGGAGGACGAGGAGGAGAGGGCGCGCGCGGCGGCGGGGCCCGCGCTCGACGGCGACGGGCGAGGCCGCGCAGCGGCGGGCACATGGCGGGGCGCGAGTGGTGGCGGGGAGAGGCGGGTCAGCGTCGCGCGGGTACTCGTGGCTGCTGCGCGCGTCGGCGTCGCGGCGTGGGGACGGGGGCGCGAAAGCTTCGCGCCCGCGCCCGCGTGGCCACAACTTGGGCGTTTCTTTCCGGTCACGCATGCGCCTTCGATTCGCACAGGCTGCCGCGCGCTCTCCCGGCCGGCTCCCACTCCTCCTACGTCGCCGCTCTGGGCTTCCCGTTCAGCAATGCGTAGTTGACATATGGCCCTGTTGGTTTAATTCTCGGTGTGGTCCTTACACAGAAGATCAACCGTGCACCTCAGCTTATCGCCCTCTCTTTCACATGGATCAGTTTAACGATCCGATCCATGGTCTCCTTAGATAATGGAATGAATTCCAAAGAAAATAGGCAAAATGAACTATTGAATGATCCGATCGACGGCTCCTTCCTTATCGTTCTTGTTGCTCGGCGATGGCGAGGCGCCGAGGCGTATCTTGTGTGTTCACGCTTTCTTCTTTCTTAACCTTCGTTGCTGCAAATGCAAGCCGGGTTTTCTGAAGCGAAATCTCTGGTATAACACACGAGACTCTTGAAAATCACATGGCAAAATCATGCATTTAGTCCGCACGGCAACAGAGCTATATTCTACTACTCGCACATACTTTTGTCAGTAAGGGCTGGTTTAGTTCCTAACTTTTTTTTTAAACTTCTAACTTTTCCATCACATCAAAACTTTTCTATACATACAAACTTTTAACTTTTCCGTCACATCGTTCCAGTTTCAATCGAACTTCTAATTTTAACGTAACACACCCTAACTTCAAAACTAAAGTTAGCCCAACCATTTGAAGAAACGCACGTTTGCTAGCTAAGTGGTCCGTCCAGTTATTCTGGAAACCAAAACATCGCTAGCCCCTTTGCAGAATTGCGCTAAATCGCACTGACCATTAGAATTTTGTAAGATTATCGTAGTTGATTAGCTGGCCCTACCAGATCGCTTGTGCTATTCCCTCATTCCATCGTTTGAGTTTGACCTCTAACAGTGCTTCAACCTTTTCTAATCAAGGAGGCGTTGCGTACGTATTAAAGAAACATATCTCAAAACTCGACGTGGAATTTGGTGTCGACCACTCTGAGAAGAATACATCGGCAGAAACCCCCAAAAAAGACATTTTTACACGTAAAGTGCAATATTAATTCTAGGTTTCTCATTCGTGCATCTTTCTTGGTCTCTTATGCATGCAACTGTACAACTTGGCATCTTCCAAATCCAAACTGTACGTGAAGTTCAATGCGTCGATTCATGTCCAAGACTAATTAGAGTTTTTACGCAGGTAAACAAGTTTGTACGCAGAACCTGTGTTCTTTGGGAACCCGACTATCCAAACATGTCTGCGAGCGTCTTAAGAAAATGAAAACAACATGTTTGCAAGCGAAATTCATAGAATCAGGTTAAAGGTGTGGAAATCATTAAGGACCCAGACTTACCTTGGCCGCACAGGCAATCAAAGCCTACAAAGCTCACAGCTCGGAAACGAAAGACGGGATAAATGCAAATGCTCTTTAGCAAAAACAATATCAATGAAAAGAATCAAGGTATTCTCCTATAATCACTCGAATATACAGAAGCATCACAGCATTGTTTGTTCAGTCCAAATTCTCGAGGTCTGCACGTTCTGAACCCACTCACACACCCCATTAGCAAGTAGCGAAATATAGACAACTCAAAAGAAAAAAAAATCAGTTGTTCGAAGTGGAAACAGAAAATACAGTGCCTCAAAAACTCGAAATTCAACTAATTTTACAGCACTTAAGTAGATTGTCTGCTTTGCCGGCCAATAAGCATGCATTGCTCTTGTAACAGGGAGCAGAGTACATGTCCCTTGACGCGGCAAAGCTCACCGTCTATTCCACACCCATTGTGCGTGTTTGCACCTGGTTTAAGCTTGACAGACTTTACCTGTGTCAACGTCAGCTAAAAGTTAGATATTATCCTTGGTAGATGAAAATATAAGTGCAAATAATAATTTAGCCCAGAGCCCCAGAGCATGTTTTGATAACTATTCGCCACTGTCTTAATTTAGGTGAACTTTCAGTGATCCATCACCAGAGCTGACATAAACTCCCAGACCGCCCAACAGGTCCAAACAGCTCATACTTCTATTGACATAACAAAAGTTAAAATGCACTGCAGACTGCTGCTCTTAAGAAGCCAAAAGGTTTACGATAATAAAAAGGTGAAATCAGGTATTCATGAGCGTATATGATAATATCCTCTCAACAAAAAAAAACAGAATATACACATTGGAATATGTTTGTTTTCAGAATGCATTCAACTATGTAGAGAAGTTAATTTGTTTCAAACGTAAAAACGGTATTTATTTCAGAGGACCTAAGTAATAAACAGGTATTCGGAAAATTTGCCACTGGTACTCGAATGAAAAATCCCTTGTCTGAAAAGCATAAATACAAGAGGGTGAAAAAATAGCTTGAGAAAAGAAAGAATTGTGCATGTTACCTTCACATATTCCACATAAGGCAAAGAAAGATGGCGACCAAATTGCAGAAGTATGAAAAATTTCAACAACTTCCATCTACCCTTTCCACCAACTAAGAGCAAGTCCAAAGTGTTGTCATCATGGTTGGCTTTTGGTGCAATAACCTGCGAACTCAAACTTTGCACTGTCTTGCATGAATGATTGCAAACTAGAACACCAAGAAAGTGTCCTTTCCTGACTACCCATTTATCATCCAAATTTGGCACAAGTTCCACTGATGGTCCAATTTCATTGTCTTCTGGTGGTCCAGGGAGTTCAATAGGGTGGTCAGACTCCCAGGTTAGCTCTGTATCCCATTTTGGCCCATTGTCCCACTTTGGTTCAGAGTCCCAAATAGGTCCTGGATCTGAAATTGTTGAGGAAATGTCCTCCTTGTCATGAATTGATGGGGCTGCCCAAGATAATCGTGTATCGTTAGTAGTGACACCAACTGAATTTCTCTCAGTTCTTGTTTTGGACCTGGTTCTTGGCCAGAATGATGAATGATGTGGTTGAGGGTGTAAAACTTCCTCTGGTTCTGAAACAATGTTGCTTCTGCCCAAAGAAAGGCGTTTTGCTTTTGGATCAAGACCACGAACATACTCTGAAGGTTCAGTGCTTGCTGCTGTGCTACCTGATGTATCAACGTCCCCAAGTGACATCCGACTTGGAGTCATAATAGAGTCAATACTTGACAAACTGGAAGCTCGTGGAATTCCTTCTCTTTTTGATCGGCTGCGCATTACATTGGTATATACATCAGACACAAAGTTTTCTTGTCCTATACCTTTTCCATGGCCAGTCATCTCCTTTGAAGAAGGAAGATACTCTAACTCATAGAAATAGCTTGGCAGGCAAAAAAATTTGAGTATTCCAGCCACAAAATATCGAAGAGGGCCAAATTTCTTTTGATATTTCTCAGAAAGCTCCAGGACTGCAGCAAAGTAATAGTGCCTTTTTCAGCTTATTAAATTATTATGCAATCCTGTACTGCTAAACTACATTGCACTGCTGCAAATACTGGAACATAGATAAATAAACTACACTTTAATGAGCAGTCATTGAAGAAACGGAGACAATAGCAAATTTACCAATGAAGCATACAAGTTATCTCAAATTTTACAATTAAGAGTACAGTAAGATAACTTGTATGTGCTAATTGAGTGAAATGATGAAAGTATATGCCAGATCATTAGCCTAGTAAAGCTGTTGGGAAGAGCAACTCAGCATGCATCAGATCAAGTGTTTAGTATAAGGATAAGTACTCAAGGCGGTCTAATTTTTGGTAAACCAAAAGTATTTTAAAAACTATCGTATTCTAAAAGTACTTTTGTCAGCTAAAAAGTTTACCATTGTCCCAATACAACTTATGAAGCATTCCAAATTTCAAGATTTATGGAAAAAATGGCAATGCAAGATATATGAATCTGAGGGATTTAGAATGTACGCAACTTTTGTGGCCTTAGCCCTTAGGATATCAGTGCATACAGTATAAATGAGAACTACCATAATATAAGGGATTTTGGGTGGATGTGCCACATCCTAGCACAATGAATCTGGATACTATCCAGATTCATTGTGCTAGGATGTGGCACATCCACCCAAAATCCCTTATATTATGGGACAGAGGGAGTATTAAAGAGCAAACGTCTTGTACAAGAAGTTACCATCACTGATAAAACCATAGTATGAAACAGTTGTCCCAAAGTGTATTAGCCCAGACTGGATCCACTCAACAGACAGGATGTCTAGGGCAGTAAAGCCACCCTGTTATCAAGGAACAGACCTTATGAGAAAAGCTATAAGTGATCTAATAATTTTGGACAAAATTAACTGAAAAGCCTTAAGGGTGATGTTGAAATTTTCTCTTCCTGTAAGAAGAGGTCGTGAAAGATTCACATTGTAACTTTGTAAGCTTATAGCGATAGGCATACCTTCACAATTAGTAATGATGCTGAAATTGGATCTTTAACTCCCAAAACAGTCCAAACAAGTGAATTGTCAGATCCTGCTGGGATTATTCCAACTGGAATTGATACAGCCTCTGCTCTATCACTTCTACTGAGTAGACCGTTGAAGACCTGCAGAACTATAAATGTTCAGCTATCATATATAAGTTTTACTAAATCCCATTAAACTATAATATATAATCATCAAGGACAAACCTCATTTACAATTCCATCACCACCTACACACACGATTCCTACAAAACATTTAATACATTATCAATTCAACCAGTTGAAATGGTTGCCGTGTTGACCTACATAAACTACTTGGCAACATCTGTGCTGTTTATACCATCAGGGAATGCGCTAAAATCAAATGTAGATGCAAGAGATTTAGCGTGACCAGCATGAGTAGTTTTAACCACTTCCATGTGAAAACCTGCAAGCTACATCAGATGATACAAAATTAATAGCGGGAAATAAATGATATAAAGTTTATGTAGGCACGCATGAATAATAAAAACAGGGTAACGGGTAAAAAATCACCAAGTTGAGAAATGTGAATGCATACAAGCAATAAAAATAATCCATTAGCAAATATCTAAGAGGAGAGGAGGTGATCGAGTCAGCACAATTCTCTCTTTTTTTTAAAGGACATCTCGAAGGAGGCCTATAAGTTAACTGCGATTATACACTTTCGATTAAAAGGTGAAGGAAGTGCAATTTTAGTTGGTCTAAATTGAAAAGTAAATTTGCAACTTGACAGCCTGTGCTGCCAGGAGAAAGGGGGTTAAATAATCTCCCTTAACCTTTTGTCAATAAATTTTACCCAGCTTTATGTCCAACTCCGTTGCTGCATTCACAATTGAATCCTTTACTGCTAAAGCATCAGATGGAAGCCCAGGAGTTTTGTAGAGCTACTAAAATAGAAGGAATGTATGATGTCCCCCACATGTCTAGATTGGTAGGGCAAACAACAAACATAAATTAGTCATCTGCAAATCTAACCGTGGATCATTATTTTGATATTTTCTAAACTTAACACTTCAGGTTGGAACTAAAAATCCATTAAAGAGAAACGTGATATGCTCTTCATGAGTTCTTCACTGTTGGAACTAAAAATCCATTACTGGGATACAAAAAATACCAAACATTCCTCTTTAGTTGGCACTAAAGAATCTCCATGGTCAAATAATCTATACATTAACCATCAATATGTTTGGAGGTATCTAGATTGCCCGTAAAAGAACTACATCAGTAGATTTGCATCATAAGAAACATTAAGTTGTAACAATATTAAGTTCTACAGAGTTTAATTCAAAGTTACACATCATAGAACATGAAACAACCAATAATTTCGATACAGAAAAGAACAGAGGTACTATTCTATTCCTCATGACATCTCCTTGAGACTAAACAGCGAATGGTTTAAAGAAAAGCTTCAAAAAGAAAGTTTATTGCCAAGAAGAATAATAGACATATACAGTTAGTCAAGCTATATGTTGCTTACTGCAGAGCAATAAGTAGAAGCTTGCATTATGAGAGTATCAGAAGGTACCTTAAAAATAGGTTCTGCTTTGTCATGGAAAACTTTGCATGATCTACCATGCCCAGACCGAGGGTTCAGTATAACAAGTATCCTCGGTGGAGTTCTACATTTGATGGGTGGGTGGTCAAATAAAGCACCACTGAGGGGACCATCAAGGTCTTGCTCGGTACTGGATGTTGGAGGGAGAGGTAGCATGTTAACATATATGTTTTGTTCGGCAAAGCATGTTACCCATGAAATGGCCTCCTCTACAGTAGGGGCTATAAACCGGAGGTCCTTCCGTACTCTGTGTGTCTTTCCAAACAAATACTTCTTAGAAGGGTATGCATGCACAATGAAATGTTGGACACCAGAACTGTAAGATACCTGCCAACATATAAACAAATCATCAAAGATAGATGGTCAGCCCAAGTGGACCAAATAGCAATAGAATTATAGTAGTGTCTTGGTCTGTGAAACTTACAGAGATGACATCCTCAAGACTGAGTAAAGAAGAACCCCATATTAGGGCTTTACTTGTGAGTCTTACATCACTTATATCAGCTTTCCCATTTGCTGAAATTTGATCTCCTGTAATTCTATTTTTCTTGTCAAAAAAGAGTTTTCCAGAATAGATTTCATAACCTGAGAAATTAGACTTCTCATCCACCACATCATTTTTTTGCTCATTATTTTTTGCTTTCTTGGAATCTTTATTGTCAAAAACCAAGTGTTTCTGCCTCGAAGATTTTGATTTGCCTTTTTTCTCTGGAAATACAGTTGGTGAAGATTGTTGCCCGGCTGACTTTTGAGAACGCCGACTACCAGACCGCCGACTGGACTTCTGGGATGAGCTTCTGGAAGTAGGATTTTCTAGATCAGCTACTTCCATCTCTTTCTTTTAAAGAGGACTTCAGAGCATCAGTATAGATCAGGAATTTGGCATGACCTCATAGGTGTATGATCATGGCATCAATGCCATGTCAAAGTTGCTAACAACTAAAAATAGCCTGCACCGAAAGGAAAACAGAACACCTATAAGATCCATCTGGCTGGTACATGTGCATCATTTGTTGACCAAAAGCAGCCGTTCAGAAAAAATGAGTACATCCGAGCTTCATCTCCACAGATAACTAAGAAGGTAGTCACAAAAGGCTAGCACCTAAACAGCTTGGGTCTAAAGAAAAAGGTCCTCAAAAGTTTGTCGTACTGAAAGTTTGAAGCATTTCTTTAGCAAATAAAATTCTGATAATATTTAAATATTTATATGGTGATTTCCTATCATATGAGCCTGATGTTCAAATATGTGCGAGGAAACCTTGTGACGAATCTAACAAAAGAACTTTTGCTCCATGTTTAACTGTGTGCATGCCTACTTGGGACATATCAACTACTAACATTTGTATTCATGTGTTGAATTTGAGCCACTACCCTAAGGACTGCAATCGTCAATTGTTGGAAGCTGATATGATGTGCTATATCAAACTACTCCCTCAGTTCCATAATAATAAGTTAATCTAGTACAAGATGTGACACATCCTAGTACTACGACTCTGGACATGCTATTCTGGGTCGGAGGAAGTGCTCCAGTTCACTGCCATGCTCTAGAAGACGGCATTAAGATGAGTCATCACAGAGGCTATGGTGCTACAATTCACTTGACTTCTTTTATAGGGAAACACCTGGACACTTATAGGGACACTTACAGCAGGAACATAGGCTAAACTATTTCACAAATTAATCGGTTGAGCCCTCAAACATAGTTCTAAAATGCTTAATAGCCTACAGCGAAAACATATAGGTATATAAACGCTAACAGCAATCAGTTCCCCGATAATTGCAAGTACCAAGTAGACTGTATGAGCACTATAAAATAGCATGTACCGCTGAACTCTCAAGCGTCAGCAATCAAATGATGAGTTGCACAATACAGAAAACAGTTATTCTAGTGCAGTACAGTGAGAAGTGCAAAGACGAGCATATAGGTGATACCAGCAACAGATCTCCAGAAATACAAATAATAAAATGTGTTTATAGATGAGTATAGAAGTCTAAATTGTTTGGTTCAGTAAGGAGAAACGCAATCACGAATATGGAAGTCTTAGCGCAGGAATAGCAACTACGAACTACGGGCACCACAGATCTCGATTAGCATAATTTCGAATGCCAAACGCCCGGCGCACCAATCGGATTGCGAAGGCGAAAGGGAGAAACACGACGAGCAATCCAATCAGCTAGCCACCGCCCACCTAACACGGAGATTGAAACCTCACGAAGAGAGGGAGCACCATCAGGCGGATCGAAGCCACCCAACGAGACGTACCGAATTCGGCGCCCCCCCACTGGAAACGATCGGATCGGGAGGCGGAACCAGCTGAGGACGCGGCCCTCGGTCCACCCCGCCGCCGGCAGCAGATCGAACGCCTCCGGACTCACGTCGGCCGGCGGCGCGAGCTCTCGCGGTTGACGGCGGGGCAGGAGGCGAGGCGGTGGTGGTGGTAGGAGGAGGAGGACGCGGACGCGGCGGTGTGGTGGAGCCGTGGAGGGGTTGATTGGGTGGGCGACGGGTGAGGGAGGGCCGGGGTGGTGGTTCGATGGGTTTTGGCGTGCGCGTTTTCAGCTGAGGAGACGAGGAAGAGGAGGAGAAGAAAAAAAATGGCGTGGCGGACACGAGGCGGCGCTGTTCCGGCTGCGCTGTTGTTGTTGTTGTTGTTGAGGGGAGAGAAGCCAGTGGAAAGAAAGGGACGGTGCCGCCGTTTCCTCTGTTCTTTCTTTGCTCCGCTCGTTTCTCTTCTCCCCTCCGCGCACTGGTTTTCCTGTGTTTGGAGCGCTGCTAGTGCTCGCTCGGTTGGCTTTTCCCTTTGATCAGCTGATGATGCCCATTGGAAACCTGACGAGCCAGCCCAGAAAGCGAGATGGTGGATGGTGAGATGAGATGAGATGCTCTGTTAGGATTACTCCCCGGCCACGCCTACGGCGGAACGACCGAACTGACCTACAGAAAATTTCTCGGTGGACACCGACAGGTTGACCACTTGGAGTATGTAGGACAGAGCGGACACTGGTGAAACCATAGGGAATTTCAGTTGCAACAAAGCTGTAACGGGCAGTCTGTGCTCAAATTAACCCAACATTTCACGGTTGAAATGTTCAGTTTATGTCTTGGTTTGATCCAGTCCAATTTGGCTGGTTCGTCTTTTGGTAGAAAAAGGTGGTCGTGATGAGGTTGGCAATTTTGGCATACGTCGGTTGTGTTCGGAGGAGAGGGTTAGCACGCAAAACGAAATTTGTTTTATTGCATGATTAATTAAGTATTTATTGTTTTTTAAACACTTTCATACAGACAGTTTTTTTTTCATAAATTACACCGTTTAGCAGTTTGAAAAACGTACGTGCGGAAAACGAGAGAGGTGGGTTGGGAAAATGGGCGAAAAACGAGAGAGGTAGGTTGGGAAAATGGGGGAAAGAACACAGCCACGGTGAAGGCCTTAGGAAAACGGGGACAGAAAAATCATTTGCTTTATTTCCCTTCATTATTCAATAAAAGCTCAAAGTTAGTGAATGACCTGCGACTTTAAGCTCACCGTGTTCATTCCAGTCGTCTTTTTTATACAAGTCCGGTGGTTCAAAGAGAGTACTTTAATTCCTTCTAGACGATGATTAGAGATAACGGATTCCAGCTCTCCAAGGTCGCAACTGAGGGAGCTATATATCAAAATAGGATATTATTCTTTGTTTGTAGTTGAGATTTCTTAGATTTGAGTAAATATTTAATGAGTAAGAAGTCGTTCCCAAGCGGAGTTCTTGAAAAGAGTTGATTTCCGAAATTTATATATTTGGAAATTCGAAACTTGTTTGGTCATTTGAATGTCTTTTAAGCCAGGGGAAGGTGAGGAAGTGGATTAAACAAGGACCAAGGCGGTCTTCTTAGAATTCAATGGTTCGTCAGACCAAGCACACTACCTGGTCATTACATAGCTTCAAACATGGCAATGACCAAATTTAAAATGAAGAATGAGTACGTCGCCAAAACATTACTAGGGTTAGCCAAAGTTAATTTTCAGTGCAGTATATTAGCTTTAATTCTAAACACAACTATAAAAATATGAAGAGGACATATAACTAATGCATATTACAAGCCAAAACTTAATGTCTAGGGCCATGTACCCCTCCGTCCCAAAAATAATAATAATCCTAGCAACAAAACTGGACACATGCGTGTCTAGGATTAGTCTTTTTTTTTGGACGGAGTAGTAGATCTTTACCAAATTCGATATAGATTTATAAATAGACTTGAATAAATGTTGTTTTCTCAAGTGGTGGTGTTTATTTAGTGTTTTTATCCTCACTTTTTTATCTTTTTTTTTGCGGGGCTCACTTTTTTATCTTAGCTGCTACTGTTGAGCAAATTGTGTAATAAGTGATTATAACTTCCTTCAAACAAAAGCCAAAATTAATATTCCATTATTAAAAGAGCTATACTTCTTTTTCTTTCATTACAGTGAGGAAATAGGGGCATTTTTTGAGTCCCTGACCCCCGGACAATCTGGGCCATAAAACAAAAATATGAGTCAAAGTTTCAGGCTCCCTAAATGGAAATAAGTTCACTTGATGTCCCTCGATTTTACATTGAGTTTGTTTGACATCATTATTTCCAATACCAGAAATCATTACCCCTAAACTATACAAAACCGTGCAATTTAGATCCTATAGCAGAAATGCAATATAGATGACTGGTTTAGCTTATGTGGCATCCTAGTCAGGAAAAATTTCAAAAAAAAAATGTGGACCCAACATGTCTGTGCCCTTTTCTTTATTCTCATTCCTTCCCAAGCCTGGAGAGAGAGAGGTGGCTGGCAGGAGAGAGGAGAGAGAGGCGGCCGGCGAGCCTGCTTGGGACTTGGGTCAGGCTCCACGCCCGGCATCGACCCGACTAGGCTCTTCACCGCGACTGGTCTTGGTGCTCTTCGACCAGCAGCATGGTGGAGGATAGTAGTGACCACGTTGCTGAGGACCAGCTTGCGGAGGAGGAGGAGCACTACATCGATGACGCCAACCACCTCGTCCCCAACAGCGTCCAAGAGGAGGGATCCAGTGGTCGCGACATCGTCGTCCCCGGCAACCACGATGGTGAGGAGGACTACCCTGACAACCTTGACCTTGACATACTCGTCGACTGCGAAGTCGGCCCTATCCCCGGTGGCCACCTCAACGCTGATGCCGCCGTCTTTGTCCCCACCACCGGTGGGCACCAGGACCTCTACACTGCCAGCGCCACCGCTTACCGGCATACATCACCTTGTTTGCACTCGTCGTAGCAATCGGTCGTGGGGGCGCATGGATCCAGCTCCCCCGCCCTTGGGATCAGCAGCGGCTTAAGGGGTGTGCTGGCACGCAGATTCTAGAGGGGGATTCTGACGCCCCCGCCTTCGGGAGCGGCGGAGGTGCCGTCGGCCGCGGATCCAACACCACTGCCAGCAGCAGCAGCAGCCCGTGCGGTGGCCCACTGCCATCGCCACGCCAGTCGCCTCTCCTACCCTCTCCATCCAGCCGTGTGGCTTGGGAAGAAAAGAGAAGAAATAAGAGGTCGACTGTCATGTGGGTCCCACATTCTTTTTTTTTTACTAGATGCCACGGCAGTGAAACCAAACATCTATACTGCCAGGTGAAGATTTCTAGTATAGGGACGACAGGTGAACTTATTTCCCCCAAATGGCATCAAGATGATATTGCAAAGTCCAGCCCATCACAGATGGGCTTACTTTCCTGGCTCACTAGATTCTCTCCGTTTCCCGCATCTTGCAGATAGCATCCGACCAAGTTTAAGGTCATGTTAACTAGTTGCACGGCCCTTTGGGCCGGAAATTTGCATAGGCTTAACATCCTAAGAAATACAAAATAGGCACTAGCATAGTTTCCTTCTCATTGCTAACGCTAAACGTATACTTGTTCGAAAAAAAAATGCTAAATATATACAATGAACTTAAACAAATCCTTTTTGGCACCGGATCAGGGCACATGAGCTGTGGAGTCATGACACCCAAAACCGGATTCTTCTTGTGTCAGAAGCCTGCCTAGAGCATCTACATTGCAGGATAATATGCGGCGTCGGACACTGATGTGATTTCTGTCCACTTCTTTTTCTCCAAGCTCCAATAGCTTTACAGTACAAAGCTCACAATCTTTCTTTCAGGATTCAGAAAAGTAGCAGCTATCTTCTCTCAGAAGTAGTTCTGCAGAGCAATCGCATTCTTAAACCAGTAGATTGCCGTGGCACAAGAACTGATTTGTTCGCTGCCAGGACCATTTTCTGTAATGCAGCAGTAACCAAGCAAGTGGTGCACTTCCGGAACAAAAGGCTCTCTGTCTCTGTAACATCGACAGGGATGTCCATGTACGTTTTTACACAATTGTTCTATACCATCTTACTACCACTACTAGTACCTACCATTACCCATTGCAGTTGGTGTTGTGTATGAATCACGAGTCGTTTTCTTTCGGCTAAAGTATTTGGCAGTACGAGTCACAAGTGCTACTTTGATTCCACCTATCTAATGAGACCAGCAAAGCAAAGATTCTTGGGGGATGTCAGGTACTCTTTTATGGGCATCCTTTGAGTTGGATCTCCAAAAGAAAGCCCTGCACACTGCAGTGCTGTGCATTTCGCATGCAAGTACAACAGCGGCGGCTGAGCTGAGAGGGGGCGGAAATTGGCACGAGGAGCGCCTTTCGCGCGCAAAACATTCTCGAAGTGACGCTGGTGCACGACGAACATGCAATCCACTCGTGGCGGTGCCTGCCCTAACCTCACGCAACGGCAGCCAGCCGGCCACAGAAAGATACTTCTCCTCGTTCATGAGATGTCAGATGGATAAATTAGATTAGGCCAATCAATCATGGTACGAGTACTAAAATAACAATGGCCAGCAAAGTACATAGTTGCAGGGATTTCAGGCAGGCTGCCGGCACTGCTAACTCTCAGGTCATGGTGGAGGCATGGGCCCTTTTTATATTCACTCATCTGATCCAGTGATCGACCACACCACCGGCCACCACCGTGATCGATCTGCAGCCGCAGCTGCTGCCTGCCTGCGCCGTGTCGTCCCTTCATGCTTTATACCCCTACTCTCTCTCCCGGTCCCTGGCTCCCTGCCGTGGTTGTTCGTCTGGACGGGATGGCCCAGATAGCCCCTGAGGCAGCTGATCAGCAAGAGATCGATGAATCATCAATCGAACAGAGAACGTATCGTACTATCGCCACAGTTAGTCGCTCATAGGCGCCAGCAGAATTGAAAGAGCCTTCCATGTCACGCACGCAGATGCATGGGAACGTGGGACGAGGTGTCAAATCAGGCAGGTAGTTGGATTAATTCCACTTGGGAAACCTGGCTGTCAGATCTGGATGCAGCCCGGCGGTGATTGGATTTAGTCTCGCTGTGCTCGTACATATATACAGCTGCTACTGCATAGCCATCTGGTCCCCGTGTACGTACGCGCACAGGCTAAGTAACCTTCCCGTGGTGCCCGGTAGAACGCCGCCTACCACGTACCGGCTGAGATGAGATAGTTCGACGCGGCGGTAAAGCAAGGCCGCGGCAATAAATGGCACGTAAATAGCCGCAACACGGCAGCACGAGCCGCGATTGCTGAATTCCGGCGAGATTTCACGTGCCCCGCGCTAGCGATCGAGCTGTCGACCCAGGCACGCGTGGCCGGTGGCCGGCATCTCTAGCTAGCTGAGTCGGGTACAAACTAGGAAAAGTCCCGCGCGCGTGGGGGGCGCCGGATGCCGGACGGGCGCAGTTCTAATTCGTCGGCGCGGCCGTAAGACACAATAAAAGCGCGCGGTTAGTTCATCCCGGTTGCGCGTGTGATGGGTAGCCGATCGCTCGAGCGGATTACGCATGATGGGTTACGCTACGAGCTAGTAGTATATATGAGCATATTCGCCAGTGTTTGTGTGGGAGGGGTTGATTACTGCGGCGGCGGCGCAGCGTCGTGCGACGGCAAATAATGAACGTGTCACGCTTTATGTGGAGCTTGACAGTTGCAACCAACTAACCAACTGGTGGCCTTAGCTCGTGGGCAGGAGGAGATGGGGGCGTAGTGGTGCCGTATAACTCCACACACACACATCCGTATATATGTACATCAATACAGTACATACGTATCTCTCATCCATGTCCGATACAGCTTGCAGACGCGAAATACAGGTGAGCAGTACTTACTACTCTAGCTGCTAGTAGGATCGATCGAGTATCGTGGTAATCATAATGCACAACGTGGCGTCTTTACACACGGGATGGGCACATGGTTATATTCCCCCCGGGTGGATCAATCGATCCCTCCTCCATCTCTTTTGTGCGCAACGCTGCTGCTCCTCTTCGATCATGAGCTTAGCTTGTGACGGATCGATCGATGATGTGATTGTGTTAAGGTATTAATTCCCCGTTGGATTCCCCCCCGGATGTGTATGCTGCACAGTGCGCGTGGTGATGCTCGCGCCCTAGCTATAGCTCAAGCGTTTTGGCGCGCGCTGCAGGGCCGAGGGACCACCGCGCGCGCGGCCGGCGTCATGTGACGCTACTTGCGTGAACAGTAGCTCCACCCCAGCTCATCTGTCCTGGAGATGTTGGGGTGAATGGCCGAGGCGGCGACGCACCACATTTTGGTAGAGTAGTGATTGTGCGACGACCACTACACGCGCGCGTAACGTCGTACGTATACAACCGGTAACTCCGTGTTTTACGTCCTCGCGGCGTCACCGATCGGTTAGCGCGGCCGGGCCACGCCGAACGTGTGTACTCACGATTTCACGTCACGTCACATGCCACTGCCTGCCTACCAGGAGCCCAGGACGAGTACTGACGAACGAACGGGTGACTGGATCAGTGCCGATCGGAGCAGTGCCTCAGTGGGGCGTACGTGCATATGCGTTCGATCGATCCGGCCGGTGACTTCGATCGAATCGCCAGTAATCAAGCAAGGGAGCCAACGACGACGGCGACAGTGTCGTCGATCGCCCCGCGCTGTAGGGATACAGTTTGTTCGGATCGCAGCTCCGTGATATACGTGTGTACGTGCCGTCAACTCGGAGTTATGCCATGTTCAATCGATCGGCCGGCTCGTCCACCGAGGCAGGCCGTGCCTAGCTAGCTGGAATCGTACGTACTCCCACCATCAAAAAAAAAGGTAAATCGTGGGTTCCCGTGCCAACGTTTGATTGTCTGTCTTATATGAAATTTTTTTTATAAATAGTATTTTCATTATTGTTAGATGATAAAACATGATTAATACTTTATGCGTGACTTATCTTTTTAATTTTTTTTCATAATTTTTTTAAATAAGACGAACGATCAAACGTTGGACATGAAAATCAGGGTTTGTCTTTTTTTTTAGGACGAAGGGAGTACGTATGTTGCTTTTTGTCTTGTACTACCTATAAAACATAGCACGAGACCTTGGCCTGGGTCAGCTTGCCTGAATCGGGAGACCCTGAAACACCCCACCCCTGTGACCAAGCAGCAACAATGTGCACCGCAGGTCCCTTCACTCACATCAGTTGGTGCTTGTCGGAAATTAAAGAATCCTGGCCAACGCTAGAACAGCGAGCGCTACGAACCCGCAAAGCACAAACGCTCCGGGCCAACGGTCGAATTAGGCGTGCATGATTCAAACCCCCCCCCCCCCCCCCCAAAAAAAATCATATCAAATTAAAGCAGAACTAATTAAGCGTGTCACGCGCTGTTTGGTCCGTCTCGCCTCCAGTAGCTGCGTACGGCGGGGGAGAAGCTACAGCGAGCTACGTGGAGTAGCTTGATTGCCCTAGGAGCCGCACGAGGAGGGGCGCACATGACGAAGCGTTGGACATTGGCGAGGACCTCGTCGCGGCGGCTTTATTCCGCGGTACTACTGTCTGGCCATTCGCACGGCACGTTAGGTGCGCTCCCCACGCGCGCGCGTCGATTAGCCGGAGCCACGAGGGCCGACACACATCAACCCCCCCTACTACTACGCGACCGCGGCGTTTACGGCGAGCAACCAGATGAGATGACCAAATCGCGCGCGCCGCGCAACGCAGCGACGGGCCGGCTTGCGCACACCGCAGCCATGCCCGCCCGCTGTCTCAGGGGGATATATGCAAGGCGAACTGCTTAGCAAAAGGCCAGGGAAGGGAAGAGCTAGCGCGCGCTAGCTCGATCGGGGAACAGAGTAACATGCGTGCCGTTGTGCGTCCGTCCATTAGACGAACACCGAAGGCGTGTCCTTTTGCGGAAAGCGAGCAACCGCTTTTGCATTGTGATGCACCGCTCGCCGGGCTGGCTGGTTAAGATTTGAAGAAGAGCTAGCAGGGTCATGTGCCGGCATGAGGGGCGAGCCAAGTAAAAGCCAACATGATAACCCCATCGATCTGTATAGATAGAAACGAGCCCAAGTTGCGTTTTGTTAGTTTCGGGCACCCACAGCTAGCCCTGGCTGTGCTGCGTGCTCTGAAAATTTTACTCCCACTACTCCACACAAGTGTAAACTCCTCTTTGGATGATTGGAGCATCTGTGTACGTATTAAGCCTGTAGTTTAAACTCCAAAGTGGGTTCAGGTGTCCACTTAAACGTAGAATAACAAACACCCACCCATCGTCGGAGCCTGTTTCTAGACATACAGATGCGATCCGTCCACGCATAAAGAAAGAAGCTAGGGGGAAGATAACAAGAGAGCGGAATCGAAAGGGAGGGGAAAAAAAAAGAAGACCAGCAGCAGTAGTACGTGGTCCCGATCGATCGAACACCGGAGATGGCGGGACGCATCCAATGATCGATCCAACGCGGGAGAAGCGATCGAGCGGCTAAGCTAAGCTGGGGCGTGTGCGGAGAAGCGAGCGACGGATGACTAGAGCGTCGCATGCAGCGCTACAGACTGGAGGGGGTGGCCCGATCTCCGCTTGCTGGCACGTAAATGGAGCCCATAACTTCCACGCCAAACTTCGCGGATTCGATCGGTCCCCCCGGCTGGCCGGCAACCACATATGGATATGCATCGGAGTGCCTCGCATGGGCAGCAGGACAGGTTTGCCTTGGTGCGTGGTAAATCTCAAGCCTAACCAGTAACTGCCCGCGTAAAACTATACAGAGTATACAGGTGAGCTAGCAGATAACATCTGCAGAATTCAGTTTCCAGATGATGGATAAACATGTCTACAGAATTCAATGTTCTATAAGAAGAAAAGAATTAATTTGACTCTCGGGTTACTCCTACCATTGATTAGCTTTCTCTCATCAGTACTACATAAGTTGTGGAATCGCTAGTGGATCATAATGGGATATTTTTTTTTAAAAAAAAAAGAGGTCGAGAAAAGCGACAGCATTTTAGAATTCTCTTGTTTGGATGAAAAGAGCCGTGGGATAACGGAAGAAAATCGTCGTCCACGCTCATCATATTTCTATGACAAAACTGAGAATGGACATATTGCATAAGGAGAATCATCTGCTTGACTTCTTCGCTAAAAATACTTTTTTTTATGCATGTATCATGGAATCATAATATTGTATGGTGAATAATCAGCATCAAGCTTGCATGGTTCTGTAGTTAATTTTATTTCATCAGTATCTTGTAAATGATTGGTACAGCCAACAACTAGACCGAAATATTTTTTTCTACAAATTGTAACCTTGGATGGAAGTATCCATCACATCAAATATTATTACGTATGCGGCAAGAGTAGATTTTAAACTCTCGAGGGGATGTTCCCCCGTTGTTTGCATGTAACTTAAAAATAAGTTATTAAAATTAAAAAAAGTAAGAAGATGTATTAATATGTGATATATCACTCCACAAACATATAAAATAAAATTCAATTTCTAAATGATGTAACAAAAAATATGACTGTGAATATATGTTTGTCGACGTTTGATGTCGCGATTCCGGTATTTACATAGTATGGGGATCGTTAGTACTAGAATATACGCGAGACTGAGGTAAAAGAGGCGGAGACGAGGATTTTTATACAGGTTCGGGCCCCTGAATTGTCAGGTAATAGCCCTACATCCTGTTGGCCAAAGCCGATCGTTGCTCTTATTCATTATAATCACACCAGTACAATATTTGGGGTAGCCTATCTAACTGTTGTTGACATGGCGGTCTGAAGGTCTGACTCGTAGTCGACAACAAGGTAGTCTTCCTCCTCGAGTTCGTGCCCAGCGAGATCAGAGACATCGCTAGATCCCTACGGCCGGCCTCTGTAGGTACCGGATAGGGTCGATCCAGGCATATCTATGATGTCGATATCCGGCGGCTTGTCTTGGCGTATGTTGGCTTGTATGTTGTGGCTTCTGTTGTTCCGTGCATGTTGATTCTCTCCCCTCTCCTCCTAGGGGGTCTTGTATTTATACCCATAGGTGTTCCCTTGTCCAAGTAGAACTAGGGAGACCAATATGAATACAATCCGAGTAGTCTTTGTCGTTTCTATGTAGAACTCTGGTTGTCCTTCCTTATCCGGAACTCCTCCTATATCCGAAGGTTGTTTCCGTATAAGACATGGTATGTGGTGGGTCCTGCCGAGATTTAGTCAACTACTATTAGGTATGTGGTATCCATAACCCTGACAATGTTATAACTAGCTGTAGTTTAATTTGATTTTTTGTTACGAGATGTACAAATTGAATTTAAATTTACATGTTTGTGGAGTGATATATCACATATTAATAAGTCTTCTTTTTTTTTCATAATCATTTAAGTGACGTACAAATAATGAGAGGATATCCCTCGAGAGTACAAATAATGAGAGAACATCCCTCGAGATTTTAGAATAGTTATCCGTATGTGGCATGATTAGTACGTGTATCATTGGCTCCCATCGGATGGCCCATTAAGTCAAAGAAAAAACCAAATTTTAAATTTTCAAACTTGATTTTGAGATATTTTCAACATAGTTTCTTTTTTAGCATTGGTTTTTAAGTCACCAAGAACACATATATAAAAGTTTTACCTATAAATTTATTTTTATTTCCTAATAAACTGTTTTGGCTTATTAGAAAATAAGCGAAACGATGGGGCCCATTGTTACAGCTAGCTGGTAAATTAAGCTTCACATGTTGTTCGAGCATCCAAAGAGATGTAGCTGTGTTCCTGCACCTCCCAGAATCATTTCTGCAGGAATCACGATAAGTCGATAGCTACGTTCTAACTATTTGCTTGTGGTGATATACGGCAGCTAAGCTCTTGATATGTATTTTAAAATGGTCGGCAATAAATTTTATGTAATTATTTGTTCAGTGCTTTTACTATAGCTACTGGCGAAAATGACATACGTGCTGCAAGTTTCAGAAAATTAAATAAAAAATGAACTGGAGATCAGAGACTATAAATCTTATTGTTTAATATATTTTTCTGTTGTAAAAAGAAGGAAAGAACATATAGTAAAAACATAAGTTTAATTTCATTCCACTATCTTTATTCTACTTACCGTTGAAACTGGGTGCAACACTGCCAAGATAGGCTTTTCAGGCTTCAGACTTCAGCTGATGGGTTTGTGCACATTCTGCATTGCTTACAATTATGGACGTGGCTTGCGCATAGGCGAACGGCACGGACCATGCAAATTAAATGGCATGCATGCTCTTCGCGCACCAGCATGAATACACATTCTGGCTGAAGTGTCTATTCTCTAGGACCGGAGTATAGTAGGCCACGGTAATAAATTAACTCTCTCCCGTTTTCTGAAAATAAAGTTATATGCATGAACAATTTAATTACCTTTCACCAGCATCATAAAATTTGGTAGAGCTCAAGTGGTAATGGAAGCAGTACTTGTTTAATTAGGTTCATGACAACTTTATCCATGCCCATCATTTGCCTACTTGGATATATGCAAGGTCCACTTTTATAATGCCCTCAAGGGCATCATCAATCATTATCACCTCGAGTTAACATGGATCACGCTGCACAATCACAGCAACACCGAGGGCAGGAGGTCGTGCGCCACCTGGATGCGCAGGAGAGACTATAGCTAGATTCCACAGCAACACATGACGCACATATATACCCATCTATCCTCCTTCCAAAGCTTGCTTTGGTTATGATCAATAACTTATGATTAGGGTATAGAACTACTACTACTGGTACTAATAACCGAATACCTGTACTGCTGGAGTAGTAGTTTGAAGTGGACAAATGGTAGCGCCGCCCGGATTAATGATGGGCTGGCTGGCAACCAGAATGTGCTGCTCCAAACCTCCAACCATCAAAGGGCAACGCTAAATTACTACTTTACTCGGTGTAGATCAACTTCCTGAGTTGTAAATTGTACTATCTCACGGCTTAGTTTAAGTCACTCTTGCGTATAATATAAGATACACCATACATGTGGGATAGCTTGCTGCATCTGGGTAAGCTTCCAAGCTAGATGCAGCTCGGTACCATTTCCTTGCAAGTACGAATCTTAACGCAGGCACGACAGATTGAAACAAGGACAAGGGGAAAATGGCGCAAGCATCCCAACCACCCTTGTCTGACCACCGAGTTACCTGAAACACTCATGCTTGTTTTTATTATACAGCTGCATTTTCATTATATTTACGTTTCGTACATTTTTCAGCGTTTGTTATCCAAAGAAGGCATAATTTTACTTGGAAAAAACGCGAAAGTCGTTTTACTCTTTATGATGTATATACCCGTTCTTTACGTATCAATAGTAATTAGTTATGGAAAAAAATAATAGCAATGATAGCTACTCCTATGTGATACACCGTAAACCAACAAACTAGTTCAAATGCAACCTACACAAATTGATAAAAAAAGGAAACTAACCATGAATAGTAAATTTGTACTATTTAGTGAATAAATTGTTTTCCTTTCTTCCTATGTGGATCGAATTTGGAATTGATTTTTTTCTCAGCACAATAGATAAGTGATGTATTCAACACAATCATTTTCTATATATTTTTAATTATTTGAGACGTAAAAAAGGGAACATACCCATAAAGGAAAAATGGTAGTTCCAAAAGTAGGTTGTGTTTTAATATACTCACATGTTGCAAAGACATAGCTAGTCCCATCATTTTTATAGTAGCTGATTATGAGCCATAATATTTATTAGCGACTTAAAAAGTAAATTTAAATTAAGGGTAAAGTTAACCTTTAAAATTTAAATTTTGCCTGCAGCTTGTAAGTTGAGCAAACGATGGATCGTAATGTGGTACTTAATTATTGATGTTGGTATGAAAGTATAATATAGTATTAAACTTAAGACTGTAAAAACTCTTATTTTTTTTGTGTGCACGCCTATACAGATTGCTCAACAGATCCAACTTCATAATTTGGTAGTAGTAGTTAAGCTATACCCACACGGAGAGGAGTAAAAACCAAACTAGGCTGTGTTATTCCCTCATTTTCCTAACCCACCTCTCTCTCGTTTTTCACGTGCACGCTTTTCAAACCGCTAAACGGTGTGATTTATAAAAAACTTTCTATATGAAAGTTGTTTAAAAAAAATCATATTAATCCATTTTCAAAAAAATTAGTTAATACTTAATTAATTATGCAATAAAACGAACTTCGTTTTGCGTGCCGGGGAGGAGGGGTTCCCAACCCTCTCCTCCGAACACAGCCTAAGAGCAAGTACAATAGCAGCTATAAGCCAGCTATAACCACACATCGAGAAGAAAAGATAAGAGAGAGGAGAAAGCGGGCTACAGATTTATAGCCGGCTGCAACACGGACTTCAAGACGTTATGTGTGTATGAGAGGGGAGACCGGATATTAACGGTGTAGTATATTTTTATAGTTAACTATTGTATAAATGGGTTATTAGATTAGCTATAGTTGTTTAAAGCTAATAATTTGTTTTACTATTAAACTTGCTGTAAGGAAACAGAAAAACCGATCGACTAGCTGGCGGGGTTGATTGGCCGCGTGGTTTTCTTCCACCGCGCGCGCGAGCACGATGCATGGATGGTGCATCGTGTGGTGGTATTACCTGGCTGGCACGAGAGAGGAAATTTCGGATGGAGGTTGGGACTTTGGGAGGGGGCCGCGCCGGGGTTTTGGTGGGGGATCCGCGATAAGCGTCCGCCATGTTCTGTAGCAACGCCACCGCCTCCTCCCGTCGCGTGGGGGGTGGACCCCACGCCACAGCTGGTTCGGTGTATTCTTGTCTCGTACGGTTCTTTTGCCTGCCGCCTCCCCCGTTCTCTCCTTCCTTCTCCGTCCCGGCCCGTCTCTCTGTAAATCTGTAATCTCTACGTCTCTGACTCTGCCCATGGCGTGATTAACCTTTTACCCACGTAACAACAGTAATTAATTGGTCGATCGATCGATCGTCTGATCTGCAAGTTCCTTCTACGTCTCCACCATGGAGAGAGAGAGAGTGAGAGAGAGAGGGGGGGGGGGGGAGGTCCATAGCTTGTTGAAGGTCACTTTTTCCCCAAATAAGTCTGAGATACGGTTTGTGAGATTATATAATCAGTTTATTGTGGATATGCAGAGTATTATATGTAATCAGTTTGGCAGGTGGAGTATATTGGAGTCTTAATCAAGATCGTAGAAAATTAGGAAGTATCGATAGGCCCTTTTTCTGCATGCGCACGCAATAATTCGGCAGACAATAACTCTCATCAAATGTAGGAATAGTATTAACATGCGTGCCTATTAGATAATGGTACAGTATAAGATCGAGTCATAACAGCACCACAACACCGAACATTATCTCTTTAGTTAGATACTCTCAGTTCATATTATAAAGCGTTTTGATCTTTTCTTACTTATATTTTGTTAAGTTTAATTAAATTTAATTAAATCTCTTCAGTGATGACGCTGGCTGAGTAATGTATTTACCTCTTTCCCTGCAAAAAAAATTTGATTAAATTTATAAAAAAAAGCAACATCTCAAATTAGTTTTAGTAAATCTAACATTGTATATATCTTGATTATATGTTTATTTTGTGTTAAAAAATATGTCGGGACCCAAGGTCACGGACAAGATTGGGGATAGACGGGAAAACATCCTTTTCCCGTCTATCCTGAGAAATGAGCCCGAATACCAAATGAACACACACTAAGTGACAAGACTTTTAGTATTCCGAGATATCTTGCCTGCTACACGCTTTTTGTCTACTTTATATAGTTCACAGCTTTACATGTGAGATTACAATTGCGCCCTTTGTTGGGCCCACATAAAATTACAATCATGCCCTTGCTATATCAGCTAACACTAAGGGCATTTTGGTACATTATGGAGGTCATTATAGTCTTTTGGTGCCAGCTGGATGAAGTGGTTGAGTGGTCCTCGGGAATATTCTCTTGGCATCTTTGTTGTCCAAATTGCCTTCTTCATGATCAAGAGTCTTTTCCACCACCATGGGTCTTCTCCTCGACCGAGGGTCTTTTCCACCACCATGGATCTTTTCCATAGCAAATAGTCTTTTCCAGCTCGACCACCCTTTCCGACTTATCCGGTAGCTGACCTGTTGTTAACTCAGGAAATACTCAAAACGGATAATGAGATTTAGTGACAAGAATGTACTCGAACGGTATTTTCCGACTCGAATAGTATTTTCCAATTCGAACAGCGTTTTACCGTTACCCTGTTCGAATGACCATTTGCCACTCGGAGACTATTCTAACTCAATCTCTTCCTCTACAGTGTTTTGGGCTGAATATAGAGGAGCGGTGGTGACCCCCTGCTACAACAAGCCCCTCACGGGTAAGGGCGATGTGTGTTTTCGGCCGAAACCGTGTTCGAATCAAAAGCTGGGGGAGAACCGCCGTCCTCCTATTCGGTCGAAAAAACACTGGGACATAAAAATTTGAAGTTCGAAGGTGGTTATTCTTGTTAATCATTATGCATTTATTTGTTTGTTATATATATATATATTATTTATTTTGTGTATACATATTCTTTATGTATTGAATATGCACATTTATTATGATGCTTGAATGTGTGCCACATGTCAGCTTTGTATTGGATGGTTGGAAGGTGAAGCGCCGCTTCGGGGTTCACGCCCGCTCACAACCGCGACCCCCCACCCCCCAGACCTATATAATGTCCGCAGGGGTCGCTTTCAGCCGGCTACTGTGCCGTCCTATACTTGACTCGAATCTGTCTTTGCTCGAAAAACACTCTTTCCAGTTGAAGACATCTTTTTCTCTTGACTACCCTTCTTCGTGATGGGAAAAGACAAGCAGAAAACAAATAAGAAGGGCAAATAAAAAAAGGTCGAAAAACCCGAGAGAAGTGGGATTGTCTTGGGCCCTTCGGCCATCAAAGACAAGCATTTGAATGACCTTGTTCAAAATGGGGTCGTTTCGAACCGGAAATTTTTGGTTTGACCTGTTGGCGAGTCTGATCCTTCTCCCAAGCCTGGATATACACTAGTTTTCGAAGGTATCTTTGAGGCTGGCTTCAGATTTCCGTGCAGCCCCTTTCTGATCGAAGTGTTAAAGATATTCAAACTCGAGTTCCCACAACTTACCCCCAATGTGCTTGTGCGCGTGGGAATCTTCGAATGGATGATTCGGAGTTGTGGTGGGAATCCTCGTGCCGAGGATTTTGCATATTTCCACAGCATCCGCCGCTACACCAAGCAAAATTCGAAGTTCGGTTGTCTCAACTTCTCCCCCCATTCGAAGCATGGATGCCCTTGGCCAGCCGTACTTGCCATTCGAATTAAATGGGGGAACAAATGGCAGTCTAGGTGGTTTTACCATCAGATCCCTGCCAACCTTCTTGCTGACAAAGAGTGTCCTTTCACTTTCTCTTGCAAGATCGCTAAGGTTATAGTCGAACCGCCAGCGGCTCTTACAGCGGATTTTCTTTCTATTCGCTCTCGAATGGAAGAACTTGTCTCAAAGTTCAGCGTTCGAGACTTGGTGGAAGAATTTGTTTGCCTTGGCATTCAGCCACTCACAGCCGAGTGGACTATTCTCTTAGGACAAGTGCCAAGAGAAGCCGCTTCGACTTTGCCTCCCTTTGAGGTTGATCCGAATAGTAAGTTTTCATTTTCTCTTTCGGTCGAACACATTCATGTTATTTATTAAGTTCGAACATTTTCCTTCGAATGTTTTGTACTTACATTATGTTTTTTTTGTTTGCTATAGCTGTTATTCCTACAGACATTGTCCACCCTTGTCGGAAATATCTTAGTCCTTATACCAAAGATGAGCACGCAAAGTACCAATCCTTGCAAAATGGTTTAAGGATGAATCGAGTGATGTCCGCCCTTGGACTCGATATTCCTGCTCGAGTTCATCCTGAGATTGTCCCTGACTCGGGCAAGAAAAAGAAAAAGAAGAAAGCTGCGAGGAAAATGTCTTCTGATGAAGACGATATTGAAGTTGAGGAAAACGAAGAAAATACAGATAACGACGGTAATGATGGGAATGAAGAGCATGTGGAGAATGAGGAAAATGAAGGGAATAAATCCGGCGAAGGTAGCTTGAGCAGTGATGATGACTCGAGTGACAGCTCAAGCGATGACTCGAATTCATCGTCAGATGAGGAAATTGCCTCGGTCGTCCCTCCTGCCCAAGCTGCTCCAAGTGTTTTGAAGAGGAAAATTAGTCCTAGCGGTTCCCTTCAGATTGTTGTCGACAGTGATGATGAGATTGACAAAGACAACACTCTAGTTGACATTTGTGCCATAAACGTCACTCCCCTTCGAGCTGACGCCAGCCTTGCCACGCCTGCTAATGCTATCGCCCCTTTGGATGTGCTTGCATCGGTTGCAACGGTGGTTGAGAAAAATGTCGAAGCTGATCTGGTTTGAGCAACTGATTCGAGCAATCTTCCCCATGGTGGTGACAAGTCTCCCACTATTGAACTTCAAACTTCGGTTCAAATAGCTCAAGACTTAGAGAGTGGGAAGAAAATTGTTGAAGAAACTGTTCAACCTGACCAAGTAGAGGAGAAGGATGCCGAAATACATTCCCCTCCCTTTCTATCAACTCCTTCCCCCCAGATAATCCAAGATGTTCTCGGTGGATTTAGTGAGCGATGCACGAAAAATGGTCGATGGCTAATGGGACTACCTAATTTCTCCGATTTGGGGGAAAATAGCCATCTCGGTTCAAATTTTTGCATAAATTACCTGAAATATCGCCACCCGCTCGGTTCTGTTGGGGATGAGCTCAAGAAAATACTCATCACTCCCGAACTGGAGAAGGAATTTGTCGAGGAAAACGATCTTATGTCTTCCTGGGCTGCACTTGATGTCTCTGCCGCTCAGGTATTCTTTTCCTATTTTACTCGAACCGATTGTTTTATTACTTCATTTCTATGTTGCTCATAGTTCTTTTGCTTTTTGTTTTTTAGACTTCGACCATCGCCTGGCTTCAATGTGGTGTTTCCATGAAAGCACTCACAGCAATATGTGTCCGGCGGAAGAAATCGCTCGAACGCATAGCTAAACTTGAGAAAGACAGAGAATTTCTCCGCCATGAAGTCGAGCGTGTCTCAGATGAGAAACAGGTTGCTGCCGATCTTGTTCGAAAACTTAGCAGCGACAAAAAGGGTTTAATCGACGAGAAAAGGTCTTTCATCGAAGAGAATAAAAAACTTCATGCCCACATAAAGATTCTCGAACAGTCGGTGGCTGATCACCAAGAAGTTTCTCGGGAAAGAGCCATTTCTGCAGATAAGCTTAAGGAGCAACTTGCTGCTTCAGAAAAAGAGAACAAGCAGCTCGAACTGGCTCGTCTGAACCAAGAAGAGAAGAATTCCTCCCTCTTGAAAGAACTCGAAGATTGCCGTTCGAAGCTTTTGGAGAGTTGCAAGATGGTTCAAGACGCTGTGCAAAAACTTGGAGCTAATGTAAGCCTTCCGGCCGACAATAGTACATTGTCTGTTCTTGCCAATTGGGTCGAAGAATCATCGACTGGTTTGGTTGATGGTATTGAGCCCTTCGCCTCTCGTTGTTCAAAGATCTCCGCCGAGGCTTTATCGGCTAGTCTTCTTTCGAACGGATGTGACCATTTCTCTGGTTTAAAGGAATCCATCACCGACTTACTTGGCGATGAGTCAAAATTTGCTCAACACCGTGCGGCAATTCGATCTGTCGTCAAAGCTTTTCAAGTTTGGTATTGGAAAAATAGAGGCTATGAAGATACCCTTGCTTCTCTCTGGGCATCGTTGGCTTCGAGCTCACACACCACACAATCCTCTTCGAGCCAGCCAGACGACGGTGGTGATGCTCACATATCTGATTCGCAGGTGTGAAGTTTTTAGGGTGAACTAACTGGGAAAACACTATATGTGTTTGAAAGTACTATTATTTTGCTTGATCGAACCTATTATGGTCGAAAACTTATTTGTGTATATTCTAAATATGCTTGGGTATCACTAGCTATTTTCTCTGTATGCCTGTGCTTCACCATCATTTCGTTTTTGTCGGGGATGCAGGTTTATTTGAACCGAAAAGTTGTGGTTCGACGCAACAAATGTCGTTCAACTCGAAATGGGAAGCACATAGCATTTCGAACACACGAGGAGTTGCTTTTTCCTCAAGCAACTAATTGTGATGATGAAGAGAAGAAAATATATTACGATGACACTTGTATTTTTTCTTTTAAATTTTTCCAATGGCAAAGAGAACATCAAGATGGCAGTTTGCGCGACTTCGTTGTCGAGTTTAGAAAACGACGTTCGAATAATGCTTTGAGTAGCATTGATTTTTGGCAAACTTTTAGACCATCTGAGCGTCAACTTAGAATATGGAAAAGGCGCTACTCAATTGTCCCTTACACGGGAATGCCTTATCCTCTCAATGTCATTTTTCCTTCTTCTTTTCCTTTTTAAATAGGGAATCAGATGTAATTTGTCATGTTATCTTCAATAAAACTTCTTCCGAATACTTTTCTGATTCAAGATAACTAAGGTAGAGAATTGTTCGAAAAGTTCCAAACTTCTCACCTTTCGAAGTAGTGACGAGGTCGAAACCACGCTTTACCTCGTCGCGTGAATTTTCCACTTTTCGCTCGAATCGGATAAGTGTTTGAGCGTTTTATCATTAAGTTTTCGGACGAAGGTAAAATCTGTTCGAAAACCGCCATCCTCCTTACCTTTTGAAGAAGTGACGAGGTCGAAATCACGCTTTACCTTGTCGCGTGGATTTTCCACTTTTTGCTCGAATCGGACAAGAGTGTTCGAGCGTTTTATCGTTAGGTTTTCGGACGAAGGTAAAATCTGTTCGAAAACCGCCGTCCTCCTTACCTTTCAAAGAAGTGACGAGGTCGAAAACACGCTTTACCTCGTCGCGTGGATTTTCCACTTTTCGCTCGAATCAGATAAGAGTGTTCGAGCATTTTATCGTTAGGTTTTCGGACGAAGGTAAAATCTGTTCGAAAACCCGCCGTCCTCCTTACCTTTCAAAGAAGTGACGAGGTCGAAAACATGCTTTACCTCGTCGTGTGGATTTTCCACTTTTTGCTCGAATCGGATAAGAGTGTTCGAGCGTTTTATCGTTAGGTTTTCGGACGAAGGTTAAATCTTGGCGCGTAGGATTTACTCAATTGTTATCGAGTTTAGCTTTTCTCCGAAGCATGCGGAGTGTTTTCTCGATTTTCTATCGAGTTTGATTTTCCTCTCTGAAGCGTGCGGAGTATTTACTCTTTTTGCTATCGAGTTTGATTTTCCTCTCCGAAGCGTGTGGAGTGTTTTCTCGATTTTCTATCAAGTTTGATTTTCCTCTCCGAAGCGTGCGGAGGATTTTCTCGATTTGCTATCGAGTTTGATTTTCTCTCCGAAGCGTGCGGAGTGTTTACTCGATTTGCTATCGAGTTTGATTTTCCTCTCCGAAGTGTGCGGAGGATTTTCTCGATTTGCTATCGAGTTTGATTTTTCTCTCCGAAGCGTGCGGAGTGTTTACTCGATTTGCTATCGAGTTTGATTATCCTCTCCGAAGCGTGCGGAGGATTTTCTCGATTTGCTATCGAGTTTGATTTTTCTCTCCGAAGCGTGCGGAGTGTTTACTCGATTCACAAACACACAAGACAAGTTTTTTATACAGGTTCGGGCCTCCATTATGGATAACAACCCTACGTCCTGTTTATATGTATTAACATCGAGAAGACAACAGAATTTTACAAGGTGGTCGGTGTTGTACACTTCGAGCAACATGTTTTCCTTTTTTTTTCTCTTCTTTTTTTTTCTTTTCTTATTTTTTTTCTTTTCTTCTTTTTTTTCTTTTCTTCTTTTTTTTACACATAGAATTTCTTCAAGGAAATAGCATTCCAAGTGTGCTTTAACTCTTCTCCATCGAGGTGTGCCAGCTTGTATGCTCCTGTTTCTAACTTCCTTTTTACTATGAATGGTCCTTCCCATTTCGATTCCAACTTTTCAACAGCCACTTCATTGAGTGTTTTCTTGAGGACCAAATCACCTTCTTCTATTTGCCTGATTTTCACTTTTTTGTTGTAATAGCTTTTGGTTCCTTCTGTGCTTTGTGCCATTTTTTCTAATGCTTCCACTCTTATCTCGTCTAGCATTTCCAAGGTGATTTCCCTTCCTTCCTCGTCTTTTTGATCAAACACAACTCGAGGTGAATTCGCTCCCACCTCGCTTGGTGTCATTGCCTCATCTCCATATACTAGCCTGAATGGAGTCATGCCAGTTGATCGAACAACTGTCGTTCTTAAAGCCCAAAGGACTGACAACAGATCTTCTGGCCATTTTCCTTTGGTAGAACCTTCCAGCCTTTTCTTTATAGCTTCTACTATTTTCCCATTTGCTCTTTCAACGGCGCCATTTGTTTGAGGGTGACCCACAGAAGCAAAGTTGATTTGCAAGTTAAGACCTTTGCACATATCTTTGAATTTCCCTGACTCGAATTGTTTTCCATTATCACACACTATCTCCTTGGGTATTCCAAATCGGCATATAATGTTCTTCCAAACGAATTTTTGTACCGAAGCAGATGTGATTCGTGCTACTGCCTCTGCTTCAATCCACCTTGAGAAATACTCAATTGCCACAATGACAAAACGTAAATCTCCTTTTGCTCTTGGTAAAGGACCTACTATATCTAGTCCCCATCTGTAAAATAGCCGAACCGGGGGAATTGGTTGCAACTCTCTTGGTGGTGCTTTTGACGTTGCACCAAATTTTTGGCATGCCTTACATGTTTTAATGTACTTCTCTTTGTCCTTGATGATCGTGGGCCAATATACTCCTTGTCTTATCACCTTCGATGCAACTGATCTTGGTGCTTGATGGGCTCCGGACAACCCTTCATGTATTTCTACCACCATTCTCATCCCTTCTTCTCTTGTTACACATTTTAGCAAAGGGGCAGTGACTCCGCTCTTGTACAGCTGCCCTTCTATCACCTTGTACTTCCTTGACATTAACTGTATTCTTCTTGCTTCTTCTTCCTTTTCTGGAAGTTGTTCACTAACCAGATACTTCAGAATTGGCTCTCTCCAATCTATCTCGCCTTGTATGTTTGCCACTTCTCTTTTCTCATAACTTGGTTGAATTAACACATCAAAGAATGAATTCTCCAATGGTTGGCTTGTGGCAGCTGCTTTTGCAAGCTCATCGGCTTCCCCATTTTATTCTCTTGTTATAGCTTTTACTGTTATCCCAAGGAAGTGTTTTTCATTCAGCCTTGCTTCTTCCAAGTACTTTGTCATTGTCTCTTCTTTTGCTTCAAATGTCTTGGAAAAGTGACCTGCCACCAGCTTTGAATCGGTTTTGATTATCAATCGTCGAGCCCCTAGTGCTCTTGCCTTTCTCATGGCTAATAAAACTCCTTCGTATTCTGTTGTGTTGTTTGTTGATGGGAAAACTAGCTTTGTAGAATATTTGAGTGTTTGCTTCATCGGTGTTTTTACAACCGCTGCTGCCCCTGCACCAGTGGCATTGCATGCTCCATCAGAGTATACTATCCATGGTTTTTCATCTTCTTCCTTTTGGTCCACCTCATTGGGAGTCCATTCTGCCAAAAAATCCGCCAGAACTTGTGACTTTATAGCCGTTCTCGAGGTATACTTCAAATCAAATGGTAGAAGTTCCATTGCCCATTTTGCAATCCTTCCTGCTATCTCCTTGTTTGTCAATACCTCTCCTATCGGGTATGCTAACAGTATGGTTATGTCATATGATAAGAAGTAATGCCTCAACTTTCTTGAAGCCATCACAATTGCATAAATCAACTTTTCCACTTCTGTGTACCTTGTCTTTGGCCCTTGTAAAGCTTCTGATACGAAGTAAACTGGCATCTGCTTGTTTTCTTTCTCTTGCACTAAGACTGCGCTTACTGTCACTGGTGTTGCCGCTACATACATTAGCAAAGGTTGACCTTTCTGTGGACTTGCTAAAGTTGGCATATTCTGTAGGTATGTCTTCAAATCATCAAAAGCTTTCTGACACTCGGCTGTCCACTCAAATGAGTTTGCCCCTCTTAGGGTTTTGAAAAATGGCAAGCCTTTCTCTGCAGATTTAGAAAGAAATCTGCTCAAAGAAGCCATTCTCCCTGTTAGCCTTTGCATTTCCCTTGTGTTTTTTGGTGGCTGCATTTGGTGAATCGCTGCGATCTTGTCAGGATTTGCTTCTATGCCTCTCTTGGACACTAAGAAACCAAGCAACTTTCCTGCTCCTACCCCGAAAACACACTTTTCCGGGTTAAGCTTGACTGAATATTTTCTTAAGTTCTCGAATGTTTCTTGTAGGTCTTTGCCATGACTAAACGCCTGTTTGCTTTTCACCACAATGTCATCCACATAAGCTTCTACATTGCGGCCTAACTGCTTTGCCAATACCTTGCCTATTAACCTTGCAAAAGTTGCTCCTGCATTCTTTAAGCCAAATGGCATTCGAATGAAACAGTAAGTTCCAAACGGAGTGATGAACGATGTTTTCTCTTCATCTTCCTTCATCATAAAGACTTGATGATAACCGGAGTATGCATCTAAGAAACTCATCAACTCGCAGCTAGCTGTAGCATCTACTAACTGGTCTATTCTTGGCAATGGGAAGTCATCTTTTGGGCATGCTTTGTTGAGATCTGTAAAGTCAATGCACATTCTCCACTTTCCATTTGCCTTCTTCACCAAGACAGGATTAGCCAACCATTCAGGATGCATCACTTCTCTTATCACTTTTGCTTTGAGCAATTTCTCAAGCTCCACTTTTGTTGCTTGCTGCCTGTCTGTTGACATTCTTCTTAACTTTTGCTTTTTTGGCTTGTACCCTTACTTGATTGCCAAGTTATGTTCGATCAGGCTTCTATCTACCCCTTTTAGTTCTTCTGGTGACCAAGCAAAGACATCCATGTTGCTTTTCCCTACTTTCAAGATTTCCTCCTCAACATGCTTTTCCAGATTTTCTCCTAACAAAATGTATTTTCCAGGATCATCATCATCTAACTGTACATTCCTAGTTTTCCCTTCAGGAACTGGTTTCTGCAACTTAGAGTATTCTCCATGCTTTTGATCAACGACATGGACTCCTTTGACATTTGGCGTTCCCTAAAGCTCAAACTTTCTTGCCGCCAACTGGCCACCTTAGACTGTTATCACCCCTCTTGGTCCAGGAAGTTTCATGCATATATAATTGTGATGTATTATTGCCTCGAAGATATTGATTGTTGATCTTCCGAGTATCGCATTATACTGATACGGCATGTCTACCACATCAAACACTATTTCCTCTTTCCTTGCATTGTTGCCTTTCCCAAAAACCACTTGCAAAGGTATTTTCCCAATTGCATGTACTTGTTGTCCACCAAAACCTTGCAGAGGCACTCCTGCACTTGTCAATCTGTCTTCGGGTATTTGTATCTTTTTGAAAACATCATAGAATAACACATCCGCTGAGCTTCCTCCATCAACCAAAACTCTTTGAACTTCGCATTGTGCTATTTCCACTGAGATCACCAAAGGGTCTTGGTGGGGGAAAAGTATTCCTTCCGCATCTTCAGGCCCAAAGGAAATTATTGTCTTCGAATGAACTGGTGGATTTGACTGATAGCTTGTCCCTACATGATTTACTTGTCTCACATATGCTTTTCTTTGTCTTTTTGACTCAATTCACAAGGAAGAGCATCCTGTTATGGCATTTATCACCCTTTTTGGAGCTTCTTCGATTGCTTCTATTTTCATGACTTGTGGTGCTTCTATAGCATTTTGCCCTCGCTGATCTCGGGCCCCCTCATACTTGTTCTCATATTGACTGACATGCTTTTCCACTAATTAAGCCATATGCCTACATTCCTCAGTGGAATGGCCTCCTAGACCATGAATTTCGCAAAACTTGCTATAGCATTCTTCCGTAGAATGACCACCTAGACCATGTGCTTTACAAAACTTGCCATGATCAAGCTGATATTATTTTCCTCCGCTTCTGTCATTATTCCACCATTGTCCTCTACCTCTGCCAGAATTCCACCATTGTCCTCGACCTCTTGCAGACTGCCCCCAATTGTTTCTTCCTCCACGAGTGTTTTCCCATTGTCTCTTCCCTTTTCCTTCTCCATTATTTGAGTCATCTCCAATGAAGTTTACTTGTTTTTTCTGATCTTGCTTGTAATCGTTCTTGAATTTTTTTTCCATGGTTTTGCAGTGTTTTCTGCTTTTTGTTCTTCCCCTAAAGAAACTTGCTTGTTCTTCGTCTGCTTCTTTCCCAACAATGCAGCCTCTTCTGCTTGCACTCTTAGCTCATCTTCTTCTCCTCTTGCAAAACTTTCCATTCTTTCAAATAGGTCCTTTGCTGTCTTTGGCCTATTCCTTGCAAGATCGAAACGGAGAGGGCCAGGCAACAAAGCTCTTTTTGCTGATGCTATGAGCATTTCTTCATCTACCTGCCTGATCTGACACCTTATTCTTGAAAATTTTACCATAAAACTTCTCAAGGTTTCTCCCGGCATCTGCTTCATGGCGTATAGGTTATCTGCTTCTTTTGGCTCTTCATATACACCAATGAAACCTGCTCGAAAAGTATCTCTCATATGCTCCCACGAGTAGATTGTCATAGGTGGAATGGTGGTATACCACGACAATGCCACTCCTTCTAGCATAGTTGGAAGTATTTTTGCTTTCGTTGTGTCATCTCCTCCGGCCGCTTCTACCGCCGTCTCATACACCCTCAAATATTCATTTGGATCTGTATCACCTTTGTACTTTGTGATGTTTGATAATTTGAAATGTATTGGCCAAGGTGCCATTTGCAGATTTTGGCTCAAGGGGCTCTGGGTATCGATTGCTCTCGCTGGTTGAAAATAGGATTGTGCTTATGCGAATTGGCCTATGTGGTTGGGGAATTGGGTGGCAAACTGGGTTATGTTTGGATTGGGCATTTGTGGAATGTAGTATTGCTCTTGTGTTGTTTCTAGTTGTTGTGAGTGAAAAAAGGGAAAGGCTTGATGCTGTTGGTTAGGGTTTTGCATTGTCTGATCATGTGATGCTTGCATGTAAGGTATATTGGCTTGGCGTGTTTGTACTTGAGGAATTTGAATATGTGGAATTTGCATTTGTGGAATGTTGGTTTGGGTTTGGGGGATTTGGTTTTGAGGAAAATGGGTCTGGTTGTAAAACTGTGGTTGTATGAGCTGTTGGGTTTGAATGGAAGGTAGATTTTGAGTAGTTTGCAAGGTTTGAGTGGATTGCGGAATTTGGGTGGAAAGTTGGTTTTGAACGGATTGTGGGATTTGAGTGGGAAGTTGGTTTTGAGGAACTTCTTGTGTTGACTTATCAACTGGAGCATTCCCTACTTGGGGATTCTCTTTTTCCACATTTCCAACATTTCTTTGGATCTCTTTCCCGACTTGATTCGGTTGACCTTCATCAGTGTTTAATGTCTCTGCCTCTCTGCCAGATCCTCCTGCTCCTATGGTTTGATCATGCAAAGCTTGAAGCCTTTGCAATTCTCTTTGCAGTTCTTCATATTGTTCTTTGTTCACCATAACAGCCCCTTGTGCTTGCACCATCTCGGCGAGCTCTACTTCACTTGGCGGGTTTTCTCTTGTTTCCTCTCTTGTTGGACTGACAGTATTTCCGCCTGGCATTGCTTTCTCCACTCTGGTTTGTGCTGATTGTCCAGTTATCTCTTCCCACTCTTTCAAGTGTTGCTGCTGCGCTTGCAAAAGTGTCAGTGTAGCGGATTGGCACTGACTTTTGCCTTTGGGAACGTTTCATTTACTATTCAAGCCCACTCCAAGGAGACTACACGTCCCCACGGACGGCACCACTGTCGTGACCCAAGGTCATGGACAAGATTGGGGATAGACGGGAAAACACCCTTTTATCACCTATCTTGAGAAATGAGCTCGAATACCAAATGAACACACACACTAAGTGACAAGACTTTTAGTATTCCGAGATATCTTGCCTGCTACAGGCTTTTTGTCTGCTTTATATAGTTCACAGCTTTACATGTGAGATTACAATTGCGCCCTTTGTTGGGCCCACATGAAATTACAATCATGCCCTTGCTATATCAGCTAACTCTAAGGGCATTTTGGTACATTATGGAGGTCATTATAGTCTTTTGGTGCCAGCTGGATGAAGTGGTTGAGTGGTCCTTGGGAATATTCTCTTGGCATCTTTGTTGTCCAAATTGCCTTCTTCATGATCAAGAGTCTTTTCCACCACCATAGGTCTTCTCCTCGACCGAGGGTCTTTTCCACCACCATGGGTCTTTTTCATGGCAAATAGTCTTTTCCAGCTCGACCACCCTTTCCGACTTATCCGGTAGCTGACCTGTTATTAACTCAGGAAATACTTAAAACGGATAATGAGATTTAGTGACAAGAATGTACTCGAACGGTATTTTCCAACTCGAATAGTGTTTTCCAATTCGAACAGCGTTTTACCGTTTCCCTGTTCGAATGACCATTTGCCACTCGGATACTATTCTAACTCAATCTCTTTCTCTACAGTGTTTTGGGCCGAATATAGAGGAGCGGTGGTAACCCCTTGCTACAACAAAATATTATGACATTTTTATAAATCTAATTAAATTTAAAAAATTTTATAGAAAAGTCAAAACGATTCAGAATAAAACGGAGGAAGTACTATAGTTGAAAGGATTACTATATCATTTGCGCTCTTCCAAGCTGACAAGCAATTGCGTCTCAACACTCAACAGGCCCTTGTTTTTGCGCTGCCCCGAGAATTCAGGCTCCTTTTCTCTCTCTTTTTTTTCTCTTTTTTTTGTCAAGGCCATATAGAAGCATATGCTTGAAAGAGCAACAACTACTGTTATGAATTCTAGTTCTAGCTTGTCTAGTAGTATACTAATTAACGAACAGCACGTAAAATATACATCTTCCAGTCAAACTAGTAGCTTGATTAACATCGATTGAGTTACCTATCAGTTAGATCGCGTATATTGCATTATCCTGTTTAGCTGAGTAAACGGTAAGCTGGATTAAACAAGCAGCCCACGCTACTATAATATTTTAGTTTATATTGCGTTAGTTAGCCAATGATTAGTTTGTCGACCTGGTATGGCGTGAAAATTTCAACCAATCGTACATAATTTTTGTTCGGTTTATCCTGGCTCTTCTACAATAATTGTTGACGACACAGCATATTTTGTATAAATGTGTTATATCTTGTATACATGCATCCGCCAATAAATCCCATTTGAAGCTAGATGGATACAAAAACATACAATTAATCTGATACGTGACAGATTTGTAGACATGATTAATTGTTGACATGTGAACTCTAGGACTGGACGTTTCCAAAGGAATCTGAAAAAACAAGCAGTTGCTAGCGGTGGGCCGCGGGTGGTATTTTAATTTACCGTATTAGCATACCCCAGCTGGTGCCGTCGTACACTACCTGCATACTCCTAAATGCAGATACGTACAGATCAAGTGCACGCAAAAATAAACTAAAGGATAATTTGCCCATGTAATTTTTTTCAGATAAAAGTCTCGCGCGGTCGGCATGTGTCTGTATATACTCCGATGCATGGGCGATTTACTCGGATGAACACCGTGGGCCTACAGGTACCGGCCCACCACCAACCACGTTGTACCGCGGTGTTCACCTCAATCAGAACAGTCCACTTTCGCAAGGGACCCGTGCATTAGGGAGAGGTCTCCCGTTTCAAGCCGTTAGCCTCTCCCACTCCCGTACGTTTCTGTGCGTTTTCAATTTCTTGTGATCCATTGGTTTATCGTGTTGGGAGATATTTATACGCTCCGTGCGTCCAGGCACCGATATTACAGCGTATGAGGATCGAGATGCATGGTTAATAATGATCATCCATGCAAAGGTAAAAGGTTCGTGCATGCAAGGTATTGCAACTGCCACCATGCCAAACCTGACGAACCAATGCTTCTTGTGCATATTCCTAGATGTGTCGGTCTGATATAGCCTGATAGAGTAAAAAAAAATGAGGTCCTGGAGAGATGATTAAATTCGTGCAGTTACTAGCCAACACAGTCGGGCCGGGTAGGCCGAGGACACCCACCGTGGCACGACGCGGGCGCGCGCGCGCGGCGAGTAAATATATAGGCGGCGCCGCCGTCTGGTTCTCCCCGGAACGGAGGCCTCTCGCGCGCAACGGACGTCGTCGTGGCTCTTCAACGTTGGGATATATATGTCCATGCACACGCGGCTCCGGTCATTCTATCTCCACCGCCCGCGCGCACGGGCTGCACGCGCGCGCGACGGCCGCGCACCCCGTGCATGCCGCGCGCGTGAGGAGGGTAGGGTAGCGTGGCCGCGCGCCGTGTTCCGACTTCCGACGCGCGGCGCGCGCGATGTCAGCGCGGCCCAGTTGTCCCCGGGCGCGGGCGCCACGTCGGCCGGGCGCCGCATACGTGTCCGGTGAACCGAGCGAGAGACTCTCCTCATCTCATTCCGTTTCACCGCTGCGGCTGCATCTGCATGCATGCGCAGCCCACACCGTACCCGCGCTGTTTTGTCCCCATGCCCCCCGCTCTCATAAATCTCAGCATGCCTATCGCCATGGACCCCCACAGGGGAGGCTATAAAAACACGGCACGGTCCCTGTAACAAACAGTGAGTACCCTTCCTCCCTGCAGCCGCATACACGCGGTACATGAGTTGCGGTCAGTAATTCGATCGGCTGTCGTTGGGAGATCGGGAAGAGTCGTCGCCGTAGCAGGGTAGTGAGGGTGTATACGCGCATACACATACACATCCACCAGCCCTTCCTTTTGTAGGCGCTCCCTGATTACTTTCTCTCTCTTCCTTGGACTGGCCTCCTCCCTCTCCATCCCCCACCATCTTTCCTTCTTTCTTTCTCCTTTGGACCCTTTCCAGTTGTCCACGCTCCCATCTTTTTCACCATCTCCTCCCATCTCCCCTCCCCTCCCCTCATCCGGCGTTCCACCCTGCCCGCCCTTGGCCGCCCGGAGTCCCCTTCCCTACTTGTACCAGCCCTTCTTTTCCAATTTCATCCTCTCCCTCCAATTCTACTACTCCCATCGCCACAGTCGCCACCCTCCCTCCCTCTCTCTCTCTCGCCGCCCACACCGCCACACTCCACTCGGTGTGTGGGAGGGAGAGGGGAAGAGGAGGCCGGCTGCTTGCTTGCTTGCTAGCTAGCTAGAATTGCCTACAATTCAGTACCGCTGCTTCCCCAATTGCTCTACTGGTTGCTTGTACAGCTCTACAAGTACGCAATTCAAGGTGGGGGAGGGAGCCAAGCCGGCCGGCCATACTAGTTCTCGCCTCCCGAGCTCTGGTGGTCTCTCCTCCTCCAGCTGGTGGGCGTTCAGGGCGGAGAAGTAGAGGCGGCGGTGCCGTGGGGCGGCGCCCATGCAGCAGCACCAGGGTGGCGGGTCCCAGTACGGGGCCGTGCCGCCGGACATGGGGCCGTTCTCGCCGACGCATCATGCTTCGGCGCCGGCCCCCCTGCCGCTGAGCAGCCGGCCACCGCCGGCGGCGTTGTCTCAGCCACCGCCGCCGCAGCAGCAGCAGCAGCAACCGAGGACGAGCTACGACGAGCTGGCCGCCGCGACCAGCGCCGGCGCGGGCGGCTTCCCCGACGACGACATGCTGGGCGACGCCGGCGGCAGCGGCGGCGGCGGTGGGTCGGGAGCGGCCGGCAACCGGTGGCCGCGGGAGGAGACTCTAGCCCTCATCAGGATCCGGTCGGAGATGGACGCCACCTTCCGCGACGCCACCCTCAAGGGTCCCCTCTGGGAGGAGGTCTCCAGGTAAGAGAGAGACACACACAGTGTGCATGCATGTGCGAGCATGGATGAGAGAGAGAGAGGGGGAGGGAGAACGAATCCCAAACACATTCGCAGTTGAGCAGCACAAGAATCCTTCCTTCCGTTCCTCGGGCATAATTTTTCCCTGCAGAAAGCGGCTAACGGTTTCGTGGAATTTAGCACTCGTCCCACATGAAATGATGGATAATTATCCAGTTACTGCCCCCAAATTCTCCAAAATTTCCAATTTCTCTCCCAACTCTAATCAAATACTTCTCGGTTTCTGCGAGACGGGGGAGGCAGGGAGTAGGTGTAGGTAGGATGATGATAAGAATCTGCGCGCCTGGGGATCGTACCACGGTGTGAGTGCTAGCGCAGGCAGGCAGCAGCTGCTGCCGCTTCAGTCTGCCACACTGTCGTTTTTTTGCTTTCATGGTTTCCAGTTTTTGGGAAAAGAAGGAAGGCAGCCTTTTGCTCCCATCCCAATGCGGCATCATCTTAATTTAAGCATTTCACTCCCCCTCTTCACTCTCATTTTTTTTCACTGCCATCAACTTCATCACATCGATCTCCTCCTGATCCCTAAAAAGACGAGACGGCCTGTGATTAACTAATCTCCCTTCTGCATATACAGCACCCTCCTCCTTGCCTCCTCTTCGCCATTGTCCTAATTCCCATCTCCTTGTCCCTTTCTCCCCGGGAGAAAAACCACTCATACGCAGTCGGCCAAGCACTTGATGCTTACTATGCCTCTGCGTTAGATGCTTCTCCTGCCCGTAGTAAGCGCTGCCATCATTTAATCCCCGATGTTATTTCAATCTTTGGTTGCACGCAAGTGTGAAGCGGCCGGCGGCTGACAGCAAAGCTTGGGTCTTTTGTCGCTCTCGTGTCTTTCAGGAAGCTCGCGGAGTTGGGCTACAAGAGAAGCGCCAAGAAGTGCAAGGAGAAGTTTGAGAACGTCCACAAGTACTACAAGCGCACCAAGGAAGGGCGCGCCGGGAGGCAGGACGGCAAGAGCTACCGCTTCTTCACTGAGCTGGAGGCGTTGCATGCCGCTGCGCCGCAGACGCCCCAGCCGCAGCAGCAGCAGCAGCAGCAGTTGCCGCCGGTTACAAGCAGCGCACCCGCGATGCACGCCTTCGCGCCGCCGGTTCCCGCGCCACCGCCGATGAGCGCAATGCCACCGCCGCCGGGGCCGATCCAGCCGGCCCCGATATCTTCTGCGGCTCCCGCGGTGCCCCTGGAGCTGCCGCCGCAGCCGCCCATCAACCTGCAAGGCTTAAGCTTCTCGTCCATGTCGGGGTCCGAGTCGGACGATGAGTCTGAAGACGACGAGATGACGGCGGAGACCGGCGGCAGCCAGGACCGCCTCGGCAAGCGCAAGCGAGGCGCCGGCGGCAAAAGGCTGGCGACTTTCTTCGAGGGGCTCATCAAGCAAGTCGTCGACAGGCAGGAGGAGATGCAGCGGCGGTTTCTGGAGACTATGGAGAAGCGAGAGGCGGAGCGCACGGCGCGGGAGGAGGCGTGGCGCAGGCAGGAGGTGGCCCGCCTCAACCGCGAGCAGGAGCAGCTCGCCCAGGAGCGCGCCGCGGCGGCCTCCCGCGACGCCGCCATCATCTCCTTCCTCCAACGCATCGGCGGTCAGTCCGTACAGGTCCCACCCGCCGCCACCGTCATCCAGATGCCCACACCGGTGCAGCTCCAGACCCCTCCGCCGGTCAAGCAACCTGCCAGGCAGCACCAGCCACAGCCAACGCCGCCGCCGCCGCAGGCGGCGCCAATCCCGGCCGCGCCCCTCCAGCAGCAACCGCCGCAGCCGCAGCACAAGGAGACGATTCACCACGAGGCAGTGACGCCGCGCAGGGCGCCACCGACGTCCGGCTCATCACTCGAGCTGGTGCCCGCGGCGGAGCAGCACGTCGAGAGCGGGCTAGGAGGAGGGGAGGGCGGGTCGGCGTCGTCGTCGCGGTGGCCCAAGACGGAGGTGCAGGCACTCATACAGCTGCGCATGGAGCTCGATATGCGCTACCAGGAGACCGGGCCGAAGGGCCCGCTCTGGGAGGAGATCTCGTCGGGGATGCGGCGGCTGGGGTACAACCGGAGCTCGAAGCGGTGCAAGGAGAAGTGGGAGAACATCAACAAGTACTTCAAGAAGGTGAAGGAGAGCAACAAGAAGCGGCCCGAGGACTCCAAGACATGCCCGTACTTCCACCAGCTCGACGTCATCTACCGCAGGAAGCACCTCACCGGCGGTGGCGGCGGCGGCGCTTCCGCGGCCAATGTCGCCGCCACGGCAATCGAGCACCAGAACCCGAACCGGCACGAGATAGAGGGGAAGAACATAAACGACAACGACAAGAGGAAGAACGGCGGAGGCGGCGGCGCGCAGGTGCCCACCAGCAATGGCGACACGGCACCGACCACGGCCACGTTCGACGTCGATAGCGGCATGAAGAAGGTAATCTCAATTCTCGCATAGTACTCTCCATCCAACCAATTTCTGCTAGCGTTTCAAGCTCAATATGCGAATGTTCGTGCGGAAGCTAACCGGAAATCCGCTTGCCGTGAAGCCAGAAGACATTGTGAGGGAGCTGAGCGAGCAGCCGCCCCGGGAGTTCACAACGGACGAGACCGACAGTGACGACATGGGCGATGACTACACCGACGACGGCGAGGAAGGCGAGGACGACGGCAAAATGCAGTACAGGATACAGTTCCAGAGGCCGAACCCGGGCGGCGCCAACACCGCACCTCCGCCGGCGACAACCCCGGCGTCCGCGGTGCCAACCTCGACTCCGACGAGCACCTTCCTCGCCATGGTTCAATAGGCGCGCGAACGATGCATCACCAAGTACGTACTTGTTCAAAGAAAAAAAATCAAAGCATCGCCATCACCATCGCATCCTCTCACTACACCACCACCAACACAAACACCATGCATGCATCAGCAATCAGCAACCACTCTCCTTCGAGTTGGGATCTCTCCTGTAATGCATGTGCGGTAAGTGCCAATGACATGTGGGCCCGGAATAGGTGGGACCCACATGCCAGTGACACCAGTACAGCAGTGGATTTGCATCCCTCTCCTTCACCTTGTAATTCTCCCGTGCCATTCCATTATTTATTGATTTCTCTGTGTAATAAGAGCCCTCCCTGATCTCACCTTAACCCGAGGAAGCAGAGGGGGTGGTAGAGAAAATGAGTCCGGGTAACTTTATCTCTATAGGTCACCTCGTCGTGGTAAAGGAAGAATTGTACATCGATGTAACAGTCCCTGATGTCTCTGTTTTTTTTTTCTCTCTCTCTTTTTCTCCTTCCCCTCCGGCGACGGCGGTATACAAGTTTGTATACGGGTATACAACAATTACATACATTTCCAGCAATTTGGAGCAGAGGTCAGAAGGTGTCTTGTTTTTGTTTCTTTTCTTTCTTTGCCGTGGGGAATTTTGTCTCCTTTTAACCCGTTTTTTTTGCAGTGGTATAAAACGTTGTTACTGTGCACATTGTGTGGTTACTCTTCGTATACTTTGCATTTTTGCTCATTGTCTCTGCAATTAATGTAGAGATTTTTGTGTACTCTAGCTTGGTTTTGCCTTCCTACTGAGAAGCTATTTAATTAAGCATCACATGCATGCATCCCAAAATGACTGCAGAAATTTACCAGGGGGATATAGTATTATAGTACTACTACTTGCAGGGTTAATATAAAAAATGGAATGCTTACTATATAATCAATACCATAACCTTTGTTGCTTTTTTGCACTTGTTTTTTTCCCCAGCGGGATCAGTTGACAATTCAATAGTTTCTTTTGCCAGCTCTACCATCAGTCGTCGCTTCACATGATACAGTCTTTAATAGTCAGTCCAAGAATTGTAGAATTATTCTGTAGTCATACTGTAGTTGTTCTGATGATATAACTAGAGCCTAGATCGAAGGGATATAAGCACATCACTGTTGCTGTGAGCATGCTGCAGGCATCAGGGAAAACTATATCCTGTAAGAAAAAATATACTTCAAAACAGAAATAGGAGCAAATCTAAATGCATCAATATTTTTTCTAGTAGAATTAATCATTCAACTAGTATTTTTCTTGACTGAATAGAACAAAATTCTATGAATGAGCCATGTGAAATTAATGGTACCAAATATGTTACGAAGGATATCTTACCAAAGTTAAATGTGTGCAGCCTTAGCGTGTGCTAGGGAGCTCAATATCAGGTGTGTGAATGTGATATGCACATGTATTGATAAGCATATGCTATATGTGTGTATATCTTCCGACTAAGAAAAAAGATAAATTGACAGTCTTTGTAAAAAAGAGATAGGGGTAGCAGCATTCTTCTTATGAGTAGAGGGTACTGTAGATGGTAAGAATCAATTTATTTGGATTGAGTAAGTACGCATTTTGGTCCTCATCACTGAACTGGAAATATAGAAATTTGATGTAGAAATGGACAATCATGATTTTTTTTTAACCGCTCAACTTACTGCTAGTAGTGTTAAATAAATAAGTTTATTTTGGGATGGAAGAGTACACCTTTTAGAAACTTAAGAAAATTTATATATCCAAGTAGTACTACTCCGTAATTTTCTCTAGGCCAAAGGACACCGAGACAAGATGTGATGTGCATGTCGGCACGTGTCAGGCTGACCCACGTCCCGTTGAGGCAGTTTACACTTTAGCCCTCATAAACTTGTTTGTTCCAGAGAGGGCCCATCGCAGACTAGGGAAGGGGACCGCTACTGTAAATCACAAGTCTGTTCGGCGTTTGCTCCTCGATGCATTGAACGCCAACATAAACAGACGAAAATTAACAGTAGCATCAGATCATATTTCAGGTATTAATTTTGGCACATCACCAATTGGAACGCGTACATACTTCCTGGACATACGTGGTATTTTCGTTCTTCCAGTACCAGTATACTTTCTTCTCCAAAAAAAACACATTTTAAATGTGGATTTCATACATAAACACAATAAATCTAATCGGGTTTGTCTATATTATTGTACAAGGTTGTGTCACATTTTTTTTAAAAAAAATTGGGACGTAGGAAGTATGCCGTAGGCAGTTTTTGAACCATGGGGAGAGGCAAAAATTATCGAACCATATATATAGAACTCAGAAATTAATGGTGATTTAATAGGATCTAAGCATGATAATGGACCTTTATATCATGCGTTTCTTGGAAGTAGGCATTTCTTTTATAACCAATGTGAAACTGCGTATTTAAATTTTATCTAGAGCTAGATATTAAAATTTTGATTAGATTCGATATTGATCAGTTCATAATATAGCCGTACAATGTACTAAAAGCGTAATCCATTATAAATCTATACTTAGGGAGTGTTTGAGGAGAAGGGGATTGAGGAGATTGGGAAGATACGCAAAACGAGGTGAGCCATTAGCTCATGATTAATTGAGTATTAACTATTTTAAATTTTAAAAATGGATTAATATGATTTTTTAAAGCAACTTTCCTATAGAAATTTTTTGCAAAAAACGCACCGTTTAGTAGTTTGAAAAGTGTGCGCGCGGAAAACGAGAGCCAATCTCCCCTATCACCCCTAAACGAACGATGCCTTACACCTTGATTTTTCTTTTTCTTTTTAAATTTTTGGGTCAAAGACTGAATTCTTCAGTGATAGTATAACTTGTTGTGAATATCTACATGTATTTTGAGAAAATAAGGCAGTATTCCCTTGAAAGACAAAAATATTTTTTCATGTTAAATTATTTTTGCATGATTAGTTAGTTATACTCCCTCTAGTTTTAGTGTTTTAACATTGTTAATTTTTTATATACATTTGACCATTCATCTTATTTTAAAAAATTATACAAATATAAATCTTGATAAAACATATCACAAAACATAACAAATGATTACTTTTTTATATAGCGAATTACCAAAAGCATGTCCAAAAGTCAACGATGTTAACAACTAAAAAACTAAGAGATTATGTTCTTATGCTAAATTACATATACCTTCCAAACCACATAAAAACTAGTCATATCATTTTTACACTATAAAGTACCTACACTTACATTATAATTATAATGTTAATTTGAAAACTTACACGGTAAGTATTGTAAAATTTCTAATACACAACATATAAGAAAATTAGGATTAAAAATAAGTTACTATTTACTTAAAGTAGTAGATAGGATAATAATATGTGAGAAATTTTATACTCCTTGAGAAAATATTTCGAGATACCTAAATTTTACACTAAATTTTTTTACATCGAGGTACTAAATTTTAATTAGAAAATATGATACCTCCTGATATCTTTTTACCCAAAAACATACTTATATATAGGAGAGGGAGCAATCGTAAAGAAAAAATGACTGAAATTAAGAGAAAAATACGACGCTATAATTTTAGCAATCATGTTGAAAAAATATGTGGTCAAGCGAAGCCCGCGTAGCGACACCAAGAGCTCAAATCAAATCAAAAGGATACAAACGGGAAATATTTCCAATTAAGCGTAACCAAGCTGTAAAAGGCTAGTAAATAGTATCTAAACAAATCAATCGTGCAATTCAACCGGATTAGACAGCAAAGTGCAGACTAAGCGAGGCCAAGTCACCACTCGCGCGGGTGGATAGGCTGAGAATTAAGAACGCGCACGCGCAGGGCGCCAGATACAAATCAATCAAGGAACAGGGAAAAGAGGTCCCTGGTTGCGAGCTCCGATTGAACCCGAAGCCGAGAATCATTAGGAGGCGGAAAGTGACCGTAAATTGGCGGTAAGTGGCCGATAATGACCACCATGCTGCCTAACAAGACGACATCATCGGTTCACACTGAAGCTCTTCTATACTTATCTCTCCTCGCTTTTTTATTTTGTCCATCTTTTTCCCGGTATGCAATTGTGTAGGAATATGAAACACCTTAAACTTCATGAGGAAACCTGCCGAGTCAACATGGAAATTAAGCTCGTCAAAAAGTGTTTTTTTTCTTGCTAAATTATGCTTAGCTTTTAAGTAGTTTGTACTTTATGGAGGACGCCGACATCACTCGAGCTACAGTAAATCCAGCGGAGTTCAAATCAGCAGGGTTGGTGTACAGTGAATCCAGATTCTTTTTCCTGGGATTTACATATGTTCCAAAGTACTAACAGGGAATCGTATAGAAAAAAATATTGCTTTTTATTGCGAGGAAGAAAAAATAGTTTGTTGCTTCGAGTAGTTTCTCCAATTTTCGTCATTATATTCTGCACTGGCTCAAAGTTAAATCGGGACCATGCGCCCCACGAATAACTCAGCATCTCGCCCATGGGTCCATGCATGTCGCGAAAAATCAAGGAAATTCATGTCTTAACAGTTTGGACAAATCAATAATTGTTGGATTTATACTCGTTCTCTGAAGAAATTATATTTGTTGAAAATTTGCATCTACTCTCAAGTTTTTGCACATAAATACATACATCGATCTCTGATCAAGTGTACTCCTAATTGCTAGTATGTGATTGCAGCCTACTCGCTAGTACCAATTTGGATCAATTTCGATGTGTTCGATCGATACCAGTACCAGCAATAAATTCGTAACCGAGCTAGATTATTATTACCTAGCACGTCACTCTGCGTGCATCTTTCCTCAAGCTAATAGGAAATAGCTAATCCCTCCGTCCCAAAAAAAGACAAACCTTGGTTTTCGTGTCCAACGTTTGATCGTTCATTTTATTTGAAAAAATTATGAAAAAAATTAAAAAGATAAGTCACACATAAAGTATTAATCATGTTTTATCATCTAACAACAACGAAAATACTAATTATAAAAAAATTTCATATAAGACGGACAGTCAAACGTTGGCACAAGAACCCACGGTTTGTCTTTTTTTGGGACAGAGGGAGTAGGTCGCTACTGCTCCTGCACATATGTATCACTGCTGGGATGGGACAATGTTTACCTAACAAGTAATCTGAGGCATCTGTACGTATTCTGTGGCACCGTGTATACAAACCCACCTAACGACGATCGATCGCTAGGTACCCTTACCCGTTAGTAGTTGTCACATGCGTGCGCTAGCTCATCTATGCTAGGCTACACATGAGGATGTATGCTTGCATGGATGCCACAATATAATGCCACCCCACCGTAGCTATATATGTTTGTCCAATCCACATCCACCCTCCTTTGCCTAATACCACGGTCGCATGCAGTGTTGGGGGAGTGGCTTCGACTTGAACAAGAGAGATCACCGGTACCCCCTATTAATTTCCTAGAGTAACCTTGCTCCTCGGAAATCAAATCTCTCAGAGGCCTTTCGGAGAGCCTCCGGACGTGCCAAGCCACAATGCGCTTTGGTAGGTTCCGGCGGCTCTGGATAGGAGTCCAAGGCAAGGCATCCGAAGACCCCGGCCCTGGCTATGGAGCCAAAGATCCAACCACGGAAGCCGCCCGTGGGAGCTTTAATGGCGCATTGATCGATGTGCTCAGCTACCTCCTAACACCCTCCGCACAATAGGTGGGGTTGAGGCCGAGACGTCTCGTTATCACGCCATGGCCTCGAGAAGTGCACCCTGCGGAACATAGGAGTCCTCGAGATGGCAGTCTAATGGCTACAATTCCATTCGTTGTCCCCTAGGGTTTTACCTCACTACCCCTACCTAGGGGCCACCTGTTGGCTTCTACCAAGGGGTAGGCTTAGGGAGGGCAATTTGACTCGTTTACCCATTTACATGTAGGTAAAAACCTAATAGAGTTGGGTTTGTTCTCTATTTAGTACCCATGGGTTTCTTGTTGGGTCAAAACATGTACCCAACGGGCAAACGGGCACGGGCATGAGTAGTCACTAACTGACATGTGGACCCTCAGTTAATTTCAATATAAAAGCCACCACCTAGAATTCCAGGGTTTCTTTCCTTTCCTTCCCCTTTCCTCCACAGCCGCCAGCCCTAATTTAATTTCAGTATAAAAGCCACCACCTAAATTGATGAGCTTGTAATGTTTGTATGGTTGAAGTGCTGAACTATCTCACTGCTTGTGGAGAATTGTGGTTGAACATGTGGCGGGTAAACGGGTGTGCCCGCAGGCACATGGCTCCCGCAGGTGACAGGCATGGGCAGTGTTCCTTGCCCGTCATGTGGTAATAGGCATGCCCGCGGGCGAGAATTACCTCGCGGGCACTGGGATGGGTAGTCACAACCCATGCCCGTCGTGCCCGATTGCCATCCCTAGATAGGCTAAGGAGGAATACTGCTGTAATTTTCTATAACTTTGTACTAAGTGCTATATAACTAGATCTCGCCCCCCATGAGGGGGCAGATGAAAGAGAGAAACCATACCACTCTTTCCCGGTGATTGGATCCCCGTTGGATTTGGTTCCAACACGTAGTCTCAGTACTCCAAACAAGTTTAACTAGGAGGAATGTAACCGTAATTTAGGGCTTCTAATGGTTACAGCTTGTCCCAAAAAAAACCTTTAAACAATAACTTTTTTATATTCTAAAAAGATTTAATTGTAGAATTCAGAAAATAAACTAAAACAAAGATGAAAAAAATCAAACTCCTCAAATTCTCAAAAGGTGACTACCAATTAGTTACTTTTCATAATCTTAAGCTTCTTCAATCAGGCTCTTAGTGAAGAATTAGGTAGTGAGTGAATCGAAGAGAAATTAATTAATCAGGAGAGAGGCTAAATTGGATCGCGGTAACTTACGGATGGGATGAGATGATAGGGTAAGCTATAGCTAGGCAGCAGACGAACGAACGGGGGAGCGCAATTTGCATGACTCCATGTTCCGTTGTCGATCGATCATGTCGGCGGTGGCCCTCACCACCACCCAGCAGCTAGCAATCGAGCTAGTGCGCATGCACGCACAGTCACGCACGGCACAGTGCCTTACAACCCATGCGTAGTATACATGCTTCGATCGGTTGCTGATTAGCCCGGCCAGGCGGTGCGACGCGCCGCACGCGTCACGCCCACAGCTACCTAGCTGGCTACCGCTATCTAGCTTAACCCCCACAGTACACCACCACCAGGCCAGGACACGCAGCGCAGCGCCGGTCGCATGGCCAAACCAAAAACGCATTATATGCGTTTCGTACGCACGCACACGCACGTTACGCTAGCAATCACGTACTCTCTCAACCATAATTCCGGCCGTCCCGGCGCTGCGTAATTCACCGCCGCCTCTCATGCCACTGCTAGGAGAACGGTTTTTTCCGTGTGGTCAAATTTAATTTTCACGTGTGATGGAAAAATCATAACTTTTGTGAATGGGTGGTGCACCCGCACGTAAAAATCGGTGCAAGTACTTATGTTGCCCGCACGAAAAAACAAAAATCCGGAAAAAAATTCAAAAAATTGAAAACCTAGAATCCGGCGCCGCCGCCGCCTCCTCATCGTCATCGTCGGCCTCCTCCTCCTCCTCGTCGTTCTCGGCAGCCGAGGATGCTGCTCCCGCCCTCATCGTCGATGGCGGCGGCCTCCGCGCTCCCCTCCGGCCGCACCGTTGCCGACGCCCCTCCCCTCCGCCGGATATAGGGAGGGAAGGAAGGGGAGGGGAGCCGGATCCGGGGGGAGGGGGGAGGCCGCCGGATCCGTGTTCCCCTACGGCCGCACTGCCGCTGCCGGATCCGTGCGAGGGTTGGCCACCACCCACCGGATCTCGCACGCCGTTGCCACACCACCGTCGCCACCTACGCCCCCCGCCGCCGCCGTTGGGACTCGGGAGGAGAGGAGAGGAGAGGACGGGAAAAAGAGATAGAGAGGAGAGAAGAAAAAGAGATAGAGAGATAGAGAGGAGAGAGGAGAGAGGAGAGAAGAGAAAAAAGGGAAAAATTTAAAGTGGGTAGGAGTGCAGAGAGAGTGTGTATTTTTTTGCGTGCGGCTCTCTTAATAGGCTACACGTGAAAGCTTATTTTTTCAGACGCTCTACAATTTAAATAGGCTCTGTTCAGGAAAATCGTTTTTTAGCGGTGCGCGCGCGGCCGGTAAAATCTCGCGCGCACCACACCACTCGCGCGCGCGTTGTACGTTTGGCAGGAGAGACCACGAGCACGTCAACGAGCGTACGCGCGCGCCCAACGGCAACGGATACTGCGTGGCGCGTCGTCCTCGTCCTCGGCGGCCGATCACATGCGCGTCGCCGGTTTCACTCGCTCGCTCCCGCCTCCTTTGGATTTATATACACCAGCACTGGTGCGGTCGTCACGTACTTTTTGGTTTGTTTACATGATATTCCCTTCTGCTGCTCCCTCTTTTGGTGGATGAAGTCAAACTGCTCTAGCTGTTGGGGTTTTATTCCAGCATAATTTTGAGCTAGCTAGCTAGCCATATGTACGTACGCATGTATAAATACTTGGGGTACAATGGATCGGAGAAGATAATTCGAGTTGTTTTATCGACCGGAAAGTGCGGATAATCCAGATAGATAGGCAGATTAGTATTAGATGGGGGAACACTTGTATGGATGCCTTTTTTTCGATCTTTCGGAGAGACAGAGGGAATCACCGCGCTAGCAAGTATCTCCCCCTTGTGTATTCGAACACGAGATCGATTGCGATTATGAGAAGATGTAGTAACTTGCAAGTCTAGGTTTAAATACTGGACTGGACCAACTTGACCCCGAATAAGGTACTACTATTCGGTTGCTTCATCACTGCTTGAATTGCCTATGACACTCTGGCATCATGCGTCTGTTTACCCCCAAAACAAAGCAGCGGGCTCCAGGTAGTACTATCTATATATGCCAGGATAACTACGCGTAGTGATGATCAATCTAGGTATATATTGCGCCGATGTGTTCTTTACTTTAAAGTAGAAAGCTTTAGCATTCATAAAACCCGGCCGCAATCCGCACGAACCTTTGTGAGCTGTGACATCATGCACACAACGCTTAAAATTTACAGTTCGGATTTGGGGGACAAGCCCATGCCTCATCAGGTTTTTTTTTTAGTAATTCTTACTACATCTCATCAGATGCAGATGGGCTGCCGCTTTGGCATTGGACTAATAAACTAATGCCTCATGATCCGAGCTTAGCTACTACTACCCTCCTCCCCTTTTTACATCTGAGAGAGAGCGATGCTTTGATCCAAAGTCACCATCACATGCGCGGCTAAGGAAAATGGAGTTGCTCCTGCCTCTCCTTCCCCTCCCTCTCTGATGTGAGTTGCTATCACCGTGACAACATAAGCAGCAGGCAACTTCAGATTGGACAGACACTAAAGAAAAGAGGCCAGTGGCATGGTTAATCTTTTTTTTCTTTCTTTCTTTCTCCCTCACTGGCTTTATTCTTCTTTTAGTACAGCATGAGCAGTTTGTGACGCTGATGATGCCTAGTAGGGGCCCCTAGCAACATGCAACTGGGAATTCAACTTGGAAGTGCTGAAGAAGAATATTATTTGTTCTTACTTTCAGTGTCAGTCAGTGCAGCCACAACTGAATTTTATATGTCCAGCTGATTGGGAGCTTGGAGTCACTCGCATACCCAGCTGATGTCAACAGATTGGATCCACGGGTTCTTTTGAAGTGGATAGGTTTCCTTTCCCTTCTACGAAACTTTTCACAGCATGCTCTTCCTTTTATCGTGTTCGAAAATTCGATGCGGTAACTTTTTGTTGTGCTAAATAAGACGATCTAGTGCCAACGCGTCACTGTGACACCGGCCAGAATAGTTAGTTACCTTAACACCATCAAAGTAGAAGCGTGTCCAAGATAGTGTCTGTTCCAGCCCGAAGCCCTGAAATGTAGTTCCAACCGGATGTTTCAGGTCAGGGACAGACAGAGGGACTACATGATTCTGATCAGTCATGATTATTAATGCAGCATAAATACCGTAAACTTTTCTTGGGAATTCACAAACAGTTGGTCTAGGTTTCAAAAAAAAACAAAAAAACAAACAGTTGGTCTGATGAGAAAAATATTTCCGTTTGTTCAGAAGAGTAAATCAGAATAGAAATAACCTGTAGAATAATAGAATTACACGATTCAGACTTCAGAGTGTTAGTACATAGAAAAAGGCCCATTCAATTCGTATGGTCATTGCCGAGAGGTTATGGGTTCTGATGTGGTCTGAGCCTGCCTCAGGTTAGAACGTGTAGAAGGGGAAAAATTTGGAATAGTCTAATTCATCTACCTCATCTCATGCTCCTGATTAAATCGCTTCCCTCAATCATAAAGCTAGGTATAACGTCTCCCCCGACTTTGAAAACCGTGCAAATCAACTCATTTTATAGTTTAGAAAGTGGTTTCCGCTTATGTGGCAGGTTAACCGCGGTCGACTCGCTGAGTTAGTAGGTCCAACTTGTCAACGACTTCTGCCTCATCTCATCTTCTTCCTTGCCCCTCCTATCTCTCTTTCCTCTCTTCCCTCTTCATCCTCTCTTGAGTTATGTCCAGGTGAGGCCAAAGTGGAGCTCGGTATTGTGGAGCCAGCTGAGGTGGTGGCGTGACTAGCCGATGCACCGATGAGGAGGTACGGACGCCGAAGATGAAGACCATACATGGCGGGGGTGGGGGCGGGGGTGGGGGCGGGGGCGGGGGCGTGTGGGGGGAGGAGGGGATAAGCACAAGGTTCATGGGGTTTCGACCGTTGTTTTCTTGCCTTCACTGATGGCCTCTTGTCCACGTTTCCACCGCCACTCCTCGTCCAGGAAGAAGGCTTTCCACCACTCCAACGGCATTCTCCATGGCCTACCTTTATCCTCGCTTGTCCACCGGCGGGCTCAAACTCCTAGGCTATGCATTAACATCTTGCTTAACATCCTAGGCAACCTCGCCATTCGCGAGGCTAGGAGGACAGCCTCCCACCACCGACAACCAAAACCTATATATCCTTCTTGAGGCAAGCACAACCATCCCCAACCCCAAACCCTCGAGACCCAAATTACGCAAACCCTAGGATGCATTTTCTTCTCCCCAGTACCCACACTTACTGCGAGGCCAACCAACCATGATGGTGCAGATGCTGGGTGTTATGTGGCTCAACGTCCAACGAGAAGGAATGGGCTACCACGACAGGGGTGGGGTGTAGTCGGCCCTCAGTTCGCTATGGACACGCTGTCGTCGGTGTCCTTCCTCGCCATTCGGCGAGGGTTGTGGGAGTGGGGTAGAGGTGGGCAGCCACAATGGCTGGTGTACTACAATGAGCGGGAGAGGTTTAGGATGGACTTGGAGGCGCTGGCCACGTTGCAGCTCATCAATGGAAGAGGGACAAGGAAGAAGATGGGATGTGGTGGAGGTCGCTTATATGTGGGTCTCACCTACTGACTCAACGAGTATCACAGTTAACATGTCATGTCAGCATAAACTGCTTTCTAAACTATCAAAGGAGTTTTCTAAACTCTCGAAGGAGTTGATTTGCACCAGTTTTTAAAATTGGGGGAGATGATTCTATCATGAGAAGACACAGAGGGAAGCAAAATAAACTTATTGCAAGAAATTCAGAAGGGCTACCTGGGCTTTTGTTCGGACTGTTTACAGGCTTCGTGAGAGTTTACGGGCTTCGCCAGATTACAGTATAGCCCATACAAATATCATCCAAGAGAATACAAGTTTTTACCAGGTCCACGTTTCCGACGAAGAAGGGGAAATTTCGTAGTGTCGACACTCGACACGGGACAAAAAGCAGATTTCGAGGCAGGTTTTGAACGGTTTCGATAGATTCAAATTCAAAACAATAAATTCAAGCAAATTTTAGTCAAAATTTCCCAAAAACTGCCTTACCGCCGGAGATCGGGATCCCGTGGTCCATCCGAATGGTAAATCCTGGCTTGTCCAAAATCTTACACCACGATCTGTAGTTGCTCTGACATATTAATCTCTCAAACAATTACAGTAAATATATTGTCTAGCTCGAGCACAGAGCACTGTTTTGTTTGCTTTCTTCAACTTGCCTACAGTATTCTCTGTTTGTAATGGCCCCTTTGAGCTACAGAATTCAGACAAGACAAAGACATATCAATAATCTTCATCCAGCAGTGCAAAACTTTTGCCTTGTTAGTCAGAACGTCTTATCAAATTGAATACACTAATTATCCGATGGGATACTGTATCTAGATAATCTGGCCGGAGACGTATCTCTGTGTGCTTCTGTACCTGCCTATAAATATCTGTAGCGCGTTGACGCGTGAGTATTATTAGCATGTTTCATTCAAGTAACACATTGATTTATCATTCGTTTCCAAGCCATGCTTTCTCAGGGATGTTCCTACACAGACAGTGATACGGACGTGCGAATAAATAAGACTATGGTTTTTTTTTATCAAACCCTGGAATTAAACAAGCGATTGCCGCATCTTTGTACCGGTTAGTTGACGAACAGCAAGCAGCTTTGCAATCCGAGCACCGAGCACGGAGCATCCCAGTGGAAGTTTCCGATCGCACCAAACCGATCGTGTCACACCCGGACCAAAGACAGCGATTATCTTTTGCATTTTGCACGGAGGACACGAACTTGCCGTGCGAAAAGAGTGCTCCTCGTCGTACTGGCCCCGGATCGGCAACAGTGTGACAGTCCCTGATACTGTGGTTGACACATTACGACAGGATGGCTCGAGACAAGAGTTTGTTATTCGTCAGACGTCGATCGATCAGTGCGACGCCGACAGGGCGACAGGCGTATTGCCTTGTTGGACGGTGTATGCACAGGCGATCTAAGAGAATGCACAGCAGTTTGTTCAAAACGGATCATAATTTTAATTTTTCTGAATTTTGTAAAAAAAAAGTTGGATACAATAGTTTCTCTATAAGGATAATATCTCCGTTTTTAATATATAACGATGTTGACTTTTGACAAACGATTGACCATTTGTTTTATTCAAAACTTTTGTATAAATTAAAAAAATTAAGTCATATTTAAAAGAACATTTGACAATAAATCAAGTCACAATAAAATAAATAATATTACATAAATTTTTAGATAGGACCAATGGTTAAACGTATATCAAAAAGTTAACGACATTATATATTAAAAAACGGATAGAGTAAAAAAAAAGATGAAATCCACAAAACCAAAGTCCTCGGTCTCCACACCTACAGGAACATGTTCGCTCGCAATAGGCCTCTCGCCTGTGATCTCATGGAGGGGAGGGTGGGCGATTGCGCGGGAGAGTTTTGTTATTTTAGGAGTTAAGTTTAAGCTATCTCTTATAAAGAATTATATCTTTTATGTTCTCATTGGAAATTGAAAAAGGGATTTAGGGGATAGAATATTGAACATTTGTTGGTGAGGGGAGGGCGCGCGATTGCGGGAGAGACTTTTGTTATTTTGTTAAGTTCTCATTGCAAATTCTAATAAAGGGATTTATAGGGGATAAATGCTCTAAAAACAAATCACTCAACCGGCTATGAGAGCATAGACGATTGTAATATATAATTGAGATATAGCACTTGAAATGAAAATATACAATTGTTTTCAGTTCTTGGTCGGCTGAAAGATAGATAGTGATAAGCCTAGGAAAGAGTCATATTGAAGTCTAATTTAGATTAATTCAATTCTTAAACAAGATCACCTTTCCGCTTTGCGGAAAATTACTGATTTACATACCTCCTTGGGAAGCCATTGAAGCTGATACTTTTGGTTCTTCTACTTTTTTTTTTAAAGGAGGGCAAAAGCTTTCCCTCGTATATTGATAGAGATGGAGAAAAATATAGAGCGACAGAAATATGTACATGGCTAGTCTAAAGAACTAAACCCGTAAAAAGTGAGGGTTAAGTGATATCACCTAAAATTCCAAACTCTTGAAGCTTCGAGGCTCCTGCTTTTACCCATGCCCGACCTTCCTCCTTGATCTTAGCGAGGATGGAAGCCGGCAGTGAGGCAGTGTTTCGAAAGATTCTTGTATTTCGCTCGCACCAAATTTCCCAAGAAACCAAGATGACCAACGTTCGCGTGGGAATGCGGGGGTTGTTGGGAGAGTCTACCACAAGGCTCCACCATAGTTCTACCGAGTCGCAATTACTCCATTTGTTCATTTGGAGGTCGGTTTGAGTCCACCTTTGTATTTCTGTCTAGACCTTCTTTGTAACTCTGCAGTGTGCCAGCAGGTGAAGTGTTGACTCGTCGATTATGCAGCACAATGGGCATATCTTCTGGTTTTGTCATCCTCTTTTCTCAAGTCTGTCAGTTGTCCAGAGCCTGTTTTGGATAGCGAGCCAGGAGAAGAATTTGCATTTTGGCAGGGCCCACGCTTTCCAGATCATTTGATTGAAGGCAGATCTCGTGGCCCCCATAAATTGGAGCCTATATGCAGATTTTGCTGAGTATTGTCCATTAGCTATCAAATTCCAGCGAATATTATCTTGGTCTTCAGTCGGGGGTTCATTCTTCTGATCATAGTCCATAAACGGACGAATTGTTGCACGTGATCCCCCTGAGTGATATGGAGGATGTCGATGTCTCTGACCCAGTTGCTTTCTTGTAGTGCATCATGGACTGATCTATTCTTTCGTTTTGAGGCTACATAGATGTCTGGAGCAATTTTTCGAGGAGTTTGGTTCTCTAGCCATTTGGAGTCGCAGAAACAAGCGGTTCTACCGTTGCTGATTGTTATGGTTGTTACAACTGAAAAAAGCTCCCTGTCTTCCTGATTGCACAGACTGCCGTTCCCACCCAAGATTTCTCCGGGGCCGTCCATTCATACCATAGCCACCTAAGCCGCAATGCGGATGCGAAGCGCTAAAGGTCTATTACTCTCAGCCATCCCAGGTCTTTGGGCCTGCAGATTCTTTTTCAGTTGACCTTGCATTTCCCCATAAATGTTTTTTCTTCCCGCCCAGAGAAATTTCCTTCTTATTTTGTCGATGTCTACTTGCCATGCATGATGCATCCTTTTGTTCTTCTTCTTTTCTTTTTGAATCCTCCGCTTTGAGTAACGCCATAGTCGAGGCAGATATGTTGGCTTCATCAAGTTATGGTCGCCGATATCGATGGTTTTCGGCCACCTGTACTTGCAGTGAGATAGCCACACGAACCCCTTTTAGCATATCAATCGGGCGATTAGGTTTTGAATTTCAGCGCATCCCCTCTCCCCTACGACCTCCCCGTTACATTACATAGTGTATACTAGTGAGGCTCAGCGGTTTATCTCCTATTAAAATTTAATTAATTTTCGCACTGATCACCAAAAGAACAATTTTATCTTTTTTTTCTTGTTAGGAAAGAAAATTGATTAGATTTTATCTCTTACCAAACTGTATTGGTAGTATCCGATAAAATCAACTAACAAGTAACAGATGATTATGGTACAAGAGGCTAGTTCTAGTTCTACTTCTACTTCTACATCCGTCCCTTGCTCATAGCCTCATATGCTTAGCTGGCTGACTTTGACAGCAGCACAAAGAGAAGAAAGTTGCCTCTTTTTTCACGCGTACACGTCTCAAATGGTTAAATGGTGTATTTTTTTTAAAAAAATAAACAAATTACTTTTAAAAGCATATTAATTTATTTTTAAATTTAAAATAATTAATACTTAATTAATACGAATGATGTATTTTGTTATGTGTATCTTCCTAATGTTATCTTTTACTCCCTCCGTCCTATATTATAATGGATTTTGGGTGGATACATCACATCCTGGTACTACGAATCTGAATATGCCCCTGTCCAGATTCGTAGTAACAGAATATGTCATATCCACCCAAAATCACTTATTCTATGGGACTGAGGGAGTACTTTCCTAAGAAACACACATTTAGGCATGTTTAGTTCCAGGGGTGAAAAGTTTTGGCGTGTCACATCGGATATACGGACATACATTTGAAGTATTAAACATAGACTAATAAGAAAACAAATTACAGATTCTTCTTGTAAACTGTGAGACGAAATTATTAAGCCTAATTAATCTGTCATTAGCAAATGTTTAATGTAGCACCACATTGTCAAATCATTAAGCAATTAGGTTTAAAAGATTCGTCTCGCAGTTTACACGCAATTTGTTTAATTAGTTTTTGTCTATATTTAATACTCTATGTATATGTCCAAATTAACATTCGATGTGATATGATGAAACTAGGAACTAAATAGAGCGTTATTACTGTTCTTGCTCTTACACTATACGACAGGACCTTGATCGACGTACGAAAGACTGTTGCGTGGGCCGATGGCATTCAGCTCCTGGCACGAAGCTTCCGTCTCCGGGGCCGGGGCGCCGGGCTCGCGTTTTTCTATCGCGCCAACCGGGCCCCGTGTCCGTCGGAACCGCGATACACTGGCGGTGCGTGCCCGCCGCGAGGTCTACAGGCGCCGGGCGCGTCGGTGATCCGCGCGCTGCGCCGCTGTTCGGTCCCCCTGGCGCGCGCGCGCATGGTTGATTAGCCGAAATCATCGCACCGCCTGGATTTGTTTCCGGATAAACGGAGCCCAACAGCCAGAGCAGATCAGCAGAGGTCGAATTAGAGATTGGATTCGGAGCACACGGCCGGGTGGGTGGCGGTGGCGCATGCATGCATCAGCATGCGCGCGCGGAGGAGAGTCGTTAGGTGAGTCAACGTCGGTCGAACGAGCCGGAAGCGCGTGCGCGCGGGCAGGTGCTCGCCGTGTTCGCCTTAAATTTGTAGTATCGCGTATCTGGTTGGCCCCCTGTAGATTTCATGGGCGTTTTTCTTGTTTTTCTGTGTCCCGTGGCACGTTGCAAATGCGAAGGTAGGTTGGGCGCACACCGAAGACGCGCGCGCGCCCGCCGACGCGCCTCGCGCGTGTAACAACAAATCTGAGTGCGCTGCAGTGCACGGTGAGACTGCACACAGGAGGGAATCTTACTATGCCTTGTGAGCAGCGCGCTGATGGCTTCTGTAGCACGCGTGGTGCAAAGGTGTTCGTGCCTGCGCGAGTGGACGACACGTGGTAGGTGGTGTTTGTCCTCGCAACCTGCTGGTTTAACCATCTTGGATAGGGTTTGTTATTACTCCTACTGCTGCAATCCAACCACTGAAATAAGTATGGCTTGTGTTAATTGTCTCCTAGTATCTTCAAGCATCCAAGTTGATGTAGTTTCATGTCTTAGAGAGGTGCACTGCGAGGTTATTACTGTCCTCCGTGAGCAAGTAGGATGTAAAATGATAAATTTATGGCTCGTCTGTATTATTATTATAATTATTATTTTGTTTCATTGTTTAGAAGACAAATGCATTTTTTTAGCTCAGTAATTTTCAGAAGAAAGACCAATAATATGAAAGTAGTAGTATTACCTATGTCCAAAATAAACTACGGGGTGTTTGGTTCATGATCACACTTTATCACACTATACTTTGTACTACTACAATTTATAGGTATGTGTTTGATTTACTTCCATAATTGTGGCTTGTCACATTTTTTTAATAACATGCCTCATACATCATAGACTCAATTTCCTTATCAACTTTATCACACTCTATGGCTAACAATTTATCTACCATAACTTTTGTGGCTGCTACAGCTTATCTAATTTTAGTTGTGGTAAAGTGTATCCGATAACCACGCTATGTTTTTTCGTTTTTCTACAAATTCATAGTCAACACGTAGAATAAAGTTTTCGTTAGATAGAGGTAGTAGAACCACTTTACTAGAATGCTACTAGTAGTCATTTATTAATCAGTGTCATCTTGAGTTCTCAAGTATGGTCAAGAGAGCACGTTTCGTAGCAAATTCAGGAAATAAAAAGATCAGAATTAAGAAATAGAAAAGCAAATGCAGGTGACGTCCTTACTCATCATCCCTCGCTGAAAGAATCGCCTTTCTTTTTGCACAATGATTAGTGGTGGTCCACTCTTACAATAACACGAGATGCAAAGAAAGGCAGCCACAAGGCACCACCCTGGCATATATAAACCTGCAAGTATGCATTTGACTCGTAGCAAGTTAGCAACACAAGAGCCAGGGAAGCCAGCCACTAGCAATTCTTTGATCTGGATCCTCTGCACAACCTGTCCCCTTCTTATCCAGTAAGGCAAAGCCAAGAACGTAGCTACAACTAACAGCAACAAAGCTGAAAGCTACACAGATCAACGAGGGAGAACTTATTCTCCCTCCACTCACACTCCTCGCCTCGCCTCGCCTCACTTGTACCCTTCGATTCTCTCCCGTTTCGTCGCCCTCCAGAGCTCGTGGATCTCTCACTTCGGGGCGGGCGCGCGCTAGCACAATGTTCACCGGATGTGGTCTCTTCGCCTGCGTGCGCCGGTGCGATGGCGGCGACGTCAGGAAGCGCGGGGAGGCAGGTGCAATGAGCTCGCGGGTGGCGGCCGATCCGGCCGGCGTGGAGGAGGAAGGGAGCTGCAAGAACGTCGCCGCCGCGTCGGCGAGGCAGCTCGCGTGGGCGGACGTGGAGTCCGTCACGGGGGGGTTCTCGTCCCGGGTGATCGGGCACGGCGGGTTCAGCACGGTGTACCTCGCGTCGCTCTCGTCCTCCCGCCTCGGCGCCGTCAAGGTCCACTGCAGCAGCGAGCGCCTGCACCGCGCCTTCCGCCAGGAGCTCGAGGTGCTCCTCTCCCTCCGCCACCCGCACATCGTCCGCCTGCTCGGCTACTGCGACGAACGAGGTAATTATCATCGCGCATCAACACCAGATTTTGCAAAGCTCGCTGCTGAATTAAACTACTGCCCGTATCAAGTGTGCTAACGTTCTTGCGTCTCGATCTTCTCACAGATGAAGGTGTGCTGGTGTTCGAGTACGCGCCGAATGGTGACCTCCACGAACGGCTCCACTGCAGCGAGGTCGCGGGCGGCGTGGCGTCGGTGCTGCCCTGGGCGCGGCGCGTGGCGATTGCGTTCCAGGTGGCCATGGCGCTGGAGTATCTCCACGAGAGCCGCCACCCGGCGGTCATCCACGGGGACATCAAGGCGTCCAACGTCCTCCTCGACGCCAACATGAACGCCAAGCTCTGCGACTTCGGCTTCGCCCACGTCGGCTTCTCGGCCACGGTGGGGTGCAGGCCGTCGGCGCGCGCCGTCATGGGCTCCCCGGGATACGTAGACCCACACCTCATCCGCTCCGGCGTGGCCACGAAGAAGAGCGACGTGTACAGCTTCGGGGTGCTGCTGCTCGAGCTCGTGACGGGGAAGGAGGCCGTCTGCCGCGACACCGGGCGGCGTCTCACTGCCGCCGTAGGTCCCATGCTCAGCGAAGGGAAGGTGGCCGACGTTGTCGACCGGAGGCTCGGAGGCGAGCACGACGGCGCAGAGGCGGCTGTCATGGCGGAGCTCGCCATGCAGTGCATCGGCGACAGCCCCGGGCTGAGGCCGTCCATGGCCGACGTGGTGCGCGCGCTCCAGGAGAAGACCTCCGCGTTGGCTTCGGCCGTTGGATCGAGATTGGACCGCAAGATGATGTTTTAACTTTTCTGGGTGTAGACTGTGAATAGTACCAGTATTTTAGGGTAGGTAGGAGAAGAATGTGTGTACTGTGTAGTTTGAGAAGGTAGATTAGTTTAAGCCTTTGGATCAGATAGAAAATTTTGTGATGTCATGGCATCTTGTAGCACCAGTGAACGTATATTAGTAGTTCAGTAATTAAATTCTTTCCTTGTAGATCGCGTGTATTAGGTAGTAGTACTTTAGATGGTTGGTGGTGGACAAGCAATTTGGTTTCATTTTGGTTGATGACATAGTCAAATTAATCTGCTCCAATAATCACCAACTAAATAGGTGTCGGTAGTCGGTACACATGCATTTGACATTGCAGGATAGGATTAAACAAGATCAATTATTTGCCTGAAGAAATGCTCGAACGATGTTTCACCAATACGCATTCCACATAATGCTCACCAGAAAGCTTTATCGCCAAAGCTAGATTCTACATGTGTTTGTCGTGTTTGAGTGTGTGTAACTCTCTTTTTCTCCTTTATGTGTTTAGCTAGCAACAGTGAAGTGTCTGATTTGTTGGATACCTCAATTCATCTTAGCAGTATTCAAAGGTGTGCTCAGCATTTTTTTTCCTGCATAGAAAGAGTCATTGCACAATGCACTCATATAATCTAAATATAACTTTGTCATGTATTTTACCGAGATATGCTACATTTTTCACTTGCTGACTGATTTTTTTTTCTATGGTTTCACACTTCACAGCACTGAACCCACGAGAAAACAGAGCAGATGGCAGGACAACAATCACTATCCGTGTGCATGAGTGCATTTGTGAAAGCGTGGATCGTGTGGTGTTTTTTCTTCTTAAAAACAGAACTGTGGTCAGCGAGTAACGAAAATTGACAGCCATAAGAAGGAAACCAATGAAAATGATGCAGATTACCACCAAAGATTAGATTAGGTGTTGCGTGTGACATCCTAACGAACCAGTACCCTGTAGGCGACCAGAAATTAGAAAAAACAAAGACATACGACAAAGAGAACCAAAATTATTTGGCTAGCTGTGACTCATAAATTAAAGGCCTTGCTGTTGCAGACTTGAATTCGTACAAGTGTGCAGTAGGTGCCCAAAGCAACATAAAGAAGTCACGGTTACTTGTTAGGACGAAGGCTTATCTGACCGTAGATGATGTTTTTTTTTTTCCTGATGCAAATGGCTTTGAGGCCATAGCATTCTTTGTGATTAGTAATATGACCACTTGTTCAGTTGTAGCTTGATGTCGCTGTGACTGTGAACATCTAGAGACGAGAGATACGGAGGGTGCCCCGTTGAACACTTGAACTAGAACTTGTATCTGTGCTCTGCTGCCTCTGGATGAAAATCTGTTGATTTGATATGCCTGGAGCTGCAGGTCCAAGACTGCATGAACTCTAATGCATTATACTTAGTGTCCTAGTGCAATGGTATGTTAAATACAGTGCGGCTAATTAAGAGCGGCGAATCGGTTGAGTTCGGATGTTTCCTCCTTCATAGTGACATGCAAGTCATGGCTGCATGGCTGCATTGGACCAAACTGAAACCCACTGAAAATCTGACAACGGGGCAAGGGGTGCGGGCCTGTTCTGCTGACTGCTGGCCTCGAAAATGGTTAGCTGAGGGATGTTTTTTTGTCCACAATTAAAATCTCCTACTAACCTATTGTTTATGAGCTGTTTATACGTGGTCTCTGTTCCAACCACGTGCAGAATGGATCTTGCTTTGCACAGCTTGCGTCAAAGAACAACGGATAGTAAAGTAGCATAACAGTATGTGCATGCTTATTCATTCTTTTCTGTAAAGAAAAGGATATGTGCCTGCGGCGAAGATGAGCGTGCCTAAACAATGGACCATCTGTCTCATGTGCGAAAATTCATCGTAAAGCGAACTATTAGTTTTTGGCAGTAGAGTAAAGGTCATAAAGGTCCAAGGTTCAACACGGGCAACATCAGATTTTCACTTTTTTCTAAGGGTTATTATAATTCGTATATCTGTAAAAGGTGACTATAATTTTACAGTAATTTAAGATATGCCACCACTAAATTTTTTGATTGATTCATCCTTGTCTTCTTCATTCTTCCTTCCTCTCTCTTCCTCATGTCTAGATACCCTCTCGCGGAGAAGGCCGCCACGTCAAAGCTCCTTTTACATGGACCATGAGGGAGAGAGGGGAAAGAAGAAAAGAATGAGGAAGAAGACGAGGGTAAAATAGTCTAATTTTTTTAGATTGCATTGAAGGGATAAAAGTGACAAATCTTAAAATATTATAAAATTATAATGGACTCAATATAAATAGGCGAATTATAGGATATATTCCCACCATTCTAAAAAGAGCTAACCTTTTGTTCAGATTCATTGTACTAGGAGGGGTCATATTTTCTCTTAGATTGTTTTTTTTTGGACGGAGGGAGTATTTTTAAACTAGAGAATTTATAATGTTGGTATGGATCCTTAAAGTTTTTCTAAAGCAAACGCACATACTACAAACTGCCACCGCTTTTGTATCCGATATCTGTCTGTATTCACGTACAAGCCAACTCTGAAATCTGGACTATCGCAATTCTCAATGCTTACATAATAAGGACTATAATTCCTTTTCTTCTGAATACAAACGCCATGTTTGTTAGCTGCGGCTATATTGCCATCCATCATCAACAAGCTAGTCCAAAACATACGCACCATTGTTTTGTTTTCTTATTGACGGGACTGATTCCTCTTCTCGTCAATCGTGTACTGACGCCAAGACTTTCATACGTTGGCACGGTGAAGTTCCTTTGCTACGGCGGCGCGCGACGCCGGAAGGAAAACGGAATCGCCCTAATCTAAACGGCTGTCCCGCCACCTGATCCAACGAGGCTACGACGTGCACGGTACATGGAACCAATTGCCTGCTAGCCCCTGTCCTCCGCGAGGGTGGAGAGTGGGACAACTTCGCGGCTGCAGTTTCCTCGCCGTTGCCGTAAAAAGAACTTCCATGGAGGAATAGCTCCCTAGCTCGCCGCAGGGACGAGAGGTGAACGAACGAGGGAAGAACACGGGTTGTTGCACGCCACGATTCCCCGGATTTCCAGACTACAAAGTCGGATACTCGCCGGGGTCAGGCCCGGAGCCCCGGACTGATGGTGTTGGGCTTCTGACGTATTGCTGAGGCCCATCTTATGTCGCTGCGTCGAAGACTGCTTCACATGAGGAATAAGTTCACTTTACCTCCCTTAATTCGCTGCGTCGAAGACAAATGGGCCCACATGTTTTTTTAATTGTAATGTCACCTAAGCGTCATGTCCATGCCATGTGGCATAAAGAACAGGTCAACACAGACGCGGCTTGCCTGCTCCCCTACAGTGCTCCCATCCGTGCTCCCGATGCATCGGACGGCTTTGTTTCTCCAGCGGTGGGTCCTGCAGCTTCTTCTGTAGTCTTCCGAATCAGCGATGATGTTTTTCCAAAAGAAAAAAAAAATCTTCAACGAAAAGAGAAGGCTATGAGGTATTGGGGTATGGCAGACGATAAGATTAGTGTATGCTATAACTATTCCTTAATGATCCATTCCATTCTTTTCCTACCAAAGAAACCAAAGGTAATGACCTCAGATATGAGGGGAAGGCATCTCTACGACCTGTTCTATCTAATACTATTGGAATCTGGAGTCATATTGAACATGCATGACGTACAAAATATCCTAATAATCTGTTGCACAATGTTAATTACAACAATAATCAAGGTCAAATCAACAATCAACACTTGATCCTCAGCGTTGATGATATGATCTATCGCTTTGCCGAAGAAAATAAGAAATCTTGCCGCTGCTGATCTCCATTCTGACTCCTCATGACACACGTCACACACCTCCGTAGTCTATTCCAAGTTTCCAACCAATTTCTTCGTTCCTTGCTGAATTGTCTGTGATTCCTTTGATTCAGTTATTTTGATGAAAGAGGACGAAGGTGATAAAAAGGTAAAGATGCAATGCAGCGACCGTTAGCAGGTCAGAGGAGTATGACTCCCGTGCGCGGCTTGCCTGCTCCTCTGCTGTGCTCCCATCCGTGCTCCCGATGCATCGGACGGCCCTGATTCTTCGGCGATGGGGCCTTTTTTTCGTTTTCCTAAGTCATACTCCTCTGACCTGCTAACGGTCGCTGCATTGCATCTTTACCTTTTTATCACCTTCGTCCTCTTTCATCAAAATAACTGAATCAAAGGAATCACAGACAATTCAGCGAGGAATGAAGAAATTTGTTGGAAACTTGGAATAGACTACGGAGGTGTGTGACGTGTGTCATGAGGAGTTAGAATGGAGATCAGCGGCGGCAAGATTTCTTATTTTCTTCGGCAAAGCGATAGATCATATCATCAACGCTGAGGATCAAGTGTAGATTGTTGATTTGACCTTGATTATTGTTGTAATTAACATTGTGCAACAGATTATTAGGATATTTTGTACGTCATGCATGTTCAATATGACTCCAGATTCCAATAGTATTAGATAGAACAGGTCGTAGAGATGCCTTCCCCTCATATCTGAGGTCATTACCTTTGGTTTCTTTGGTAGGAAAAGAATGAAATGGATCATTAAGGAATAGTTATAGCATACACTAATCTTGTCGTCCGCCATACCCCAATACCTCATAGCCTTCTCTTTTCGTTGAAGATTTTTTTTCTTTTGGAAAAACATCATCGCTGATTTGGAAGGCTACAAAAGAAGCTGCAGGACCCACCGCTGGAGAAACAAAGCCGTCCGATGCATCGGGAGCACGGATGGGAGCACTGTAGGGGAGCAGGCAAGCCGCGTCCGGTCAACACCACCACATAGACACCACGTCAGCAAAACCACCATTTAAAAACCATTGAGGAAGTCACATTACACCGGTTTTAATAGTTAAGTGGTGAAGATATCTAGTATTGTTCAGATTAACCTTATTCCTTCGCATGATCGCATCAGCCCACCACGGCAAAACAAGCCACATGTCCACACACCAAATGAGTTCACTTTAGGTCCCTCAAATTTGTTGTTCTATCTGATTTTCGTCCTCAAACAAAAAAAAATACAACCCGTCCTCCAGCTTACAAAATCCGGGCAACTCGATAGTATTGTCCCCGAGTTTGGTTGACGTGACGTCTACGTGGCTTATTTGATTAGAACTTCGTCCCACATGGTATTAACATGACGGTTACGTGGTAGTTTGATAAAAAAAAAAGAAAAATTGAAAACCAAGGGGCTGTTCAGATTGATGCCATTTTCAACCATACCATTTCTGGACAAAGTTGCCAAAAAATGTATGCGTTTAGTTTGTTGCCAAATTTGGTAAATACATTAAAATTTGGCATATTGGTATCTTGCCTAAATTTTGGCATTACCAAAATTTGGTAAGGTTTATTTTGGCTACAATCTAAACAGGCCCAAAAAAATTAAACAAAACAAACAGGACCCGTATGTCGGTAAAAAAAAGTAGGACCCACATGTCAGTGGAACCCACTTCCTCCAACTCACACTCTCTACCTTATCTCCTCATGTCTTCATCTAATGGCAGAGAGGGAGAGGCGGGGAGGTCGGTGAGGCAATAGCTAGGGACAGGAGGAGACGGGGAGGTTGAGGGGAGCGGAGAGGCCGTTGAGCCTCCTTCCTCTCTGCCCCTTTGTCGGGCGGCTTCTGGTGGAGCTTGGTGGAGCTAGAGCTAAGGGGACGGGGATCTGGTAGGGAAAGGAGAGCAACCACTCCTCTCTCCCACTGGCCGTGGTGCAGCGTTCCTCTCCCCCGTTGTTGCCCCGCGTGGTGCTCCTCTCCCTTGTGCGGGGTGGGCAGCGAGCGGAGGAGGGGGTAGCAATGATGGAGGAGCTCGAGCGGCCACCGACGAGTGTGCAGCTATGGCAGGTGCGACAGCAGTTGACGACGACGGGGACATCCTCTGCGCTCAACCTCCTTAGAGGCCTGCCCGCTTCGCCCGGCACCGCCCCGCCTGCTCCGCTTCGCTCCTAGCATGGGAGAGAGAGAGAGAGAGAGAGAGGATAGAGAGAAGAGAGGAGGAGTAAGGATGACATGAGGGAGAGGGACCATATGGCCCCACCATTTTTAATTATTTTATGTGTAATTGATAGGGTCGATGGTTTTATTATTTTTCTGGATCGAATTACCACGTAAACGCCATATCAATGCCACATGGGACGAAAACCTAGTAAAAGGACCAACGCAGGTGCCACGTCAGTTAAAACTAAGGACAATGCTGCCGAGGGATCTTGTTGGCCTGCTTTTGTAAGTTGGGGATACTTTATGTTGTTTTGCTGTCCAGGGATAATTTTCAGACTCGGGGACAACAAACGGAGGAACATAAAATAAACTTATTCCCACATACCGGCCTGGGGCCCATGAAGGCATGCAGCCTTTTTGGAGTTTGGACCCACTGTTGTTTGACTAGTCGCTGCGTGAGAGGGGCTGAAAGGAAAGGACACGCGCCACATGCTCCGCCTGCCGCGCCAACCAGAATAGCAGGCTCTGACTAGGGTCTGAATGGCTGAATGAACAAATGAATGCACGGTATCAAGAGTCCAAGATGCAGATTTAAACCTCGGATCAACGGATTATGCGTATATATAATTTGTGCTGATTAATTTAATTTCTAGATATAGTCATGTTTTTATCTTTACAACGGATTTACTTCAAATGACATACCAAAGTTATTTTCGTTTTGTTCTAAGTTACTTCTATAATATATATGTAAATTACTTTTAGGTTTTACTGAATTTACTTTTATATATCTAAGAAGTAACTTAGTGATATTTAAAAGTAATTTAGACATATCATAAAAGTAATTTGTGATTTTTATCAAAATATAATCATGTGAGATCTTGTTGTAAAGATTTAATTGTTACGAATACAACGGTGCAATCGGATCGTAGATTGGATGAGTAGTTTAAAAGAAAATTGTATTTGAAATATAGGTAGATGGTGTGCTCTTATAGATTTATAGATGAAGTGGTAGCGCTGTGTAGTTACGTCCTACTGGAAGGCCTGAGGGGGGCGAAGGTTTATACGTTGAGAACTCATCTGTCCACAAGAAAATGAATCGTATCAGAACGCGCGCGGCATATTCCCTGGCGGTGAACGGCTGAAGCATGCGCATTCGACCCATCACCTTGAAGACGACGAACGCAGATCGGACACGTATGTTGATTCTCCCTGCAGTAATGCAGATGATGACACATGGTCAATCCCGTATTCCCATCGAATTGTTCACACTAGTAACTTACCCGTGCGCTGACGCTACGGTACCATTCGGTAAATGTCAACCTTCAGAGACAAATAAGGATTTTATCCCATAACATTTGAATAAATAATAAGTTATTAAACTTACATTTTTATTCATAAATAAAATGAGTTAGGTAAAAGTTAACTAAAAACCCACAATATCCATCCATCGAGATGACAGAAAGACAAATCCAAAAATAGAAATACATTCTCAAGCTTAAAGTCTCAAACCCGCAAGACCAACGAAAACATAGATGCAATCCAATGATCCATAGTCTGCCAGGCTACACGCTATCTATTCCCCTCTTCACATCACTTTCAGCATTGCATACATATATGATGGGAAATGAGAAAGTGGAGTTACAAATAGATTTCAACCGATTCCAGCAGCATATCCAAATTACAGATTCATCAGGGAAAAAAAAAGGATTCGAGGGCCTGTCTTGCTCACAATTTCCATCATAGGAGCAACTTCTTCTGGCCACAGCATACATCATACCCTCTTCACTCCATGTTTGTCATCCTCACCGGGCTTTCTGTTCATCCACCGTGGTAAAACATACCTCTGATCTTTCACTTTTCAAACAAATATTGTTCATGAGAACAAGAAATGCATAATTCACACTGCCTGATTAAAGTTGTCATCAGAGGAGTTGAGTTCCAAATTAGAACGATCCTCGTACTCACAGATATTACAACCATTTTGTAACTCTCACTGATATCATGTTAGGACTCCGTTTTAGGTCAGAACAATTCTTCTACTCAAATATTTTATACAAAATTTAGCCCTAATTAGAAAGAGTTATTACTACAATTTTTTCAAATCAATCTCTAAATAAAATGACCCTCACCTGAAATGAAAGAAAGTATATGCATAAAGATGAGACATAATTCAAAGTTCAAACCTAACTGGTCAAAAGTTTTCAATCAGAGGAGTGCGCTTCAAATTATAACATGTTCGGTACTCACATATTCTACCATTTTTTTAACTCACTGATCAAGCTCTAAACCAGAGGGCTCTGTTTCAAATTAGAACAATTCTGTTAATCATAGATTTTGTAAAAAAAAATTAGCCCTAATCAGGAAGAGTTATTATTCCTTGCATGGTTATAAATAAATATGGCCAAAAAAACTATGTGGTACTTCAATGGTGCTGTAGAAATGCTTCAAAAGGGAAGGTTCATACCTTATCACAGATTTCCCAATTACTCCCATATCAAGTTATCAACCATATACATCCAATGATATGCAAATTGCAAACCTGCGCACATTCAGATAACCAACCTGGAATAGCAATATGCCTATCTTCATTGAGATTTGAGTCATTGATCATGCATGAAACAATGTATCTGAATAGAATAGAAAGAACCAAACTCAGTTTCACTAACTGCAAACAAAAGTAGCACGAATTGATCAAGGCCAACTGCATAGTACTAAATTCACCAAAACAAAAAGGAAAAGTGCAGCATGATAGTATTCATTAAGCAGGATATCCTGCAGCATGATAGTATTCATTAAGCAGGATATCCATTCCACGTGCAGTAGGCAAAAATGAGCAAAAAAAAATCAAATTCAAAATTCTAGAGCTTATAACTGGATATCTTATATAGAGCAATTTATTTGGGCAAGGAGTAAAGAACAGAGAGTTGCACACGTCTGAAATGATAAAACTCACTGGACCTTACTATGCAGTGTCCATGTAAAAGGCTGTTTCAGGGAGAGCCTTGACCTAGCTGCAATCTAGTAGTACTCTTTTCATGCAAAAATCCTAATCCTAAGAACCAAAATACCAATAAAATCTTGGATTTAATTCCTAGGATAATTTATCTTACTTCAGATGTGAAGTAACTGTAAGCATGGATTTAGATTTTAATCTGACATTGTCCTAACTGTATATATACTTCAAGATGTCATTAATCAAGGACTGCACAAAATCATTAAATTGCATGGTATTGGTGATAGACAAATTTGCTGTACCATATATCTATAATCATCATTCCTGTACATCTTACCAATGCTTCCCATATTATCAGTAATCAACAGTATAAAATAGGTTGTGAATATCTGAAAATATAATACATATAGCACAATAGAAAACCTTCAGGAAAAGTTTATTTGAGTAGTATTACATATATTTTGATCTATTAAGATGTGAGATTTGTGTCAAGTTTCATAAGTTTCATATATTTTCAGCAAATATACCACTGGAGAATTGATAACAGGAATTATTGTAACTATAAATGAATGAAAGTCCAGCTACTCTAATGACATGTGAACCCAAATGGCATGTAATTCTGAACATACATACATTAGCACAACTTGAAAAGAAAAAAAATGAATCGATCGTTGCTATCTCAGGCTAGATCAAGTCCTAATAATTTTTAGTCATGGATACCAAATGAACGGGATGAAAATTTTAGTCATGGATACCAAATGAACGGGATGAAAACATTGATTTTATTTGCACAGTTTGTACTACACTTTAACCATCAGAAAAACAAACACCTCGGAGAAACTTGACAACACTTCAATCAGGGGAGAAGGAGGCGGCGACAACAAATTGGGGATCAGCGTCGACTGAACCCGGCGGCGCTCCCGACGAGGAGAGGGAATCGGCGACGTGACGGCGCGACGGAGGCGGGGGATCGGCAAGAACGGGGCAGAGGAGATGCGGGATCAGTGACGGCGACCTGGGAACAGGGGTTTGACGATGCCGCGACTTGGATCGGCACGACGGAGGCGGGGGATCGGCGAGGACTTCACGCGACGACGACGGAGGGGCGGCGCGGGAGAGGAGAGAAATCGTGGATGGGGAATCGGTGACGCGCGGGTGGGGCGACGTCGGGTGAGTGCGAGAGAGAGAGAGGAGAGAAGAGCTAGAGAGAAAGAGAGGAGGGTGGATGCGCCGTGATTTCAGGAGTGATGGGGTGTGAGAAGGGGAGGCGGGGGAGACGTGGGGCAACAGGAGCGGTTGGATTCGATGATTTTCATCCGTTAGATTTGATGAATAAAGTATGAAGGATGTAAGAGGTAGTTGGTGAATTATAGGTTAGATTATTAGAATATAATTCACAACCATGCTACGAGCACACGCCCTCGTACTCACCCGGACGGCGATGGATCGCCCTGGCCCTGGCAAAATCCTCAAGTTTTCTCCGTGGCATGGGCGCATGGCATGTGCTCACTTTTTCGGTCCTAGCAACCGGCAGTAGTACCAATGATGCACCTTTGCACCAGTTTACAACAATAATGGACGTCAATTCTACTGAACCGCCCTGGTGCCAGCATTTAATTCGTATCATGCATTCATGCGTAGCGTAGGCCATAGGCTCAAGCGCACGTCAGTTGCCATAAATTGGCCTCGCCGGCCCGAGGCTTTCTTCAACTTTCTGCTTGCAAAGTTTCAATACACTGGAGTGAGTCAGTGAGGTTGGTGAAGCAGAGTGAGGAAAGGAGGATGGGAAGGGTGGCGCCTAGCGTCGAGGAGGTCGGGGGCGAGCAGCCGCCGCCCGCGCTTGGGCCCGGCGAGACCGTGAGCGGGACGGTGGCCGAGCTGAGGGCGGCGTACGAGAGCGGCAGGACGCGGAGCCTGGAGTGGAGGCAGTCGCAGCTCCGGGGGCTCCTCCGGCTCTTGGCGGAGGAGGAGGCCGCCGCGTTCCGGGCGCTCCGCGAGGACCTCGGCAAGCACCAAGCCGAGGCCTACAGAGACGAGGTTAATTGATTAGTTGGCGATGAATATGCATTTGGCATTTCCCGTGTGCCAAACTGCCAACTGATCGATCTGCTGATATGATTCCGTTTAACTTGTATATATGCGAATGGTTGTGTGATTTTAGATCGGCGTGCTTGTCAAGTCGGCGAACGCCGCGCTGCGTGAGGTCGGGAAATGGATGGCGCCGGAGAAGGCAAGCCTGATCTGACCACGCTTTAGTGTGCACTGTTCGATTATTTTACATGAATGGTTTGCTTCTCCTGGTTCTGAGTTCTGACGCCTCGCTGGTTGCAGGTCTGGGTGCCGCTAATCGCGTTCCCGGCAAGGGCGCAGCTGGAGCCGCAGCCGCTCGGGGTCATCCTCGTCTTCTCTTGCTGGAATGTCCCGTTGGGTAAGCAAACCATCATCAATCTCTCACAGGTCACAGCGATTTTTTTTCCTTCGTTTACCCTTCTTCAAGCAAGAGCATTAGCAGAGAGTGCGGCTGCCCATGTGAAGCATTGTCAGGAAAACGGTGCTACTCTCGCATTGATGAATCGGTCCATTAAATTTTCACCTATACTTTGTCGGGACAAATATAGCTATGGCTGCCTGCCATGCGGCGATGCATGCTGCTAGCAGTACAAGAGTATAGAAGAATAGCAATATATATATAGCAAACGTATATACGGAGTATTAGAAGGCTCTATTCGATTTATTGTGTTTGTGTGAGGGTATTTAACGTCGAAAATCGCTATACATATGACTGGTATGTCCGACCAGCACTTAGCTGCTACTCCGTAACTGCTCTGGCCCACATAGAGGCCCACATAGAGAGAAGTTGGTCTGCGTGGAGCGAAACGATTGGTAGATAAGGTTGGATTGGATGGGGGTCGGACGAGGAAATCGGACGTATAGCAACACTCATTTACGTCCTACCGATTGTCTGGCTGGCCAACACTCCTTCAGCTCAAAGGGTGTACTAGTACCATAGCTCAGTGCACATGATTAGCTTACGATAGTCCTTGAATTGTCGGATTCAATACAGCTTTTGAGTTTAAGTAACAGCGAATAGCTGTGCTATGGTATCCTGTTGCTAGTAGGGCCAGTTGCTAACATGCAAACTTTGATTATTCGTAGTAGTACTTCAGACGAATATATCTCTCCGTCCCAGAAAAACTCAACATACACAGAGCTACCACTGTTTCTTTTGGTAGCTAGTTTGACGCTTGATAGTTGGAACTAAAGTACTTTTCTTTTGGGTGGCAATCAGTTTATACTTGGGGCGTTGTCTCAGAATATTGCTTCAGTCGTCAAACCCAATGTTCAGCATGTTTCTTTCTGAAAAAATCCGAATACCCCTCCCTCCCCCCAAAAAAAAAATTGTAGTACTACGAATTACCTCCCTCAATTAAAAAACTAGACATTCTTCATCGTCCTCAATTTTTAATACCAGACGAATTATCCCTCGAATAGACTCCAAAGTGGTTTAGGTCCTACATGACACATGTGGCAGTCCAGTCATCATAAAAATACATTAAAAAGATAGGGACCACATGTACTGACCAAGAGAAGCATAACTGACAAGTGGGCCCCATATTTGTTTATATATTTTTTATGCTGATTGGACTTCCATGTGTGTGCCACGTAGGACTGAAACTGCTTTGGAGTTGGCCTTCGTTCAGTGTAACAAGTTGAGGGTGAAAAAATATGTTTGTTTTTTTAATTGAGAGAGGTAATTCGTACGGATTGAGATCCTGACTTTAGGTGTTAAAGTCAGAGGTTAACAGTACCGTGACTTTCTACAGTAAAAACTGCAAATCACTGTTTTTTTTACTATAGCAACATACTTATTTCACTGTGTGCTCAAAAGGGTAATTTGGACTTTCTACTTTTTTTTTCTTTTTTGCAAAAACAGCGTATTAGCATGTGTACCCCTGCTATGCTCGCCTCAGCATAAACCAAGCGACGTACTCCCTCCGTCTTAAAATAAGTGCAGTTTTTTATTATTCACGTTTAACGTTTGACCGTTCGTCTTATTTAAATTTTTTTTATGATTAGTATTTTTATTGCTATTAGATGATAAAACATGAATAATACTTTATGTGTGACTAAATATTTTTAAATTTTTCACAAATTTTTCAAATAAGACAGATGGTTAAACGTTGGGCACGAATATCTATAGCTGCACTTATTTTGGGACGGTGATAGTACTAGCTAGCATGTGATACAGCAGTCAGAATTTTCACAGGCAGTGAAATTGTGAAAAACGTAAATGACTGACCGTTCATCTGCGCGCGGTCTGCGCCTGTGGATGTCACTCTGGCTACCACAATCCACAGCCTTTGCACATGCATGCATGTAATAATCCAGAGAGTAGAGACGCAAGGGTGGGTGCCCACGAGGCCATGAGGGACAAGGGTAGTACACTGACTGGCTACTTTTGGGTACTGTATCAACTAATCAGGCAACGACTTTGTGTGCTCTATGCATGCAGGCCTCTCTCTGGAGCCTCTCGTTGGAGCATTGGCGGCCGGCAATGCGGTCGCGCTGAAGCCATCGGAGCTGGCGCCGGCCACCGCTAAGTTCCTCGGCGACAACGTCGGCAAATACATGGACGCCACGGCCGTGAAGGTCATCCAGGGCGGGCCGGAGGTTGGCGAGCAGCTCATGGAACACAGATGGGACAAGGTCCTTTTCACCGGTAATATAACCATGGTCCATGGAGGACACACTGGTAGCTTTTGGGTCCCCCGGCTGAAACGCCGTTGATATGTGTTGGGTTTCTGTCGCGCGCGGCATTGCAGGGAGCCCGCGCATCGCGCGCGTCGTGATGGCCGCGGCCGCGAAGCACCTGACGCCCGTGGCGCTTGAGCTCGGCGGGAAGTGCCCCTGCATCTTCGACACGATCGGCGGCAGCGCGCGGGACCTGCAGACCGCGGTGAACCGCGTCGTCGGGGGCAAGTGGTCGTCCTGCGCCGGCCAGGCCTGCCTGGCCATCGACTACGTCCTCGTCGAGGAGCGCTTCGTGCCCGTCCTGGTGCGTTTTCACCTCACGTCACGCCTCCTCTGCTTTGCTACCCGAGTCGCATTTGTGCCTGACGTTTGTGTGTCTGTCTCGCGGCGTGCACGTGTCGGTCTCGTCCGAAGATCAAGGCGCTCAAGTCGACGCTGAAGAAGTTCTTCGCCGACTCGGACCACATGGCGCGGATCGTCAACGCGAGGCACTTCCAGCGGCTGAGTGACCTTCTCAAGGACAAATCGGTCGCGGCGTCCGTCCTCCACGGGGGCACATTGGACGCCAAGAACCTGTAAATTCTGAACAAAACTGCGTGTCGTTGATCAATCTGTCGGTAAGACAACCCAAAGTTGACCAACTCACGAAAAAATTTCAGGTGCATCGAGCCCACGATTCTGCTGAATCCCCCACTCGACTCCGCGATCATGACAGAGGAGATTTTCGGCCCTCTCCTGCCCATCATCACGGTAAATTAAAAAGTTCTTAACATCCTCCTCTATGCAGAGCGGAGTACCACTAGACAGATCAAATGAAACGGCTACCTTTCTCACAGGTGAAGAAGATAGAGGACAGCATCGCCTTCGTGAGAGCGCGGCCGAGGCCGCTCGCCGTCTACGCGTTCACCAAAAACGCCGCACTGAGGCGCCGAATCGTCGAGGAGACGTCGTCGGGGAGCGTTACGTTCAACGACGCAGTTGTACAAGTATGCACACACGCCTTACCCCACCCAGGCCTTGCTTGATGGGCTTCAATCTCGGCCCATCAGTTTATATGGGCCAAACTGAGCCCATCCAAACAAGAACATAGGAATTGCAGATCCAGTACGTACTACAGAGTTATTTGATGTCATCTTTTCTTGTGGCAATCCTCTGCAGTACGGGATCGATTCGCTGCCGTTCGGCGGCGTCGGCGAGAGCGGATTCGGGCAGTACCACGGCAAGTACTCCTTCGAGATGTTCAGCCACAAGAAGGCGGTTCTGACGAGAGGATACCTTATCGAGCTGACGGCCAGGTACCCGCCGTGGGATGACAGCAAGATCTCCATGATGCGACAGCTCTACCGTTACAATTACGTCGGATTCGTCTTAACCTTCCTCGGTCTAAAGAAGTGAAAATTTGGTGGGAAGGAATTGGTGATCGCTTTTGTGGAGTTCAAAGTGAGTGCATTTAGCCCAAGAGACTACTGATGAGAATAAATATAGACTTATATCGCTTAGTGAATAAGAACAAGATTTGCAGTTGCTAGTATAAAGCAGCAAAAATGTACTGCCTGCATTATATAAGAAAAATGCGCTACCTGTAATTTACGTTTCGTCAAGAAACCACCTTTTAAGTAAGGTAAATGTAAGGTACTAAGGTGCAATTTCAGTAGTTTTGGGTTGAATTTCAGCCAACAACAAGCTTCTCTTGCCACCCACAGTCCCACACCGTCCGTCCCCTTTTATCTCATGGCCAAGGTGGCGCCATCTCCACCCCATCATGGCCACCACCAGCCCACCGTAGCGCCGGCCAACCCTCTATCTGGTGGTGCTACCACCTTTTTTCGTCGTCGGAGAAGACGCTAGTATTAGACAGTGCTGGAATATATTGATAGAATAGGGAAAGAAAAAAAAACGATTTTGCTAGATATTTGTCATTAAATTTCTTCTCCCGATATTTGTCGTTTTTTTTGGTAGTCCGATATACTTTAAGATGCGTGCACGGTTTGGTTTGGATCAGGACGCGTGGGAGTCAAAACCTGGTCTCCTCGGTCTCGTGGCGCTGTTAAATTTCGATTTCCACGCCATGTCCGTAGCCGTTTTTTTTTTCTTACTTATCGCTTTCTCCTCGTTGTCTCCGCGCGCGCTCTCTCTTTCGTTCACTCTCGCTTTCTTGTTCTCTCTCTCATTCTCTCCAGCGAGAGGGAGAGAGATCCATCGTTTGGATCGATTTTCTCCCCCTGGATTCAACCGGTGAGTCCAATCTTCGTTTGTAGTTCCCACTGGTGAAATTTTTTCAACGGTTTTTTGGTTAGTTTTCTCGATTTGAATCGGTCAAGGTTTCGAAGCTTGGTCCTGAGTCGATTTCGTTTTCGTTTTAGTTTCAGTGGATCCGTGATTTCTATGTATTGTTGATCAGATTTATATGTTCTAGGTGATTAGTGCCCTGATCTGTTGATTTCTATGTCATGCCGATGAGATTTATATGTTCAAATAATTATTAGGGAACTGCCTAGCTGTTGCTTTTTTATTTTGTTAAGTTCTAGGTGAGCAGTGCTCTGATCTGTTTATTTATAGGTAAAGCGACACACTATTTGAAATTTTCTAGGTTATTTCTGTTTTTTTTGCAGGTGAACTTTCACAGTACCTTTTCCTTCTGTGTTCATGAGATGAAAGATTGAGAGGGATTGCCCAGATAGAGTACATGGATGAGATTATCAGCATATCAATTTTCTGCTTTGTGTGATTTGGGATTAGACTAAATCGTAACCAACGAACTAGGCATCGGTGGAAACGATGGCTGGATTTTTTTTTTTTTGCCTTGTCACTGAGCTCGGATTTGTGGCTGGTAGATAGGGATTTTTTTTGTGTTTGATTTGCATTTTTCGGAGTAAATTGGACATCCTTTTAGCAGATTTACAGGTTTGCTAGGATTTTTCCCCTCTGTTCTGTTCTGTCCTGTACAGGGGATTTTGTTATTTCCTTCTGTTCTTAACATGCACAACTCCTTCTGTATATGTGATATGCAAGCAGCAGATTTAGTGATGAACTGTGTACTTGTCAAATGAGAGAGAGAGAGAGAGAGAGAGAGAGAGAGAGAGAGAGAGAGAGAGAGAGAGAGATGTTTTGAAAGGTTTCAGCGATCTTATTTGGCTCAGAGATCACGAAATGAACTCCCTGACTGAAGACAGTGACACTGCTATATTTCTATAGATTATTTGCTTGTTCAAAATTTTGCATGGGAGGCGAAGAGAGACAACTCTGCTTTCTGAAATGTTTCTCTGTGTTTCTTGGTTCACTTTCACCCAGCACATGCCTGAGTACCGACGGATAGCAAATGATGCTTCGTACTAGCACACCATATTTTTCAGGACTGGACTGGGCTTGCATTTGTTTTGTGTAAACTGCATATACATTCGGCGACGTATTGCACTCCCTGGTTGTTGTAGTTGCATTTTCAAATCTGTGCAACTTCAGTTATAAATTTGTGTAATCATTGATTTGCTTCTCTGTACAGCTTTTTTATGTGTCTATGCTTGGAAAAGTAGGAAGAAGATGCCACATTCAACGCATAAGCTTAGCTATGTTTTTTTGGCAGACATCTATGGTTCTGATTAGGAGAAGAGGTTATTTTCCAAGGGGTGCTTTTTTCACACATAAGCTTAGCTCTGTTTCCATAGTTTTGAATGATGCACCTACATGGTTAATGGTATATACCATGTGTGTTTCATATTTCTTAATGATGCCAAGTAAATCTGGCATGGCATCTTGCCAATTTCCCTGTGTGTTCCTGATCTTATTATGAGCATATAATAACTGTATCAATACTTTTTCAGGTTTGCTCAGTGCCTTATTTTTCTTTTCAATTATGAATGCATCCCAATATTGTTCAGTGGTGCTGATCCAAATTAGTTAGCAACAAGCCACTATAAAATCCAGTATTTTCTGGCCTCTCATTGTGTTCTTTTTGTATGTTAGTATCATGTAGTTGTCTGTGTTTTGTTTCTGCTGGAGTAGAACTCCTACTATGCACAAATCTGCAAATCACTTGCAGCAGATCAGTGTATATTTTGTGCTTTGTGTGATGTGGGGTTAGCGCACAGCGAATCGGTGATTTTTTTTTTGGCTTGTCACTGATCTTGGATTTGTGGCTGGTAGATGGGGATTTCCTAGCTCCACCCCAGTAGGATTGGTAGGGGGAATTAATTATGACAACATTATATTGCTGATATGTGTCATTTGAATACAGTAGGGGAAGCATCGCTGCAACTTTATCTGAATGTTGCATTCATTTTCAGATATTTAGTTGACTGATCTGTTAAACGCCTTGCATGTGTTTGAATTTTTCTGCATGTGAAGCATTTTCATTTCAGAGATGATTGATCTGTCAACTCCCTGCGTATATCTGAATTTTTATGCATATGAAGAATTTCGTTTCACATATGCATGTTAACTCATCCCCAAGTATGTTTTGTGTTGCCTTCTTCATCTTATGAATCGCTTCTTTTCAGATATGTGCGGCTTGATTTCCCAGTATGCTGAGTTGTTTGGTTAAATGAAATCCAATCCCCTGCATGCGTTTTGCCTTGATTCTTGGTTTGTTGCTCTTTCTGTGTATATGTTGTTCTTTGGTTCAGAATTTGTTTTGCTTGAACAAGGATAGTAGAACTTGTATGATGCTTTCAGGAATTTAAGGCTGGTGCTTTGAATTTTGTCTCTGGGCTAGAGTGGGGAGTCTTGGCTTCATTTTTTTTTTTTGCTGAATTTGATGTTCTTTCAAGTTAAAAATCTGGATGCTTTTTCAGTGCGTACCCCCTTTTCTTGGGTACATGTTGTGTACTTTCTTCTCTGCCAATGAAATGAGGCAGAGCTAGCTTCTGACTTTGGATGGACTGTATGGTTCTTAATTGACATTTCTGATTTAGTGCATGTTTTATTAGAGTTGTTTTGTGTTTCTTCTTTGGGGAGAGCATGAAATGAGACAAATCTTTAACTGTACTGAATGCTGAACAGTGCATAGTCTATATATAGCAATATAATCTGCATAGTAAAAGTAAATGTGAAAACATTTTTCTGTCTGGTTTGTGAACCAGCAGTATATTAGATTTGCAGCTGCATATACCTTGTATGTCTTTCCATGTTGTATAGCTGACATTTCAAGATTTAATGTCTCCATTAATTCATCTTGAAACTTTTTGAAAATTCCCAAGTTGTACACCTCCGATGCTTGCAGAAATTGTTATTTACTTTTTGAAAATTCCCAAGTTGTACACCTCCGATACTTCATTTGCTTGCAAGCTGACACGTGGACTTAGAATTATGTGTTGCATGAGGTTAGTATAGCTCATTTGTCCCCCCTTCACCTGTTTACATTTATTCGACAAAGAAATAAATATATTCTTCATTTTTGGAAAACATGATTGTACTTACCAGTCTTTCATTTTCGTTAAGAAATGTGTATTGATCATAAAGTATTTGTGCTTTATTTTTGCCAATCTCTGATCCAATTGTTGCTGATTTTTTGCCTTTTTCCAAAATCCTGGAGGTAATGAGATCCTAGAACTGAAAATGAAAGCATCATTAGTCAAAATTTGAGTTTTGCAAAAAAAAATCATATGATGTTGACAAAATGAAAGGCTTTTTTTATTGTTTTGACACCATTTTTGAGGCTAAATACTGCTTGATTTATATTTTTGAATCTGAATAAGTCCCACTCTATTAGTTTTGCTTTCACATACTACTGCATTATCCTTAGCCTCTAATTCTTCATATGATGTTGATTTTGCTTAATGTATTCCCCTTATAGTCCAGTTACAGTCCATATACACTGTAGTTACAGTTGTAACTTTTATTATTTCTCACTGTAACTGAATGCAGGTAGTTAGATTATTTTTATTTATCATGCTTCACCTCTAATTTTTAATGTATATAAATTTGTGCTAGATGAAAATTTCTACAAATATCATATATGGTGCCAATGACAGGTAAGCATGATTTTCTGACCTTGAATTGTCTTCTTGCTTCTTAATTCTTTGGAGTCGATTATGTCACTTACACATGTCTTTGATTGTGTATTCCCTGTAACTTGAGCCTGCAATCTATGACATCCTGCATGTTTTGGGTCATTTTATAACATGTTACAATATGGAATAATGCTGATGCTATTGAATTTTAGGAGAAAGTTAAGCATGATTCCAGTTACAGTCCATATGCACTGTAGTTACAGCTGTAACTTTTGTTATTTCTAACTGTAACTGAATTAAGGTAGTTAGATTATTTTTATTTATCATGCTTCACCTCTAATTTTTGCCTTATATAATTTGTACTAGATGAAATTTTCAACAAAGATCAGATATGGTGCATAATAATAGGTAAGCATGTTTTTTCTAACCTTCAACTGTATTGTTTCTTCTTAATTCTTCAGAGTCAATTCTGTCACTTCCACATCTCTCTGATTGTGAATTCCTTGTTACTTCAGCCTTTGTTCTATCAGCCCCTGCATGTGTTAGGTTATATTAATATTTTTAGAACATGTTACAATACGAAGTAATGCTGATATTATTGCATGAGTACTGAATTTCTGATAGAAGCTACAATAGGAACTAATACTGATGTTCTTGCATTAGTACTGAAATAGAAATTCAATACAAGTATGTGTTTGTGCATGTTTTGTGTTTATATAAGTACTTAATTTTGATTTCGTTTGAATAGGAAAATCTGCATATAGTTTAGTGACATAATTTTGTAATTATGTCATTAGATTCTTTGCAGTTTTTATCACTCAGATGTAGTCAAAATTAGGTCTGTTATAGTTCAACTTTAGTTGTATACAAAGTTTAGAATGCTAGTCCACTATAATTACAATGTTTCAATAGTATCTTGAAAGATTTGCATGAATATAGTAATAACAATGCCATTCTGACCTGGAACAACTTCAGTGGTCTGACTTTTGGTTTCTTTAATATGTTTTGCCATAATATTGCTCTTATCTGATTCTTGGCTTCTTCTTTTTTCATCTTGTACTTCTTCATGACCTGCAACTGGAGAAAATTGAAGTTTTCATGAGAAACTACAGTGTTATGTTTGGTAAGTATGAAAGGTTCATTAATATAATTTGTTCAATAGGTCAAAATAGTTTGATTTCTATTTTGAGTTAATTGGGAACAATATAGTATCTATTTATAGTTGTTTATGTACTTTTCATCTGTAGTGGTTCTTTTTTCTTGGTGTCCAACTTGATGTCCTTAGTTGATTCTACAGCTGAGATTGTTCCTGCAAAATGTAAATAAAAGCATTACAAAATGTAATTACAATAATTCTAACTTAAAACATAATTACAGTACAACTCAGTGAAGTTACAGTGGAACTATACCTCAGTTACATTTGCAATTATAACTGACTGTTCTAATCTTATGTAATTTTGTTAAGTTTTGAAATAGTATTTCAGTTCTCAATTTCATTGATAGTAGACATGATTTTCTGGTTGAAGATAGGCCATCATTTAGGTAATTTATAATATGATTTAGATCATGTTATAGTAGGGAATAATGTTGATGTTGTTGCATGAGTATTGGATTTTTGGACAAAGTTATGCATGATTCCAGTCATAGTCCAGTTACAGTCCATATGCACTGCAGTTACAGTTGTAATTTTTGTTATTTCTCACTGTAACTGAATATACAGTTCTAATTTTTTGGTTAATTATCACTGTAATTTTTGTCATGCTTCATGACTAATTTTTTACATACATAAATTTGTGCTAGATGAAATTTTCTATGAAGATCAGATATGATGCACAATAATAGGTAAGCATGATTTTCTAACCTTCAACTGTCTTCTTTCTTCTTAATTCTTCAGTTGTATTTCCTGTTACTTGAGACTTTGTTCTATCAGCCCCTGCATGTAATTTAAATCAAGTATGGTTGGTGCATGTAATAGAAATATTTAAAAAGCATGTTAGTTTTATATGTTCTAGGTAATCTGACTACCTAACTTAAATATTTTTGGATTTCATGCAGTCTGAAATTACAGTAATTCTAACTTAAAACATACTTACAGTACAACTCGTCACCATTTACAGTCCAGTTACAGTGGAAATATACCTAAGTTACAGTTGTAATTTCTGTTATCTCTCACTGTAACTGACTGTTGGTAGTTAGATTTTGTAATTGATTGACCTTGGGTATATTACTGATTTGTGTGAAAACTAGGACACTTGTAGTTTGGGAACCCTAGGGACTCTTTTTTGTCAGTTGTGCATGCATAAGTTAGAATATGTGTACTTTTAGTTTCATAAAAACAATAGTGAGTTTGTATTGCTTCCCCTTATGTTGTAGATTTTTTTTCCAGTCAATGCAGTGTAGGGTTATCATCCATTTTTGAATTAATTAGATGTTTTTACTGAAATTAGCTTGCCTTCTTGTGCCATTGCAAGTGTGAGGCCGCTTCATTTATGTTGTCTGTTAATGTATGCAACCAACATTAACTTTCTTTCTTTGTCTTGCATAGATTCTGCTTTGTTTTTGCTTAACAAGTGCTGCCCGGGACATAACTCTTATGTGTCTACTTATTCCTTTCATTAAAACAGAAAAGGAGAACTAGCCAGGTAAATTCTATGATCGTCAAACTTTTTCTTGCAGAAAAATTTATGGATGTATAGCTCCATGTTTTTTTATTGGTTGCATTTATGTGGATGTCAGCTTCAATATATGTTTTCTATTAGGAAATTACCCACAAAAAATATATCTCTTGAGGCATTTGAATGGCTGATCTTAAACCTTGTATCTTTTTTGATTTAGTTATGGTATTTGATGCCCACTTCTTTCATCTGGGGATTTAGTTTAGTTTTCAAATTGTATTTTCAGTTTTGAATCTTTGATTTAACAGATGAAGTCAATATTTTAGGTTTCATGCAGTCCTAAAACACACTTACAGTGCAACTCACACCACTTACAGTGGAAATATACCTTAGTTACAGTTGTAATTTTTATTATTTCGCACTGTAACTGACTATTGGTAGTTAGATTGTTAATTATTGATATTGGTTTTATCAGAGACTTGTAGTTTGGGGAACCCTAGGCATCTTTATTTTCTTAGATATGTGCCTGATATATTTTTTTTTTGCTAGTTAGTAATGTAGGCCTAGTTTTGTACTGTTTTTTTTTCTGTTATCTCTATTTCTCTTGGTAGAATATAGATTGACCTGAGGCTTCTTCCTTGATAGAAGCTTGACATACTGTCTCTAGTTTACTTCCATTGCTTAGCATGGAATTTTTAGGTTTAGTGTGGTGCCCGTTATCTCACAAGTTATCTGAGATAGCAACTGTTGAGGAATTTTTGTCTCTAATTTCAGATGTGCAAGATATTCTTATCTATAATTTTTAGATGTGTCCACATGACATTTTCATTTTTTTGGTCTATTGTTCTCTGTGTGATATTGACTGGGTTATATGTGTACTTTTTAGCAACTTTGTTTTGGCTTTTGTTGCTCTTGCATGTGTTGATTCTGGGAGCAAGGGCCTTGGAGCTGCTTGGATTGTGGGATGACAGCAATGGTCAGTAAATGAAATATTTGTTCCTTATATTTTGTTTTGTGTTCCTTTTTTGAATTGTCTTCTGCTGTGCTTGCTATCTAGGAAATCAATCATTTGTTTTTTTTGAACTGTTGTACAGGAAATTGATGTCAACGTGGGTGAAGGTAAGTTTTGTTAGCAGAGAAATTATTCTTATCCTCTGAGCATTCATAAATCTTGGGTTCTTTTGTTGCTGGAAGTGTAGTAAAATTTGTTCTTTTTGCTCCTCATTTTGGCGGTACAGGGATCATGTTCATTGAAGGACATACTAGTTGTGATCAACAGAATATGTTTTGGGATGCAAAAGTTAGAGATATGTGCACTGTATGATGTATGTTCTTCTGGTGCCCTATGTTTCCCCTTATTTCAATATGAAACTTATAGCTTATTAGAAGGATCTTTTTGAATCAAAAGTCATGTTTCCCTACTCAGTACTGCTTGATGTAAAGGAATCCAAAATTTCATGCAATTTCCCTAAGAGTTTTCAAATCTGAGTTGTTTTTGTTTGATTTTGATACTGTATGGCATATCCGGTGAAATCAACAACAAAAAGGTAAAGTGGAACTTACCTGGGAGATTATTTGTTGTTGATTTGATCTTCTTGACCTCCATGTTCTTGGTTAGAATCTGCTTCTTTTTCTTTTTCTCTTTCTCGTAGCTGTCCATGGCGTGCTCGATTTCTCCTGATTGATCTGTGGATTTCCTTTTGTGTGAAGTAGCGTGATCTGTGTGATCTCTGCCTTTTTTTTGTCTTTTTGTGACCTTTTTGGTTTGCAAGTCCCCTTGTAATGGTTTTTTTTTGTTATTTTTGGGCTGTTATAAAGTTGTCCTGTGTTTTTGGGCTGCTCACTTTGAATCATGGGATTTAAATTTTTTTTTTGTATTTTCTATGTGGGCTTGATTTACAGCCCATGTTGTCTTTTGATTTTGTCCGGACAGAAAAAATATGTTTATGACCTTTTTTCCCTGTCCTTTGGATGCTAATCCAAAGGCAAAAAAAAATCTGGGTGATTTTGGCCCAAGAATTTGTCGACAAATAGATAGGGAGTTCAAAAAAAATACAAATTGTTATTTACCGGGCTTCATCTAAACGAGGCCTGGGAAGGGAAAGTCTTTACGGAATTCCTCCCAAAACGGTATATACACACATACATAGAATTCAGCCCAGTCCTTTAGACCCCAGCCCTTAGTAATTTTACACAAAGTTTAGGCTCTGCAAGTTTGCACGATTGCACCTGTATTTCTCTTTCCTACTCGAACAATTACGATGGCGAAATAATATTTTACATGATAAGGAAAATGAATGGCAACAACAAGCACGAGCTGGCGATCAATTGCGCCGCCGAGACGCGCGAGTCCGGGCCTCCGTTGGGCAGCAAGGGGTACTGATCCGGCGGTGGCATGACGCACTCGTGGCCGTCGAAGTACACCCTCCTCGGGAACGCCCATCCACCGGAGAAGGTGAAGTCGCTCTTGTCCTTCTTCAGTATCATCTCCGTCTGCACATTACCGTCCTGCAGCATCATCTCGTTGTAGTACTGGATCCCCCAGAACATCCCCGTGTCGTCTGCAAAATCAAACAACAACTTCTGTGGTTCACTCTGTTCATCCAATTCGAACGGAGATCATGCTAAAGTGAGTGATACCTACTCAGGGTGCCGTACTCGATGAGAGGCTGGTAGTTGAAGCTGAACAGCTGCGTCAGGCTCCGGAGGTTCGGGTGCTGCACCACCAGGTTCCAGTCGCTGTAGTTCTTGACCTGGTTGTAGTTGGTGATCGTCACCTTCACCCTCCAGTACTCACGGTAGCTGATCTTCACGTGCCAGTGCACCCGGACTGGGCACATGTGGTCGGTGCACCGGAAGACCGGCGCGACCGCCTCACCGTCGCCGGCCGGCAGCTCCGGCTTCTCGCCCTCGCTGGAAAATTAAACCAACCAAAAATGCAGATGAGTGAGTGGGATATATAGCACAGGATTTAAGCGGTGTGGGAAACGAGGGTGCGCGGGGGGTTTTGCCTGATGCATTGCGGCGCCGTGGGGGATCGTGGGCAGCCGCAGCTGCAACGCGGACACGGCACGATCGTGCTGTTGTAGAACGACGAGAGGGAGACGCAGCACGTCGGCGACGCGGCCTCCATGAACTGCGAGTACGTGCAGGTGACCTGCCATGTCACTGCACACGGCGCCCGCGCGCGCGGCAGCAAGAATCGCTCAGAACTCCCGCTCAACGCACGCGCCGCGATAAGAAAGAAAGGGGAGAAGCCTTACGCAGAGACTGGACGTGCCGGTGCCTGCCGATCGGTGACCTGGTCGCGTTCACCTTGGTGGCGTTGCTGCAGGAGTACCCGGGCACTCCGACGCCGAAGCGTGACGGCAGCGCGGGGCCCCTGTCGCCGTCGTGGTACGTGGCGCGCCTGAAGCCGCCGACCACCATCTGGAACGCCGCGGTGGACGTCCGGTTGTTCTGCGTGAGCGACGACAGCACGCCGCCCCGGCAGCAGCTGGAGACCTGGTTGTTGTACGGCGTGCCGGGGGGCAGGTCCACGATGACCGGTTGCTTCTCGCAGCAATGCGGCCGGGTGGCGCCACGGATCCGGTGGCAGTCGCCCTGCTCCGTCGCCTCCGCGCCCGTCATGCCCCAGATGATCTCGTTGCCAGCCCACCTCCAGCTCAGCCGCCACCCGGGCTGCTCGATGTGGCGGTACAGCTGGTGATTGTGGACGCTCACCATGACCTGCATAAGCACAGGATATATCGATTGATTCGTGGTGTTGGCGGTTGCGAACGTCAAATTTTTTTTGTCAGAATATCGTATTTCGGCTGTACTAATGATAAGTTTCACCGGAGGAAATAATGGGGAAAAGTTAGAATCGAGATAAAAAGGATAGTTGCAACGATGGTACGTCTGAAATTCTGAATCTTTTATTCGACTGCATATCTACTACTGGGATGATCCCAAACAGTGAAAAATTAACGGCAGTACTAAACTCACTAGCAGGCATGCGCACCGTGTAGACGTTCTCGATGCTCTGAAAATCCCAGTTGATTATGATGTTCCCATTCGGATCTACCGGATCATACGCATCTGTCAAAACATAGAGAAAACAAATCACCGACCGTAGTTCAATCAATCAAACCTAAGAACAACACTCGGAGGGCAAACACGACGGCGATGTCCAAGAAACAGCACGGGAAACAAACATGACTTGAATATCACAGAGCTCACCAGCAAACCTCGAGGACAAACAGCACACAAAGACGAACAGGATCAGCTGGTCCACGTCCATCGCTCCGAGCCCCGAAGGATTGATTCTTTAGCCCCCACAAAATCACAAGCGAACCAGAGAAAAATTCGAACCCAATTTTTTTCTCAACGGGGCACCTCGCACCAGGTTCGCGTAGGCGACAAAGGGAAGAGGAAGGAGCAGCAGAGAGGGTACGAGGAAGACGACAGGATCAGCAGATGAATCCGGTCGCTGATGTGACACGAACGGCAGCATTAGCCTCGAATTAAACGCCAAAGATAGCGGGTACTACTACTCGTATTAACATACTACTCCATTCATCCATTGGCAATGAGTTGCTCGTTTTCTGGTGGCACTGTGCCAGTGCGATCACGATTTGGAAAGCCATCCCGGATTGGTCACGAAGGGTTCCTCCCCTCTGCAACATCGCCAACACCGGATGACGCGCATGGTTGCCAGATATGGAGGGAAGTTTTGAATCGAGTGGACTGGAGCACGCTGACGCGTGGGGTCCACTGGGGTGATGAGGAAACTTGGCCGAGACATTTCTGTAGGCGGGACAGTGTCCAAAAGGAAACATTTCTGTAGGCGGGACTGTTTATGACTTCGTTTCAATGAGATGAACGATGAACAATGGGGGAAATGTAATTGATGCTCTTTCTTGGACCACGGAGTGAGCTCCGTGATGTTAAAAAGATCTGTAGGATGCACAGTAAAAAAAGAGTTACCTCGTTTGCTGCTTGCATATCCACCATGTTCTTCACTCCTCGCAAAAAAAATAAAAATCAGTTCTTTACCATGTTGTTGTATGTTGTTGTACACGCAAAAGAGAAATAAATGGAGACATCATCTTTGAGCCCACCATATTTCAGCGAACGGCCCATCACCACTGAGCCCATAACAGAGCGTTCTATGGGATAACGAGCAGTCTTTGGGCAATTGGGTTCCGTTCATTTTGCAACCTTGGCCCCTCTTCCCCTCAAATGGATCAAACAGAGTGGGAAAAAGTACATCAATGTCCCTCATCTTGTCGTCGAATTATAAAATCGTCCCTCAACCCAAAAAACAGATATATGACATCCTTCAACTTATAAAACTAGGTCACTCTGAGTCCTTAGGCGGTATTGACCATAGTTTTGTCCGACGTGGAGGCTGAGTCAGCATTGGACCCACGTGTGCCCTACATGTCAGCGGCCAACCCTGATCCCTCATCTCCCTCTTTCCTCCGTTCGTGCATGGGGTAGAAGCAGGCGGCGGCGCTTCGGCGAGTTCAAGCAGGGGCACGGCAGCCTAGGAGTTCGAGGGGACTATGGCGGAGCTCGAGGTGGCGGTGGATGGGCACGGGAAATTGTGAGGCAACAACGCACCGTGTGGTCCGGTGGCACCCGAACAGAGGTGGCAGCAGGAGGGAGCACCGGTGGCATTCTGATAGCAGAATCATTGGGGCCGGAGAGGGGAAATGAAGTACCTTGCATGGATAATTCATTTTTACCTTCAATTTGGTAGGATTGGCGATGTGTGCGATGAATTTAGGAGCCAAGTGAGTGGCAACTGGATTAGGGTTCCGGGAATTTTTCCTCCGGCGATGGTGATTGAGTCGGCGAAGGTAGGTGCAGACTGTGGAGAGTGGAAGAGGTCGATACTGCGGTTCTTTTGCCTCTAGTCTTGAGTCTCCTGGTTGAAAGATGGAGGAGATATGGTGGCAAAAAGCAGGCAAACTCGAAGAAAGACAGTAAGTAACGTTTAAGGCAAAAAAAAATGCAACACCACTAATCGATCTCTATATGTAAAAAAAACTCCATAAATCCATCAACATGGCTCACATCCATCCACTGAAAATTAGCAGTTAGCTGCACTCACTAACAAATCGTAGACAAAACCGAACCGGGCACCGAACCGCTTGAGCTCCTGGTTCACTAGGTCACTGGTTGGACCGCTGGGTCGACCGATTCGATTGTTGAACCGGAAAGTATATTTATCATACATAATCCGACGTAAACAAGGTTACCAACTTAGCTTGGTGGTGTGGTTGATGCGCTTCTATTCCATCAACCAGGGATTGATCCCTATGTGATGCACTTTTTCCTCATTTTAGGCAAATAAAAGATAATTGGGCCGCAACAATCCAAGTGGGCCTTAGAATCTAGCCATCTGCTTCACGAACCGGCGGTTCAAAATAGCCAGGGCCGCCGTTTTTCCTCAAAAACCATCCGGTTCATCCGGTTTGCACCGGTTCCATTGCATGTGCGGTCCTTAAAACAAACTGACCTGGTGAGAGTGATGGTTCCGTTTTTCTCGGTTCAACCGCTGGGCCGGTCCGTTTTTTGTACTACGGTGAGGATGTAGTACGTCCGCTTCCCGTCGATGCCCATTGACTACAACAGCGTCTCAAGATGATGACCTTGGCAAATTAGACGATGTTGGAGACGTAGAACAACGTTGTTAGCGCCGATGGGATGACGAGCTCTGACTGCATGAAAACAATGGCAGAAATTAGTCAGGCAATCGAGTCGAGCGGCGGGAGCACGACGGAGAAGATGGTTTCGAGGTAGGTGGAGTAGCTACCGAAGTAGCTCATCCCTACCGCCAACGATGACGACACAGGGGGGCGGCAATGGTGCCCGACGATGGAGGGGAAGAGAAAGAGAGAGAAAGAGGTGGACCGGAGGGGGAAGAGGAGGGAGCCGAAGAGGAGGAAAGAGTGACGCGACAGTGGGATGGGACGAGACGGCGACAGTCGCACGCGCCGGCCGCTGCTCGCGCCGTGATGATGGGGGAGAGGTGGTAAGGGGAAGAAGAAGGTGAGGTGTCACTGATATGTGGGGTCCGCGTGGGTCCTACGCTGACTAGGACAGAACCAAAGTCAATGCCGCCTAAAGACCCAGAGTGACCATGTTTTGTCAGTCGAGGGATGATAGTTTTTTTGGTTGAGGGATCATTTTGAAATTCAATGACAAGATGAGGGACCTCACATGCACTTTTTCCAACAGGGTGTGATTAGCGTAGCCCAAAGTCGATCCGCTCGTGATGCCGAGTGCTTAAGCTTTCAGTCTTGAGCTTGCTGCTAACTGGAAGTGATTATTACCATCTACTCAAAATTTAGGGGATGTTTAGATTGATCATTTCAAACCATACTAATTTTTTAAAGTTGTTAAAAATGTGCATATATTTTTTAAAAAAACTTTGTAAATTCATAAGAAATCCGATCAAAATTTTAGTAATATTGTCAACTTACTAAAATTTGGTTAGATTTATTTTGGCTACAATATGAAAAGCTCCTTAGTGAAGCACTTCTGTTGACGGGTCGCTTAAACAGATACGAATGCTTGCTCAGTAACGGTGATCGCCGCACGTTCAGCTTGCGCTGCAACATCCTGAAAACTTCATAACCTAATGGAAGAGTCACAAAATCTGATTTGCAGTACAGAAGATGCAGAGGGGTGAACGTGCAGATTAAATGGCAGACCGTACAGTTCGACATGTTCGCAAGGGGCGTATAATTCTTTGCCGCCCAAAGAGGACACTACCACTCACATTAATTCCCCAAACATTCAGGAGTCAGGGATTCATCCAAGACACGCGTTAAGCTCAAAATCAACATCCACTACTAAATTCCTAATCTTCTAACGCTACTACCTCAGTACACTGGTACACAAGCATCGTACATTTCGTACTGGCTGTGGCTGATAAGCGCACGTTTTTTTTTCACCAGTACAAGCAGGGAGGCGACGCCCTGGGTCGCTTGCTGCCGGCGCCCCACTCCGCGTTCATCTGCGGCACCCACCGCTCGCGGCTGGCCCGCTCGTCGGCGGCGACAGCGACGCCACTGTGCAGCTGCTCCCGGCCGGCCCACGCCGCGTAACCGTCCGGCACCCCACCGATCTGAGCCAGCAGCCCACCCTGCACGAAGGAAAGCAGCGAAATGCCAATTGCCACATGAGTCCAAGCACAAGCTTCTAGCGACCTTACTGTTTTGAACATGCAGACAGAGTACGGGAAATTTTCAAATAGGGAAAGCAGGGAACAATCTGCTCGTGAGGGGAGGATGAATATGATATGCAGGTTTACGGGAAATTATTCTAAACTCTTAAGAAAATATCTTTTTGTTGCTTGTGGCATATCACTTCATAAACATGTGAATTCAAATTCAATTTATATATCTCATAACGAAAAAATATATTAAACTACAGCTAGCTAGTTAACGTATAAATACAATTAAATTTATTTTTTTCGTTACAATATATATAAATTGAATTTTAACTTGTATGTTTATGAAGTGATATATCACATATTAGTACATCTTCTCAAATTTTTTTATAACTATTTGAGCGACATACAAACAATGAGTGAACGTCCCCTTCAAAGTTTAAAATCCACCCTCATGGATTTATCGCTTAGTATTTTATTTTTGTGGTCTCCACAGGATATTATCCTGACACCCTGGTCCAGCAATTACATATATTTTTTGTTATTGCTAGCTGTGTGAGCATGACTACAAACTACCTGCATGGTAAAATTTGTCCGCTCACGATATTGTGAACAGATTGGCTTATGTGCCCACGACGGCCGGCAGGGCCTGAACAGAGTTTGGCGCGCCGTGCTTTGCCTGTGCTTCGTTCATGGTGCTCACAAGAACGTGTGTGGATTGGTTTTTCAGGGTTTCATGCATGAACCGGACTGAATACGTATTCAGGTTTTCGTTGCCATGGAAAGTTTGGATCGTTAACAGTGGATGAACTGACCTGAAATAGCCCGTCTGAGGAGGAGGAGGCGGCGGTGGCCTCGTCGACGAGGAAGTCCTCGACGTGCCAACCGGGCAGCGTCTTGGTGAGGTACTCGGAGATGCTGCTCCCGTCGCTCGCGCTCCCCGCGGCGGTGCCGGCGACGCTGCTGGGGCTGCAGCTGTAGTCCTCCCCTGCTTCCTCCTCCTCTTCCTCCGACGGCGCGGGGGAGTCCATCGGCGCCGACGAGAGGCGCACGCCGGTGAGGAGGAACCGGCCGTGCCGCCTCGTCAGCTCGCTCGTGGTGTGCACCGTGACGTCGCACTCCCGGCACAGGATCGCCCTGTCCTCCTTGCAGAACAAGAACCCCCTCTTCTCCTGAAGTGACGAGAGTCCACACGCTTCAGAGTTGCAGCAAGCAACAGAAGCAACCCGAGGAAAAAGAGCAGCAGCCTCTCGCCGCGTGCATACCTGACAGATGTCGCAGAGCGGTGGCTTCTGGGCGGACGACGACGACGCCAACGGTTGGAGGAGGGAGAATCGGCGGTGCTTCCCGGCGAGCTTGTTCGCGCTGTGGACGCGGCGGTCGCACGCGTCGCACAGCGCGGCCTCGTCGGCGCAGCAGAAGACCGAGGCGGCCTCGGCCGCGCACACGTCGCACTGCACCTTCATGTCTCCCCGTCCAGTCCGATCGATCGGCAGAGACAGCTAACGAAGCGGGAAAGAAAGATGGTCGCGTCTCGGCCGGGAGGGGATGCAGATAAGGCAGAAGCGCACAACAAGCTCAGGTCAATGCCTTGGGTTAGAGGACTAACGACGATGTTGCAAGGAGAAGTAGAGTGGTAGGTTATTAGGAGTGGACGAGTGGTAGTTGTAGTGCACGAGAGAGTAGATGTGTTTATATATTGGGCGGCGGCAGTGGCACGGCCGGTTTTAGGCCGAGGTGAAAGGAAAATAAAGCTGAAAAGGCGGTGTCCCCTGCAAATCAACCTAACCCTGATTTGTGAAAGTCTTATGAATCGTGTTCGTGCTGATTGGGAGATGACTATACTACATGGTAGTGATCAGGGCTTGTGAGAGAAGTAACCTTAATTATTGCCAGGACTAATCAACTCCATGTTGTATGTGCATCTGGTGCTCTAAGCAATACTTTTTCTCTGTACTAAGAAAAGAACAACTAGCACATTTTGTAGGACAAGTTACTGTCTAGTAAATCGTTTCTTCGGCACAATATGGCGAATAAATATTGCAGGAGAAGCGGGCAAAAAGGTCGTTCTGTCGAGATCAATTATATATCCAATAAATAAGAAAAAATCAGGCTCCATCATGCTTTCATATCGAGAAAAAAATGTTGAAAAGGAAAAGCGCACTCGTTTTCGGGACCACATGCGCTGATTCTATCAAGGTCTGATCATCTTCACCCGAGCTAAATCTGTCCAATTAAGCTCGTTTCCACGTGCAGTAACAGTGTGTTTACAGTAGTATTGACAGCTGACAGTAAAAATGTTACCTTTCACACCTGGTGCCGTACTCACGTCACGACGAGCTCGTGCTGAGATTTTTTTTTTCTCAACGCATGCTTTTGTCAATAATTTGCAAGGATCATGCCACATAGCCAGGTAATGCAAAATGTTTTATTATAGTTAGTGTACACAATATCTTAAGAAATAAATTACATCCCAGGAGTTAGTGCACACAATATTAATTGATAACTCTGTCTTGTGCAACAAGTGCAACTGAGAGAGGATGATGAATTTGTAAAGCTGAGTTGCTGTGATCGCCAGTTTCCTCTGAACTTCTGTAGAGAAGAAGTCACGCATTACCATTCCCACGTCGCATTATCTCACCTTTCGGTTGAATGGACTGAAGAAAGTTCAAGCCTTGTGCGGCTTAATGATCAATTTGATTAGACGTTCCAGGATTGTGGTCGTGGATCATGCCATGATGGGCATGAAATGGGCTGTTGATGGTGATCAGAGGTCAGACATGGCCGCATGGGCGCTCCAAGGTCATGATCACCAACAAGGACATCGTCTTCCAAGGCTCCAACTTGATCCCTCTTCTGCAATTTGCATTCTTCAGTTAACACTTTCAAAAATATGATTTCTTCACAAACTTTCCACATCGACATGGTTTAGATGTTGTTCTTTTCTCCTAAAGATAAAGATGAAGATGAAGATTAAGTTTTTTTTACGCAAAACGAGGTGGTATTAACGTATGATTGATTGAGTTTTAATTATTACAAACTTGAAAAATAGATTAATACGATATTTTAGAGCAACTTTCATATAGAAATGTTTCGCACGAAACGTACCGTTAGTAGTTTGAAAAGCGTGCCACGAAAATCTTAATCTTCATCCAACTCTGGTTGGAAAAAAGAACGGGACCTAACCACTTGTTAGTAATATGTAAGTTCTATCCTTCAACCTTCAGACTTCATTCATAATTTATATGAAAATAACGTGTCCTATAGCGAAGGGAAGAAGAAGAAATACGAGCCGATCAACGCTGAACTTTTCTTTTATCGCATCATATATGCATGAACAAGGCCCATGTTGCTGATTTTGTACCACCGAACCGAATAGTATTAATCATATGTTTGTGAGTTTGTTTGTTGGAGTGGATCTAAATTCAAGAGACATTATTTAATAGGGGACATTTGCACATGTTGTGTCCTATGGCTTAATAGAATGACATTTTTTTAACAACACTCCAATTAAATCTTATATGCACGTACTATACAAGGTAGCACACTAAGTTCGGTATGGGCCCAGTTGCAAAAGAGCGAGGAGTACCACTTCACAAAATCGCATTGAGATGATCTTGAGAAACATCTCGATCTCCTACAACCTCTCATAATCGATGCTTTGATCTCGATTCCTCTGTCGCCTTGCCCCTACTAACTACCGGATTCATTCATTGGACTCAACAGCTCTAGAACGCTAGTGCATTTGCTCGCTCACACCATCTAAGGGGGACAAAGAAGAAGAGTTCCATCCAATGCCACTTCACGTTGCACGAATAGATCCGGGCACAAACATCTCCAATCCAATGGTACTTTGGCCCTAGATAAAACATTGCTCCCTAACCATTTCTGGCACCTCCAGCGAGCCCTTCGTCTGCTCCTCGCCTTCCTCCCTCCCTGGTTGCCGCTAGCATCACCACTGAGCTCATCGCTGTCCTGCCAAAGCCCCTCCTTGCTGCAATCACCTCCAATCCACGTAACTAGATCTGGACAAGGAAACCAACGATCTAACAACCACCGCGCCTAGAGCAATTGCCCGTCCACAATAGAACACTAGAAAGCACTATCACAAACAGCAACCGCTCTTGGTGTCACCACTAGGGCCATCGCCACTGGAGAGCACCGGCAACGCCACCATCAAGGCAGAGATTTAGTGATAGGATTAATTCCCGAACAATGTCATTTCATCAAAACTGTTGTTGAATGACAAACATTTTTGTTGAAAGGTAGGCTTCACTCGGAGCGGTAGGAAAAGGAAAACAGTAAAAATATATTAATTGAAAAATCGGATCCTCTATTAAAAAACCATTGGGATCTATTAATGCGTTTACAACCTAGGGTTTTTGTATGCTAGTGAATTTACATGGTTGTCCCTCTGGCGGGGATGTTTATAAGGGTAACATTTATCTTTTGGCCCAACCAGCCGGCCCATGGACCTTATCAGGGTCCTCCTAGGTTGTTTATTAGGCTTCTCCTAGTATTAGCATATCCTAGCCGAACTTGCTTCACCACCTAATGAACCCGCTTTGCCACTAGGGGTTTCGCCACCCGGTGCTTCGCTTCGTGGTGTGGCCTTGCTCCATGGCCTAGGCTTCGTCGTATGCCCCTTCCCCAAGCTCCTTCACTTGTTACTGTTGTTGTTTTAGCAAGTTGGCCGAAGGTCCTCATGGCCTACCTCCAACGGAAAGTTTGTTGGTGTCTTACCTTTAGGATTCATTCATGCAGGTATTTGTGATGTAAACTTTATAACAATTGGCTTTTCAAGCTAAGGCCAGGACTTCCCATACCTTAAAGTTATATGCATGAACATAAATGCCATATTTTTATCTATGGAATTCTGCTGATAAAAACATTTGCATATTCTAAAATTCTCAATCTCTAACCGAATTAAGTACAATTAAAATGGATACATGATACATATGTATGGTCGCAGGCTTAGCAACCTTGCAAGGGGAGTGGATTCTAATCCCTCAAGGGGATGTCCCCTCGTATACCTTTTTCTTTCAAACTTGATGTAAATAGTTGTGAAAAATTCTAAAAGAAAATTGACAATGTAGAGTATAGAGATATCCATCGGTCCACTAAAAATTAAGTTTAAATTCAGCCTATTATTCATACGCTGAATTTATCTTTTTATATATATATATATATATGTCGGAGTATGAGATGAGTTTGAACCTAAGATTTTGTGGAGTTGTATAGATATGTTGTGTGAGTGTTGTCAAAAATTTTCATAACCGTTTGGATGAACGTTTTTAAACAAACGAGAGGATATTTCTGCGAGATCAAAATATTTTTCCCCTTGCTGTACATGTGCTCTACAAAATTGTCCAATTCTTCTGTACCTTTACTGTTATTTATTTATTTAAGAAAAACAGTACGCACCCTGCCATTCCTATGAATAAATACTCAGCTACGCAAGAACATGGCGACAGCGCATTCCTAGATCGTGCAGTTTAGAATACTTTGCGCTGCACATCGGAACACTGCAAGTGCCAAGTGCTCCAATGGCAGCTGCAACAGTTGGGAAATTGAAAAGTAAGGCCGTTTTTGCTGATAATAACAAATCCAAATTCAAAAGGCGTACGATTCTTGAACAATGCTATGGTCCCCTATTATTGCTTTGCTTGCATCCTAATAATCTAACCCCCAACTGATCCCCCGAAATTCCTTTCCATTTGATGTCACGGGTGACCTCAATTACCGAAATTTTATTAGGATATGTACCCTCCTCTCTGGCATAGATCCGCTAGATTTGGGGGGCTAAATCTACATATGCGACCATTCAACAAGAAGAAGGTCGCTAGGAAGGAAGAACAGGGTTGACAAATTTAACGTAGTAGTTTGATTATCATGGTTATTATATCAAACTTATCAAGCCGGTACAAATAGAAAAACAGTTCGATCAAATTTTGCAAAAGTCTGTCTAAATTTCACTAGTTTTCTTCTTTAACTAATTGGTAATCGATGTAGCAACAACGTGAGATTTGCCACAGTGTGCATGAAGAAAGTGAAAAACGAAATGGCGTGTACACCCGCCACAGGTCGATTGCAGGTATAGCTGGGTACATGTCACTGTCGCTGCGCATCACACTTCAAGTTCTATAATTCCCCATTCGATGGAGACACGGATTAATATTTGCGGAGAGGTCAGATCAGCCCCGGCAACCTGCACAGCGGAAACAATAAGAAAACGCGCAGGGGTTTCTCATCATCCGAGTTGTTCATTCGAGACCAGCGCGAAAAGGGCGGCCTTGGCCGTATGCACTTTTCTCGGCTGGCGTCATGGGCGTGGAGATCGCATCCTCCTGGCATCATCAGATAAGTAGATAATCTGCGTGCATCTTACCAGCCGTCCAGCAGTGCCGGGCCGCAAGCATGGAGATACGGCACGATCCGTTCACATTGCTGTTGATCCAACTTACTCCGATCCATATCTTAATTGAAGATCAGAAAGTACAGATTTTTTTATTGGGTTAAAAAGGCACCTTGAGCGCCTTGACAAATCACTCGGTTCGTCCACCCGGCTAAAGAATAATCCAATCGATCCGTATTTGCCTCTGCACTGAAAACTTCTTGGCAACAGTAGCGCTAGTACTGCATGTAGTACCACGATTACCTCTTGGTCAGGACTCAGGAGGGTGATTAACAATAATCACACGCCATTGGATAAAGTCAGAAAGTCAAGCCGTCGTTTTACTTGCACGTCGCCACCAGTCCATTATACGCACACGATGGCCACATCCCCCGGCATCGTTTTATTTATCGGTTTTTCAGAAGCGATGCATGAAAAGGGCTCCAATTTCCGAATACCCCGAGCGACAGCCACAAGGGCTGCAACCTGCGCCACGGAAAACGTTTTCGCTCCAGGAAAACGAAGTAATTAACGAACGCCGCCGCTGACTGTAGTGCGACGAGAGATTGGCACGGATCGTATGTGGTAGCCGGAGGGAGTGGGTAGTTGCCGCGCGTGCCATGCGGATGCAGGCATCGCTGTATCACCGGGCCCTTTCGGAGAGGGCATGGGCAAGCGCCGGCCCCGCGCTTTATTGCCGGCGACAGCGATACGGCGGCGGCGTACGTGAGCGGGATGACGGCGACGCGACCGCGATTTCGGAGGGGATCGATCTGGTAGGCCGTCGGTGGTAGCTGGCTGGCCAGCTGCAACGGTGCCGAGGCGATCTCACGTCCGAGTCCGACCCGAGGCGGCGCTGCTGATGCCTGGCTGGCTGGCGCCACAGCTTGCAGGAGGCTGCGGCGACGCTTTCACGGCGCGGGACGATAGGAATATTCGCGCGCTAATTATTGGTGCGATCTGATCTGCATCTTGGGAGAAAAGCCTGCTTTTACTCCCAGATTATTGGGGGAAAAGCCTGCTTTTGTCCTCTTCCTCGTTGAAACGATCAGAACTTTCCTCTTGATTTTGGGCTCTTCCTCGTTGAAACGATCAGAACTTTCCTCTTGATTTTGGGCTGTTCAGATTGATGCCATTTTCAACCATATCATTCTTTTTATAAAGTTGTCAAAAAAAACTATGTTTAGTTTGTTACTAAATTTGATAAATATATAAGAAATTCTGCCAAAATTTTGACAATAAATTTTAGTAATATTGCCATCTTACCAAAATTTTAATATTTTTAAAATTTGGTAAGGTTTATTTTGACTACAATCTAGACATACCCTCTGTCTTTCAATAGAATCCTGATCTGTTTTAGCCAATGCAAGTGTTCTACTGCCTGCTGGCAAAGCGCGCGAGATGACAAAGATTTTCGTGCCTATCCGGATTGATTGCTCAGAGAGAGGCCTGGGCCAGGAAACAAAGACTTTCGGAAAGCAAAAAGCCCCTCATCTTATCACTGAATTGCAAAATCATCCTTAAACAGCAAATTCAGGTACAACACATCCCCAAACTTACAAAACTAATATAAACTACGTCCCTCAGCGGTATTATCCTCCGGTTTTGGCTGACGTAGCGTCTACGTGGCTCCTTTGACTAGTTTTCATCCTATGTGACATTGACATGGCGCTTACGTAACAATTCAATACGAGAAAAAGAATGAAAACCATGGGACCCACATATCATTTACACTAGAAAACTAATAAATAAATGATGGGACACTTGTGAGACCCACATGTCATCCTCATTCCCATTTTCTCCTCTCCTTTCTTTCTTCTTGTTTTCTCTTCTCCTCGCCATTCGGCGCCGGGCAGAGCAGGCGAGTTCACCGGCCCCGCCTCCTCCCTCTCCATCGCTCACCACCAGCCTCCCCGCTTCTCTCTCTTCGTCGCCTACCGCCTCCTCCTACATGTTCCTCGCCAAGCAGTACACCACGACACTCCTGTATCGGTGGTCGCGACAGAGAGAGCTCGCGCCACAGGAGTAAGTGGTGTGGAGCAGGGTGTCGGTAGCGGGCACACCACGTCGCCGGTCAAGGCTTCCTCCGCCCGTGACCTTTTCCACCACATGCACCACCATCACCCCCACCTTGTCGGCGATGATGATGACGAACTTCCTCTATCCTCCCCTTTCCCTCCTCCGCTTCCCCTTGGGCTCCTCCTGCTACTATACCTAGGCTCTTGCTCCACAGGCTTACCGTGCGTCGCCTCCCACGAACATGCCGCGTCGACGACGGCATGCACCTGCCGCCGCAACCCTTTCCTCTCCCGCAGCGTGAGCTCTCTCCGCCGCAACCACCGGCACCACTCACGCATTGGAAAGAGATGAGGGAAGAGAGGGGAAAGGGGAAGAAAAAGTTGTGTTTCACTAACATGTGGGTCCCACATTGACTCAGCTGCCACATCGGATAAAATTGCAGTCAACCAGAGTCAATACTGCCTAAGGATATAAAGTGATCCGGTTTTATAAGTTGAGAGATGTCATATGTCTGATTTTCCGGTTTAGGGCGATTTTATAACTCAGCAACAAGATAAGGGACCTTATGTGTACTTTTTCCTTTCGAAAGTGTGCTCCGTGGAGGTGGTAGGCCCGTTTTATACCTAACCCTTCCTTTCTCGCTTTTCCTTTCCTTCTAGCTGTGGTGAGGTCCAGTTCGCAAATATCTGGCCCATTATTGGTCAATGGTATCTTTCGCCACATAGAGTATCGGTCAATGGGCCACACGAGTACTTCTTTTCCTCTTTGGAACGGGCCACAGTGCCACACCGGGGGACGTCGTCCTCAACGCAGCCATGACGCCCAGCCGCGTCAGCGTAGGGCTCGTCCCGCCACCTCCACCGACTGGTGGGCCCGCGACGACAGCGCCGTTTATAGGCCAGGGAGGCGGAAGAGGACGCGGTTCGTGCGTGCGCCACCGTCGGCCGTGCGCGAGCCAAGCCAACCACCACGAGAAAGAAACTAACATCGGAGGAGCGACTAGCGAGCCGTCCTTCCCCAACCCCTCGTCGTCGTCGTCCAGCCTGAGAACCAAACGAAGAAAAAGGAGGGGGAAAAAAGGGGAAAACGGGGAGAGGCTACCGACGCGGCAGGCCCGGCCGTCCTCCCCTCTCCCGGTCAGCGCGCCGCGGCTTTTTGCGTCCGGAGAGGCGGAGACGGGGCGCCATGGAGGCGCTGTGGAAGCAGGCCTCCAGGCTCAAGGAGCAGGTCTCCCGCCAGGTGACGCTCTCCCATCCCCCTCGATCTCTTTGAACTCCTGTGTTAGTACGGTTCTCGATCGATCCGAGTTTGTGATTGCGCAACCGGGGTGGGTCGATGTCGATCCCTCTCAGGTGTCTGTCTTGTTCGATCCGGTCTCTATATAAGTTTGATTTGATGTCTATGCTGATGGGTTTTGAGAGGCTACCGTACTCGTCTATGGTTAGGCGTCTCAGGTTGATTTTCATTCATGCTGGCGAGTGGTGAAATGAATTGTGAGGGGGAGGTCCAAGCTTTTGCTCTCGAAAAAAACAATTGTGAGGGTTGGGACCGCGATGCGCGTGTTTGCAATCCCTGAGATGAGAAACATCAGGTTATGATTTTACGACAGGGTTGATCAATCTGGTTAAGCTATTAGCAACCTGTGGCTTTTCTATTTAAAAGCGTTGCTCGTGATTCCTGTTCGAAATATAGAACCATGTAAACATGACCTACCCGAATTTGCTGTTTTGAGTAATACCGCCTTGATTATTTTCATCCATCTTGCACAAACATAGGAGGGTTGGCCGAAAGGAGTTACACTGCCTTAGGAAGACAGCTAAGATTAGCAGTCTACACAACAAAGTAGGGAACAATATCTGGTATCTATTCAGGTGTTCTGGTTTCGTACTGTAGGCCTATACTACTATTTCCTTGCTATGAGTTTTGCCTGGAATATATAGTCTTTGAAAACGGATGTTCCAATGTTAGGAGTTGTTATTACTAATGTCTGCGATTTGCAAAGTAACTGGAAACTCTAGGGCTGTTAAATGCCAGCTACATATCTGCCTTCACATGGAATATATACTGCATTATCTTTATATGTTGTGGGATATTTTCTTGGTATTTAACTGCATCGAAAAGTCAGCTCTTTTTAATCTTGGTATGAACCATGTAACATTGTACCTGTCTACACCATTGCAGGGCGTGTTTAAGCCATTTGGAGCTGCCTATGGAAATTCAGAAAATGCGTTTACAGATGAATCAGAAGTTAATCTACACCAGAGGCTGGAAAAACTTTACTTATCAACTCGTGCTGCTAAAGTATGAGCAAGACAAATTTATTAGAGAAACAGTATCTCTTTCCTTTCTACCTAGATTATTTTGATAAACATTGGCATCTTTTGGCCAGCATTTTCAAAGGGACATTGTCCGGGGTGTGGAGGGATACATAGTCACTGGATCTAAACAAGTTGACATAGGTATGTTTCTCCAACTATATATTAGCTTATCAGAATAATTTTAGCTTGACACAATATTAATTACTCAGTGTTTACATTACTGTATGTTGATTAGTTGCAACCTAAATTTATAGGAAATAAATTGTCCGACGATAGCCAGAAATATGGCACTGGAAACACATGTACAAGTGATAACACTTTATCCAAGGCTGCTATGTACTATGGGAAGGCTCGTTCTCTGATGGAAAAGGAACGTGGGAACATGTTGAGAGCATTTGGTACACAGGTCTGTTCATGACTTCATGTTGATCGACATTTTTTACCTTATGACATGTATGATTAGCATACTAGTAGTTTACCTGTGCAACTAGTTGTTACTATGTGCAGAACAATGAGGTCCATTCTTATGGTATTGATAAATGTGAATAGAACGCATAACTTCAGTAAGAGATTGTTGGATTGTAGGTGGCAGAGCCACTGCGAGCAATGGTCATGGGTGCGCCTTTAGAAGATGCGAGACATCTAGCCCAAAGATATGACCGAATGAGGCAAGAAGCTGAAGCCCAGGTGAAGTAGTGTATAACTTTTACTTAAGTCTCTTCAAGGTTATATAACATCCCAGGATATTGCTCTCAGATGTACTTACAGCATATTTGAAACAATATCCATTGACGAGCAACCTAAGCTATACAATTAAAAAAATAGTTTGTGTATTTTATGATTCTACTTCCACACATTCCTAATTCCTTGTACCGCAAGGCTTACAGATGCATAGTGGAGAAACTGTTATTGGGAAAGGAAAAATGCTATGAATTCTCTGAGAACCAGGACTATCCCAAAATTTCTCAACATCACAATATTTTGGAAAGCATCACACTATATTATGTGTACGGCCAGATCTTGTCGACCTTATTTATCTATAGAATCTCCATAACTTGAAACTCTAAAATATGGTCACTTGCAAGTTGCAAAGCAATAATACCAGTGACATTGCCAAGTTGCCTTCAGTTGCACGCAGACTTTGTTATCTAAGATCCTACTATCTTCTCAGATCATGTGATTAGTTGAGTCATTCCAAAACATAAGTAATTTGTGTTCCTTTTCTGTGCATTGACCTTTTGGTTTAAACTGAACTGTTTAGCTTATTTTTTTCTGTTCGCTTTCCTAGGCTGTTGAAGTTTCAAGACGGCAAAACAGAGTAAGAGAGTCAGCTCCGAATGGAGATGTGATAACAAAGCTGGAAGCTGCTGAATACAAACTTGAAGAACTTAAGTCAAGCATGGTAGGATTAGGGAAGGAAGCTGTTGCAGCAATGGCTGCCGTTGAGGCTCAGCAACAAAGATTGACATTACAGCGCCTTATTGCGATGGTAACCATGAGCTATACCCGTTAACGTTACATTTTCTGGTGCATCATGCTATTGCATTTATCTGAAAATTATATATAGCTGCTAATCAGTCTTGCTCTGAAGGTTGAAGCCGAAAGAGCCTACCATCAGAGAGTTCTGGAGATCCTTGACCACCTGGAACAAGAAGTATGTATACTCCAGCACTATTTACATTTTTTTTAAAACATGGCCTGTTGACACAGCCCACACACTGTCAAGTGTGCAGAAGTCCTATCTTCATCAAGTTAATGATTATTTTTTGATTGGTTTAGATGGTATCAGAGCGTCAAAAGATTGAAGCACCTCCGACCCCATCAGCAGAAAATTACATGGCACAGCCACCACCATCTTATGACGAAGTCAATGGCATGTTTGCATCCTCCTCTGTCGATGATTCAGTGACATCTGTAGATTTCTTCCTAGGAGAGGTCTGGCATTCTTTTCATGCAAAATCTATTGCACCATCTGCCAAATGAACATGAATTTACCGATGTTATGCTTCTTACATAAATTGTTTGGTCGTTATGATGCAGGCCCTTGATTCCTTCAAGGCTGAAAGTGAGTCTGAGCTTAACTTGTCAGCTGGAGACATTGTTATTGTCCGGAAGGTAATATACCTCTGCTGTCCATGTTTTGTAATCTTCAATTGAGTTGCCGATATTGTTCCGATGTTTCTAAATACAAGTTCCTGGCAGCTAACATATCATAATTGAGCTGTCAGTAATCTAATGTGGTCTTGTCCGAACACAGATATCAACCAATGGTTGGGCAGAAGGCGAATGCAAGGGAAAAGCAGGATGGTTCCCACATGGTTATATCGAAAGACGAGAGCGAGTTCTAGCTAGCAAGGTTCCACATATTTTCTAGGAGTTCGAGGATAAATGTGTGTAGTTTTGATTTCAAATGTTGAAACAGTATATTCGTCTTCTTTGCCCCCACTTATAGCTTCCACGTGATGCTTTCTGATTCATGTGTATAGACTACACTTCGTGTTATTTACAAGTTTTGAATGGTATAGTTTGTAAGACATTTCGGTAGACTGAATTGGCACTAGAGGGCCTTACATAGTTGAACCCTGGTTTCCAAAGGGAGTAAAGTATTTACTGAGGCAGTTCGTAACCTTCTTTTTTATCCCTGTGTATACACAATGGCCAATCCAAAAGAGAATGCTACTGGAGGTGAAACGGTCAACCTGAAGCTACCAAACCATCGGATTCTGGAAGAAAATTAAACAGACTAACCTAACCTTTCATGCTCGTAACTTGTGGGCTGTGGCTGTTCCGTGTTCCAGATGCTGATGGGAACAAGATGGCGTGGAAATCAAAGCTTTGTCAAGGCAGATCAACGATGCCCTGAACAGACCGATTCTGTATGGCTTCACGCATGCCTCCACCAGAATCCGGCCCGTTTCCTGTAAGCAAGCAGACGAAACTGCTGGCGAGAAGGTGTTCCAACTTCTAACTAAGGGCGGTAATCCTTTCCTGAATGCTTAGATTTACCAATTACCATTGACTGGACCACCCCGTTCAAGAAGAGCAGACGGAATCGGTGTAAAAGTGAAAGTGAAAACGCCAAAGGTGCAAAACGAAGTACTAGTATCGACATGTTGCAGAGTTAGCAGTGCATTAGATTATCAGTTTAGCACCCACCACTTCTTGCAGGTTTAATCAGTGTCGGATGGTCCACTTGGGACAGTGGCCAGTCGGCAGAGCCTTATCGAAATGGTTGTGTGCTTTGGGCCTCACAAACTGACCGAATTAATGAAAGCAATGCGACAACAGCAAAAAACACCATGATCACTGATCGAGGGGGTGTTGCGAGAATCGAACTCGCGACCTCTCGCACCCGAAGCGAGAATCATACCACTAGACCAAACACCCAGTTTGATTACTTCTTTATCTTGTATTTTCAAATCCTAATACAATGTAGCATGAGTCTGCAGTGCTCGCAGGCCGCAGCTTGGTGTATTCAGAGCCCGGGAATATTTTGAGCTCCAATATATACAGAGTACAGACGAAGCAGAAGACGGTACAAACTACTACAAAACAGTGAACAGCGACGTCTTTATGCATATCATGCGTCTTCTCCGGAACACGCATGCATACCTCCCCGAACGGAAAATGAAATTGATGACACGAGTAAAACCTAAAAAGAGTTGCATCACCCACAGCAACCACTCCGTGCCGATGTGTCATGCAGCACATACGCCTCGCCTCATGGAGTGACTTCATCGCTGATTTGCTGGTGACCTACCGATCCAATCGATCGCTTATCTCCTCCAGTGGGTAAACGGAAATCAGTTATATACTGCACGGTGTGATCTGCGATTGACCCCTTCTCTTCGTCAAGTGGCCGAGGCAGCGAGAGCGCGCGAGGTGGAGGGACGACGAGTCGACGAGGGAGATAGCCGCCTTCGCCGTCGGTGTCACTCCTGTCACCTCTCCGACCCGACCCACTTACAGATACTCCCTCCGTTTCACAATGTAAGTCATTTTATCATTTTTCACATTTATATTGATGCGAATGAATCTAGACCCACTTACAGATACTCCTTCCGTTTCACAATGTAAGTCATTTTAGCATTTTCCACGTTCATATTGATGCGAATGAATCTAGACACATCAATATGAATGTGGAAAATACTAAAATGACTTACATTGTGAAAGGGGGGAAGTAGCAACGTTGGTAAACTGCCACTTGATATTCTGAAATTCTGAAACATCCTCAAGCTGGATAACTGTCCTCTCGAATTCGCCCATATCAGTAATCAGCCAGACACCTGACGGAGAGAAAGTTGAGAAACACACATGCCAGGATAGAATTAGCAAGTTCTTCGTCAGATTTTGATCAAAATGATTGTATTCCAAGGGAAAGATTGCTCACACTGTAAAGCCAGTCTCCCCCGGCCCTCCCTATATACCTCCCTAGATACTCCTGGCCACTGTGTGGTGACAGTGCGTGCGTAAATTAAAGTGGTCAAAAGTAACAGGCACAGCAGATAGTACAGGCAGCAAGACACCACAGGCAAAAAAAGAGAGAGCGAGAGGAAGCAATCCGTACCCATCTTTCCGCCATGATCCATCATGCAAACCCAGCAAAAAAAAATTGGAAAGAAAGAAACGGGAGGCTACGGCTAGCACGCCGCTCCAAAAATACCTGGCCGCGAGCGAGTGAGGAACTGCGTGTTTCGCCGTTCGAGTGCATGCTAACCCGCTAATCATTACGGCCCTCGTAAGCAAGTGCCTCGCTTTCGCGTAGCACCTATCATTCCATCGCGCCCACATGGACAGGAGGAACTCATTTGGGAATAGAGGGAGAGGGATGCGTCCTGCAATAACCAATTCCCTGTTAGTTTCTGTTGCTCTGTCCCTTGGCCAGAATTTGCCATGCTACTGCTGGGTTTAGCACCCAAACGGCCAGACGGAATGAATTGCAAACGAGGAATAAATG